>NC_142063.1:229854756-230164131 GCF_059756535.1 Pantherophis guttatus | reverse complement strand
GAAAAATAGCATATTTTGTAGGTGTCTGGAAAAACAAAATTCTTATTAAGAATCTAGCACCTCATGAACAAAGTCTAAATGTCCCTAAATGTACCAAACAAAGTATTTCATCATATTTAAATATGCATGTGTGTACAGCCTATCTTTTGGAAAAAACATATGGAGAATATGAAGGAGAGAGAAATTGTGAGATTAAAAAACAGTCCATAATAATCTGTCTAAAGGATAAAGTGAGGAGAGAAAGCAAGAAAAAGTTATGTAAACACAATCGCCATAATAAAAGAAATCAGGAAGAATGTAAGATCTCAGAAGACAAGTTCTATGAAATTGGATTGTAGAGAATAAATTATTAGAGGCAGATAATGCCCTCGCAATAGTATTAACACAAAAAAGATCTTAGCCTAATTGATCATTCCTTGAATATGGCCCATTAACATCACCAGAAGCAAAACTGGCTCCATTATTTCAAGGAATGAGACAGAATGTCCTAGGAAACCTAACATCTGTGCCATATGAAACTGTTTTATGGTTTATTTATCTTGTCTGTCCATAGGGTCATGATGGGTCAGACACTACTTCCCAACTAACAACAACAAATCTTGTGTGTAAGGTATTGAATTACATCTATAGCAGCTCACTAGTAAATAAGAGATTTTAAGACCCTGCAAAATCTGAGTGTGCACATCAGTAGTGGGTTGCCCCCGGTTCGCACCGGTTCTATAGAACCGGTAGTAAAACCAATGGGAGGCTCTGCCCACCAACCCCGACATCATCAAAATGCATCTGCGCATGTGCAGAAGCTTCTGCACTTGCGCAGAAGAGTGCGCACGCGCGCGAGCGAAGCAAGCACGCACGCGCGGCCCTGTTGTGAACTGGTACTAAAGGTAAGTAGAACCCACCCCTGGTGCACATCTATGTACAGGTATCCCTTGATTTACAACAGTTCATTTAGTAACAGTTCAAAGTTACAATAGCACTGAAAAAAGTGACTTATGACAATTTTTCACACTTATCACCGTAGCAGCATCCCCAGGATCAGGTGATCAAAACTTGGGACACTTGGAAACTGACTCATATTTATGACAGTAGCAGTGCCCTAAGGTCATGCAATCCCCTGTTGTGGCCTTCTGACAAGCAAAGTCAATGGGGATGCCAGATTCACTTAAAAACCCTGTTGCTAATTTCACAATCGCAGTGATTCATTTAACAATTGTGGTAACAAAGGTTGTAAAATGGGGCAAAATTCACTTAACAACTGTCTCGCTTAGCAACAGAAATTTTGGCTCAATTGTGGTTGTAAGTCGAGGACTACCTGTATGTGGAAACTGTCTTAGGACAAGCTCCTGTAGTGAATATAAGCAGTTCAAATTGGAAGGTTTAAAACAGCACTCTTATGCACCCATTTTAGAAGAACAAATAATTGAAAATATGCCATAATTCATGTGAAAAGCAGCCTGAAACTTACAATTCAGCACAAAATCAGCTGCAAATCACTTTGAATCTGTTTTTTAAACAAATTTTAAAAAATCAAAGTTGATTTAAGGATTAAAGAAAGAAGGCATTTTAACATCCCTTTTTCCTGAAATATGCATTTAATCACACAATGGATAGAGGTTGCACATAAAAATAATTGAAAACAATTTATTATCAATTTGGAGGGAAAAACTTATTGGGCAGTTGTGGCAAAACAAAGGTACAATTGAACATAAAAAGGTTTAATGACTGGATCTCTTTGAAGCATTTGGCTTTCCATTACACTTAATTGATTAAGCATTTATTTTTCTTTCATTCCTGTTGTACCTATTTGTTTTTGTCATCATCACTTTTTGATACAGTTGTAGAAACATCATACATCTCACCTTCTGCAAGAAATTTATGATGTTAAGTGTATCCAGGTTCCATTCTCTAATTGACCAATATTCCTTGCTCCCATTCTTACCTTGCCATCATTTATTTTTGTGGGATATTAAAAAAACACTTTACCCTCTGATGTGTATGTAAAAAATGAGAAATATCTAGATGTGGCTGCAAAAATCTGAAGAATTATGATGATGTGGAATTCCTGCCAATGGGATACAGTCTGCCTATTATTCCAGATGCTAAACCAAAAGGACAACTCTGATTTCAAATTACCTGTCATCTCCGTATCTGAAAGACAGCTAAGTTTCTTGCTTTAAAAAAAAGTTCCTATTTTTGTTTTAAAATAAATATTAGTGATAAAACTGAGTACTCTGCACAAGAATAAAGCTTCACAATTCTCAATTTTCAATGGGATTGAAAAGAGTAAGGAAGATAACAGGCACACTGCAAATACAGATGATAGACAAGGGCTTTGAGTAAAGATAGCCAATGCTGACCAAAGTGTGGGTGAAGAACATTACGATCTGGATCATAAAGTACTCATTAAGATTGATGATGACCATGTCAATCAGATGCACTGCATGAGACATGGTGGGATGACCCTGCTTTCAACCACAGCTTCCACAGGCTTTTAATGTATTCATGCAGATACCCCCCAAAAACAGGTTTTTTGCAGATATGATAAGGAGTTGGGAATAAATATTAGTTTGGATTCAGAAAGGAGATAGTTTGAAAAGGAAGAGGGATGCCAGATATGGGATAGCAAAAGGAGAAGACTTAAAAAATCCAGGACAAGTCATTTGTGAAAAAGGAACAGTAAAAGTAAAAGTAAAGGCTGGAAGCTAAAATAGCTATTGAATATGGGCTGTTGGCTTCAGTCTAGAGAAATGTAACTAGTGATCTAATATAGAATATCCTAATATAGTACATATGAGGGCATATTAATTGTTGGATTACCACAATATTATTAAGGTCAATCAGGGAGAACAGTACTGAATAGAAAGAGAATCAGGGCAGGACATTTTTTACATATTTCAGAAACCACTGACAGCCCTGAAGATGATGCAAGATAAAGTTATTTTGTCAAATGTTTACCAGCTAGATCAAGGCTAGCTTGAAGTTCATCTGACTGAACCAAAGAAAGAGGAAACCTTGGCACATTTGTAACTCCTTCTTTCATTCAAGATGAGTATCCTACCTGAAAAAATTAGCAAGGAAAAAGTTTATCTGATAATACATGTAATAACAGCTGCAAGGATTGTCTTTGCACAAAATTGGAAAGCGGAGAAAATACCTTTGGAAGAAGAAGTAATCAAAAAAATCTTAAGATTGTGCAGAAATGAATAGATTAACTCTGATGATTAAAGATAGAGAAGACTAAGAATATTTTAAAATATGGAATGATTTTTATTATTGGTTGGAGAAGAGACATAAATGATTAATTATATAAGTATGTAAAATATGTGATGAGTTGAATATTATGTTAGTGATGAATTGATATTGTGGACTGGATAAGGATCAAGATAGAAGTAATGACAACTATATAGAAGAAGAAAGAACTTTGGAAGATAACACCGAGAAGTCACAGGGAAGAGAAAAGTGATGCATTAAATGTTTGTTTGTCTAAAAAATAAAAAAACGTAAAAAAAAGATGAAAGGACAGTGGCTTAGGGGTAAAGCGAGAAGAGCACATTAGGGTATTCAACTTGTATTTTAATTTACATATCTATATGTACATGCTTAGAATTGAGTGGACATGAATGTTGTAGATCAGAAAAAAATGTTCCCACTTCTATTTTTGAAACACTGTCTTATCTGAAGAAGGGGATGATGAACTGGCTGTACTGGTATACACAGCAATTAGAAGTTGTAAATTGTGGATGGAAACACAACTGCTTTTGCTATGTTTTATCAATAGTTGGAATTAAAAGGGGGCCGGGATTGGAATGTTGTTTTGCACTCTCTCTTTCAACTAAATCTAAAATTCTCAAAGAACCTCTTAAATGGATTTAGAAGATTTACCACTGTAGGCAAGAAGAGGATGGCCACAAAACAGGAGATAGATCTGGCATTTCTCTCCTCTAATTACTCCTCTGCATTACTCCTCTCCTCTGTACTTTACTCCTCTTGCTTCATAGCTGGCCTGTCAATAAGCCTCACTCTTGGATGCCTCCTACAAACCAATGTACAGTATTGTGATCTGGAATTAGTTGCGCACAAATGTTATGGTCTTCTCACAGTCCAAGCTAGTTAGACAGCAATGGCTCTTGGTTCTCTGGATAATGGATTATATATCTCAGTTCATCTCTCATCCCAGTCTGTTGTCTGCAACAGCTGTTAAAGTTGTCTATCTAATGACGGAGCATAGACTCTGTTAAATCAATAATATCAGTTAATTAGAAGGGATACCTATGAAAAATAGGCTTATTTCTCTATTTATCTTATTTAACTATCAAACAGTTGAACCTCTAGTTTCAATACAGTATTTGTCCTGGCTGAGTTAATGATAATTGTTTATATTAAATGAAGCATGGGGCATGTACACTTCCTGTTCAGCGATAAAACAAACATTTACAGATATACTATTTTATAGCATTGATTTCATTATACAGTACTTATTTACTTGATTGCATTATAAGCTCTGTGAAGCTCTGTGATCAAAATATATCATATACTTTTTGAACACCAAATCAGTACAATATTCTGAAACAAATGATATCTTCACATTTGCAAAAACAATTCATAGTGTACAGTATATTCAGAGCACACTGAAAAGTTTTCTTTATTAAGTTGTTCTAAAAACAAATGCAAACCCTTTTTTTCCAAGCTCTTTTTTCAACTTGTTTGAAAGAAGCTACACAATCAAGCATAAATAACTACTGTTTATTATTTCCCAGAGAAAAAGAAAAGCTATGTACTATAATACTGTAGTGTCATAATAATCCTAGGCATTAAGAACAGATTCCAAAGGAACTCATTTTATGAAAAGGAGAAACATTATCAATTGCACTTTTGAATAGCAATAAGGGTTTAGAATTATGCCTAATCTATGTCACCGAAAGACGAAATATCAATGAATCAACCAATAAAAATATTACCACAGGGAAAGAAAAAGACTATTATTAGAGATTAGCTCCATTTCTCTCAACCTTCTGTAAATCTCTGACTAAGATCTCAGGCCTTGGGACCAGGGAAATTTAGTGACGGCTCCCTTATTGTGTTTAATATCATCCTCTCCTATTTTGTGTGCCTTGTTTATAGTGATTTTTTTTTTAAATTGTGACTGTTTCTATGTATTTGTTTTCTTTAATTCAATGCTGTACCTTGCCTAGAGTCACTTTCATATGAGATGGGACGGCTATGCAAATATAATACTTAGGATGAAACATATTTGTCTGCATATCTACTTAAAAGTCATTCCAATTAGAGTCAGTGAGGCTTGTTTCATAATAGATGTACATGGAATTGCACTGACAACGTAACAGTTTACCAGTGCCAAGAAAGCTGTGAAATTAGCAGCAACTGTTTTGTGAAAAAAACACTACTAGGAAAGGTTTGTGTCACTTTGTCAGTGTGATAAAAATGCTACTTTAATATCAAAGTTCCTTAATTCTCTTAGAATATCTTGTTGGGAAGGGGTAGTACCAGTTTGTCAAGGATGTAACTATAACTTACCATACCTGTGATTTTTGTCTGTTAGTAGAGAAAAGGCGTAAATTGTGTTATGGAGTAAGGAATGATAATGTCATGTTGTGTTATATCTCATATGGAATATAATGTCCCAAATGCAAGCTGCTACTAAAAAACCTCCTGTCAAACAATTCATTAGATTTAAAGCTCCCACAAAATAACAACTTCACTAGGACGACCTGGCTCAACTGAAACATAATTTGCATTAGACCAAAGATAACCTGAAAGAGCTGGTCACTGTACTTCACTTGTACAATTAGCACAGATTCTCACAATTGAGGCTCATGCAATATAATACTAAGAGCTTGAACTTTCAGAAGTACCGTTACCAACCTACACAGCATTCCTATATAACCCAATCCATTCCTTTTCGGAACATATTCCCTGATTTATTTTAGTTTACGAGTGCTCTACATTGCTTATAACAGAGCCCAGTCATGCTCAATTTGCATTAAATGATCCTTCAGATGTCTCTTATTTTTCCAATGCACATTCTCCTCTTTCATTTTAATCATCCCTCTGAAAAGAAGCCAGTTACAAGACCATTTCACGATCACTGGGCATTTGGTGTTTTGCTCATTCCCTCCTTCTCCAGGGAGTGGAAAAAAACAACATGCCAAGCTATCACTGATTAGCTTGATGTAAATACGCATTTGCACATATTCATTCTTTGTCATCCCTCATGAGAATTACTCATTTTGGATGAGGAGACAAGTTGAAATGCCTAAGCCCTGATCATAATTGTTATGATCTGTATTTCATTTCTTTCTTCAGAATCAAGCTCTCCACAACTAAGCCAAGGAGCCTGGATAGCTCAACAGACTAAAAAAGCCTGTTATTAACATTCAGCTGTCTGCAATTATTGCAAGTTCGAATCTCCCCAGGCTCAAGGTTGACTCAGCCTTCCATCCTTTCTAAGGTAGGTAAATTGAGGACCCAGTTTGTGGGGGCAATAAGCTGACTTTGTATAAATATACAAAAGTATGAAGGCTATTGCTTAACGCATTGTAAGCCGCCCTGAGTCTCCGGAAAAGGGTGGCATATAAATCTAATTAAAAAAAACCCAAAAACTAGGGTTAGAATTATAGCTATAATGTAATTATGGCTGCAGAACACTCTCTTTAGGTTAAGTTCATAATATAATTGGCTTGCTTATGACTTAGTACAATGTGTGAATCCAGCTACTCTAACTATGATTAAAGCAAGCTACAATTCAGTGTAATGTGTAAATCTAGGAAATCTATCCTGTAGTTCAGTTGCTGAAGATTTATGTTGTACAAGATGCTAAACAGCAGTGAGGAGAAGAGCCATCAGATTGATATTACTGATATCTAACTGTCTGCACTAAACCTATATTAGATAGGCAATCAAGCAATATTCCTCTTTCTGAGAAGTCTAGAATTTTAGCAAGTAAAAGAGTAATGCAGGACTGACAAGCAGAAAGTTAGCTAAAACCTTAGGTGAACTGAGATATTTGATAGGCCTTCTTTGGATTTCTTCTCCTCAGCCTGAAGACTTATGCACTTTCCCGCACCAGCACGGGTGACCCATTTCTCCACTAAGACTCCAGAGCAAGATGGCCAGTAAATTTATTCCTTGTATTTGTGTCCTAGGACGAAAAAGGGTTGAAATAGATGTGATCACATCAGTCACTTCCAATTCGGTAAAAGGGCCCCAGGACTAATTTTAGAATTCCCTAATTACAAGTCCTCTCAGTATGGTGGATTAAAAGGCTACAAATCTCAGAAGGTTTAATAACTATGCTGCAAAAAGGAGCTTTTAGCAATCGGCCACATACAGCAATGTGAAAAGCATTAAATTGAATAGTCTTGTTTCTCTTTTTAAGGCTTTCATTTAGTTATAATAAACGGAGAGTAAACATACCTTAGAGCTAAGAAATGGTCCAAAAGCTTTCTAACATTTCAAGCATTCAAATGCAAATCCCTCCCTCTTTTGCCCTCGTAACTTTCTGTTAACAGTGAAGAAGGCTGGTTCCTAAGCGACCACTAGTTGTTGAATGAAAAGGTCACATTCTGTTGAACATTTCTCTCCCCTCTTCAGCAGCCAGAAAGCCTGCAATCAACTGTTATGATTCATAATTGCCTCATAGATGTAATTAAAAAGCAACAACAAAAACTAAGGAAAGGCAGTTTGATGGGAGCGCTAACCTTCTGAATACCTTGTGGTTGATAAAAAATCTGGAAGCCAGGAGATACACCAACCCTTATGGGTAGAGCTTCTTTTGGGGTAGTCCCTATGTACAGTTCTTTCTAGAGGGAGCTGCAAACTCTTCCCTTCAAACAAGCAGAAGTTTTATTTATAATGTGCTCCATTCAAAATTAATTAATAAAAAAATTAAGTTATAATTACACAAGAGCAATACAATCAATATATATTGATGTATCATATACTTACAGTCACAGGGGAAAAATACACAAGTATAACATCTGAAACCTATAAACTCTGCAATCTAACTTTTCTCAAAAAAAAAAAAAATACTTAAAAGAAAGCAACGTGACCAATACAGGTTTAAGGGATCTTTAGTGCTCTCTGAGCTTGGTTGTTTTATTGGAGACATTTCATTACCCAAACTAGATAACATCATTAGTGTACAATGCACTATTTTGAATAATGAAAAGTCTGCAAGGAAACAACTAAACTCAGAGAGCACCAAGAATGTAACCCTGAGCTGAAGTGCAAACATTCTCCTTTATCAATCCAGCTTTACTAACTGCCCTTCTCAGATTTTGGCCATCATAACTTTCCACCAGTCTCTTTATTAAATACATTTTCAAATCTCTCATAAATGTATCTAAAGATGCATGAAGCTAGATTATTTCCCCACTTCACATCCCCCACAAAAGGACTTCTTAAAAAAAAACCATCTGTACAATTAAGAGTTTTAGGGAATACATGTATCCACCAATATTCATTTCCGAAAACAGGACCATTATTTTCAAACAAGGAAAGCTGTTTCCTTGACTACTTTATCAAGATGAATATCTTACTTTGTGGAAGAAATCTGTAAATAATAGCAGTCCCTTTCCTGGATAGGAAAGATTAGACTGAAATTGAACCCTGGCAAGTTAAGAGTTGCTGCTGATCCATCAGGGTCCTCATTGCTGCCGCCAGAGTTACTCTGTGAAGTGCGAGCACCACCCATCCGGGAACCAGCTTATGACTTGGGTGTCGTTCTGGACTCACAGTTCCTGCTGGATTAGCAGATGGAAGTCTTGGCCAGAAGGCCTACACCCAGTTCCACTTACGGCTCTAGTTGGGGCCTTTCCTGGGGCAGGAGGACTTGGCAAATGTAACTCATGTCCTTACTACCAGCTGTCTAGACTAGATAATGCACTTTACTTAAGGCTGCCATTAAAGTGTATTTAGAAACAGAAGTGGGTTCAAAATGCAGTGAACTGCATATTTTCAAGGTTTCAACATTGAGAAGCCATTAACGCTGGTTTCGTGAATCCCGCATTGATTGCCAGTTGGTTTCCAGGTCCAATTTAAGTTGCTGATTTTGATCTACAGTATAAAACCCTTCATTGTTTGGCACATTATTTGGACAGTTGCACGACGGCCTTCTCCAGATAGCTTCAACACAACCAATTGGACCCAGCAGGGAAAAACTGCCGTAGATTTCATACTCTGGGTGATTTGGAAGTCAAGGTAAGGAAGAATAGTTTTTCTGTTGCAGAACCAACCTAGCGCAATACCTTCTCCTTGGAGAGCAAGATAGCTCCCTCTTTGCTGAATTTCTGCAAGTTCCTAAAGAATGAGGTATTCCCCCCCCCCGAGATACTTCCCGATTTCATTTCTTGTTGCCATTTTTTCTATTCTTATAGCATTGCTTTCATTTTTGTATGGGTTTTATGTTGCATTGTTTCTAGGTTGGTGTACTGAGAGTTGGTTTTGATTGTGGCATCATGCAACTATGTTTAATAATTAGATACCCTGTTTTCCCCAAAATAAGACATCCCCTGATAATAAGCCCAATTGGGCTTTTGAGTGCATGGCAATAAGGCCAAGCGCTTATTTCAGGGTTCAAAAAATATAAGATATGGTCTTATTTCGGGGAAACACAGTACTAAAAGTAATAGCTTTATTTTTGATGTGCCTATCACTAAATACAGTGCAAAATAATAAAATACTACAATAGCAATTTGGTATAGCAACACACTACACTCCAATTGGAATCCCATCTTAAAATGTAGAGTTTCAGTGACATGTATGGCCCATAGGATTTAAAATTATATATTTATGTGTTTAATTTATTTAATTTATTTATTTGTATCTTGCCTTTATTATTTTTACAAATAACTCAAGGCTACAAACATAACCTTCCTACTTCTATTTTCCCCATAACAACAACCCTGTGAGGTGGGGTGGGATGAGAGGGAGTGACTGGCTCAAGGCCACCAGCTGGCTTTCATGACTAACCCTGGACTTGAACTCACAGCCTCCTGCTTTCTAGTCTGGTGCCTGAACTACTCCACCAAACTGGCCTAAAAGTAGCACCTACTATCTGTGCAACAATAACTGTAAGAGCTGTGGTGGTGCAGTGGTTAGGGCTAACAATACTGCAGGGCTAACTCACTGCTCACTCCAGCAGTTCGATTCTCACCCATTCAGGGTTGACTCAGCCTTCCATGCTTCCAAGGTTGGTAAATGAGGACCCAAATTGTTGGGGGCAATATGTTGACTCTGTAAACTGCTTAGAGAGGGCTGTAAAACAATGTAAAGCGGTACATAAGTCTAAGTGCTATTGCTATAAGCATTGGAACACTTTTCTTTGCACGTGGTTAATTCAGGAAAGCATGATGTTTGCACCGCATGACTTAAAACGTGATCTATTTCTTTTTAATTCAAACTTTTCTAGAAATCATTGTTTTAAACAGTGAGACAGTGCTGGTTCAACCATGTGAAGCAGGGAATACAATTTCTGCTTTCAACTATTCCCCTTTGTGGGGGGCGGAACTTACTTATGAGGACTGTACTGAAGGTTTGAGAGGTATTAGGAGAAAGTGTTTTTCAATAGCAATCACAAGACAAATAAAGAATTGATGAGGGAGGAATAGAAATACATTTAGTCCTTGCTTACTGACTGTCTCATTCAGCAAATGTTCAAAACAATGATGCTGAAAAAATACTTTTATGGCCAATGCCTGCTTACTGTATGATATTTACGTCATCTCTCAGTCACATGATCACATTACACTCAGTACATTGCTCTATGCCTGATCTGTTGCTTTCTTCCCCACCCCCCTTGCAGACCAGAGAGATGGGAAATAAAGGGATTATAACAGAGTAAATAGGCACACAGTGTTGAGTACACATTAAAAGCAATGCACTGGTAGTTTCTATTGTGTTCCTGTTTACTCTCTTATAATCCCTTCCTCTTCAATCTCTCCACTCTGGTGTGGGAAAAGAAACAATTTCTGTAGACAATCTCTCCTGTCCTTGACCTGTTCCTCCGTCAAAGAGATTAGTCTTTTGTAATCCCTACCTCTCCAATGAATGTAAATACAAATATTATTTACTTTCTTGTTATTTAACTCAATGCTGGGATGAATATTCCAAAAGGAGGGAGTGACTAGGAGGCAAACAAAATAGAAGGTGTGAAATTTATTAATCTTGTCAGTTTCAAGCCATCAGGGTGAGCACTCCTAACAGTGGAAGAGTGGGGAAAAGGAAAGCACATTCGGGCTGGCATAATTTCTTACTCAGCAACTACTTCACTTAGCAATGAAGTTGTTGTTCTCAATTTTATCACTAGAAGAGAACTATTTGTAAAGCGACTATAAGACTTGTATATTGTGGGAACAGCTAGCCATTTAAATCAAGGAAAAGCAGACAATTCAGTCAGAATGTGTGTGTTAAGTATTTGTTGTGGAATTTTTAGAGATTTTTTTTTCATCTGCTCTAAAGTGGAGCAAAAACAGTTGAAAGACAAAGACATAAGCCGAAGTTTCTGAAGAGCAATAGAACTGAAACTGTCCATTATTTTCAGGAACTCAAATTAATGCATCACTTTGTAAACTGTAAACTTGGGTTTACAGGAAAATTTGACAATGAAGTATTTGTTTTGAGATATAATCCAAGTCTGGCTTTGATTTATTTATGCTGGTACTCAGTTTTCACATTCATTTGTAGCTTTTACATTTCCAACCTTTTTTTTTTAATCCTAGAGGGATAACAGTTGCTTCTATCATAGGCTTTAAAAAGTTTTAGCTTCTTGCATTGTGACAAGTTCTGGCAAAAAGATGTTATTACTCAAATGATATTCTATTCCTAAAAATTATTTAATTAGACTCTTCTTGCAGAAATCAGAAAGAATATGCCTCAGAAGCTTTCCATGGTTTCCTAAAAAAAAAAAAAAAGGACAACAATATTCCTGTTTTCTCTTTTGCAAATTCTATGGCAATAATTCTACAGCCTTTTAAAGAAATATTTTATACATAATGCAGAAAATGAAATACAGTATGCATGTTAGGACTGTGCTCTGTACGGGTACCAACAACTTAATACAAAGGTCTCTCGGCAAAGAAAACAACAAGTAACAAAACAAAACAAAAACACAAACCTTTTGTTCACCAGGTGCATCTGTTACATATTTTACGAGTTACTAATGAGAATATGCTATTGGATATGCTTAACTTACAATAACAAGGAAAATTTTCACTGGGGCTTCCTGCTGATTTCAACTTTATTGCCTACCCCCACCCTCTTCCCCATAGCTTTTCACAAAATTGATTTCCAAATCATTTAGAAAATGTCACCCTCCCTCTCGACATGAAATTACTAGCACTTCTTACCTACAAAGACATAGCTCATTTAGACCCAATTACAACACAGTATTTATACCCTCTTTTACATTGAGAGTACCAAATGCTGAATGTAAAATTGAGGAAACGTTTCACAGAATCAGTGGGATATACTAAATCTTAATCCACAAAGCCATGAAAGAAGCGTTACCGTTTCTTTCCCCCTCCACAAAACACCAAGAAATATTCAAGAAATTTGTTTATTTCCATTCTGTCACAGCAAGTACACTATTTGCTACAAAGCTTAGAACAGACATGTTGAACTCACGGCCCACGTAACTCTGCATAGCTAATAATGTAGCCCCACAAAACTGCCACAAAATTTTTAAAAAATATTTATATACATTAACTATATTATATATTTCCATATTACATACTGCATTTTATATGTGGTTCAAGACTCAGTGTGAAGAGGAATTGTCCAGGCAAGCTAAAAAGCTGGACATGTTTCTATGAATGCCGCAGAATGTCAAAGTTCATTTTTTTTTCAGGGCTGTGTTGCTTAGAAAGGATATTTATTATTCAGTAGATTTTTCAAACTAAAGAAAAGACAGTCTGTCTTGATATAAAGCACAAATTGTTCAAGTATTTGTCCGTTAAGATTAGCTTGAATTCTGAATTTTAGTTCAGAGTAGAATATGAAATAGAATATATAGAAAAATTAAAAAGATATAAAGAAAGAAAGAAAGAAGAAAAATTTAAAGAAGCAACTTTCAATCTTTGCAGCAGTTACAAAAGTAGTTAATACTGTTTCTACCCTTCCAAATTACATAATATAGTTCCCTTCTTCTCATATGCCACCCCGTTTAGTCAGTAAATCCAGAGATTGCCAGTTAATTTTTATCCCTTTTCAGCAAAAAATCCACAAACTGTTTCTAGTCTAACAGTAGTAATGGCTTCTTCTAGGGGTCAAATCCTTTTACCTTCGCTACCGGTTCACAAATGGGGGCACACGCCTCCTCCACGCATGCGCAGAGCTTCTGCGCATGTGCAGAGGGTCAAAAACGGACATGATGACGTCTGGGCGGGTGGGCAGAGCCTCCTGCCGCCAGCGCTACCGGATCGCCTGAGCCGGATAGAACCAGTTGCATTTCACCACTGGCTTCTTCCCTAATTAAACAATTCAGTTCAGCCATTTCTGCATGTTCTGCCATCTTCACCATCCACTCTTTCTTTATGGGTATTCCTGTATTTGTCCATCTTTGTGCATATAAATAGTCTTGCTGCAGTTACCATACAGTATATAAAATCAATTTGCCACGAGTAACAGTAGCTTTATTCAATTACAAAATCCCCATTGCAGAAAACAACGACAACTATCAAATATTCCATCACCTTTGGAGAGTTTATTAATATTACTTCCCCTCCTTTGGTTCAGGATTCCGATATATATAAAAGCATTCAAGCCCATATTAGGCTGAATGTGATGGCTAATTTTCCTTGACCAAGCAGTTCCACAATGCTTTGGTTTCATTCAGCTTCATGTGCAAATCAACTCCTACTGAACCTTCTTACATTTAACACAGACCAGTGCAACATTTTACACACACACACACACACACACACACACACACACACAAAACGTAATAATATAACAGCTTTTCACTTGTTTAAAATCCACTCTTCAATTGTTTATTCCTATTTTATTTATTAAATTATGGTGGAAAAACTGCAGACCCATAAAAATATATTACCAGTGACATAAACTTTAAATACTCCATATTTACATTTATTTATTAAGCATGTATTATGGTATTCACAAAAAAAAAAAAGCCATTAGTAAAAATAGTTCAATCCATCAAACTTTTTGTATAAATTTTTTCACAAAATATTAAAAAGAGCAAATAGAATGCTATCACAATGGGATAATAAACATAAATCCAGTTTAAATATAACATATAATTCAAAATATGTTTCTAACCAACGTTTATTGCTTCTAGCATACAATTAACCTCAACAGTTGATCTAGTCATTTGGATTACATTAATAGTAGCAACTGAAGCATCTGGAAAACATACCCATAAAAATGACTTCTTAACAGATGTTTGAGAAAAGAATGACATTCTACTGGAGGCATGTGAAATTCTTATGTTCATGGGACTTACAGTACAAACAAATTGTGTTTGACTTATATCTTTCTATATGATTGTGGAGGTATGAAAAAAATTCTTGCCACATTTATGTTCTGAGTTCTCTTTCTCACAATTCTGCTTTGGAGACAAGAGAACTCTAGATCTTTCTTGAACATATTCAGTAGATACAAATAGTGAAGAATGTTGTACTTTAAAAATTAGTATATTTAGTATGATGCAATTATTCCATAAGTTCAGAAGAGCCAGAACTGACTTCAAGAGATACACTGCATAACTTAGGGGTAGGGTAAAGGCATATAGGAATTAATCACACATATGTTTTGTGATATTTTATAAACTTTTTTGTATTTCAGTATACTTCATCAAATGCATGACTTTGTTTATTTGTGGAGGATGTGAGTTCATGAAAATATTTGTCATAATAAATCCACATTTAAGATGCCACAACACTCTTTCGTGTTTTATTGTAAACATTTTAATGCATTTCTCTGAAAAAATATTATTACGTTTTTCCATTTTCTCCAATAATAATAATAATAATAAAAAATTGAATTCCAAGGTAAAAAATAAAATGATAGAAAATACAACTCTTGGAATAGAAAAAGAAAACATATCCTACTATTCAACCACACAATCATGCTAAAGAGAAAATTCAGTTATGTTGTATTACAATTAAAAAGCATAAGTCCCGTATCCTTTTATTTTCCAAACAATGTTACTCTTCTACAACGTTCTACCTTTTGGTTAAGGGTTTACTAATATGACTACCTCTGTGCAAAAGAAAAGTTGTCTACCTAATTTACTGTATTTTTAGTGAACCTAAAGATGACTCTTCCACTTTTATAGTAATTTTTTTGGAGGAAAACAAGCCCTTAGTTTTCAATATGCACCTTTTTTTAACGCATTGTGGCTTTCCTTTCTTGAGTTCTGGGTACAGTATACTGGAATACAATTCTGTATTCCAGAATTTTTTTAAGGAGCAAAGAAAAATATAGGTAGTCTTCAACATACAACCAGTCACTTAACAAACATTTGAAGTTATGAAGGACTTACCCAAAATGTTTTAGAGTTACAATGGCCCCTCACACATCACAAGGTCACATTTGAAATAATTTTAAAAGCTATATAAAATAACATAAACCTGAATTTAGGAAATGACACTTCAGAACTATGTATATACAGAAGTAAATTTCACTTCTTTAGACAGTTATAGCGCTATACTGAGTAACCAACTTAAGTTGAAACCTCAAAACACTTTCCCTCTAATATTATCTGAAGGACAAGCTTCTAACATAGTGAAAATACCTCATGGAACTTATATTCAGGAAAGCTGTTAAGTGAAAATCCCTGTTCCGTTCTCTTAAGAGTTCAATGAAGAGAGAGAGAAATATAGTGAGGATAAACTCTAAAATTGGCAATTTCAGAGCTGTAGTGTCGCAGTAGTCAGAATGTAGTACTGCAGCCTAACTCACTGCTTACTCCAGGAGTTCAGTTCTGAACTGCTCCAGGTTGACACTGACACTGCCTTACATCCTTCTGAGGTCGGTAAAATGAGGATTCAGATTGTTGGGGGCAATATGCTGACTTTGTAAACAGCTTAGAGAGGGTCTTTATAGCCCTCTCTAAGTCTAAGTGCTATTGCTATTGCTATTCATAGTTGGGGAAGAGATAAGTTGATTGAATTTACTTCATTCATAATTGATGTATTCCCTTAATCTGTGCCTATTCGCTAGACACGTCTGGATCTGATTAGCAGTTTTTCTTATTCTTTTTAAAAAGTGATTGAAATAAAAAGAAATATGGGAATTAAAAACTGAAAATGCTTCCTTCAACTTTCATTCTCACTTTCTTCCATATAATTTGCATCTCTATGATCATTATTGCTAACATGTCCACCCGAAGGATCTGAAATAAGCAAAAAAATACCTTGCTTAATAATAATTGAACTGGTTATTAGATCCAGTGTCTGCAGTAGAGATGGAATCAAAAATTGTTGCATTAGTTGCAAAAGTGACAACAACATTAATCAGATCATTTTATTGATGTGGGGAAAACTGTTTATTTTATTAGGAGAGGCAAACAACTATTTCCCCCAGATGAAAATTAAAGAAGTGCACTGGCACACATACAATTTATCATAAAAAAGTCTATTTGTCATGTTTCTGACCTTAGGGCACTGAGAATATGTGACTAATGACTAATTCATAAGCATTGTGGTAGAAGACTTACAATTATCAGAAGGTTGCAACTGAAGAATAGTGGGATGAGGTCAGGTATTTATGTGATTGAATTCTTCTGTATAGATATTTACAACAATTTTTATTTAAGAAAAACAATATTTTGATGCCTAAATATTATTGTAGCCTTATTTTTTTTTTAAAAAAAGGAGGAGCAAAGTCCTTACATAAATGTAGATCAGATGCAAGCATTTTTCTTCAGAAATAGAAGCATCTTTCGTACTCAAGCCTTTTTTTCATATGTATTTATATGATGAATAGAGGCTTTACAATGGGGATTACTTTGCTGAATATAATTTAATTGTCCCTGTTGAGCAGAACATTCCAAAGTGCTCCCATCTTCTTTGAGAAAGGAGTTTCACTAGATTAGCTGTGGAAGCGCTGTTGTAAACTCAAAATCTCCATGAGTAAAAATCCAATAGTCAAGAGTATTACATTTAATTGCACTAACTGCTCTCAAGTTGGGTAAAATGTGGTTTTATTGCACAAGAACCAAAGACCTCCAATATCAACTTAAAGACAAGGCACCCCACAAAGGTTAATCTGGAACTGGCATAATTAAGAAGTAGCTGGTAGGCTGGGTAAACTTTGGACACAATGGGTCCCCTTGCCCCACCCACTTTAACCCCACCCACTTTAGATTGCAATTTGGAAAAAGAACCCAACTGCTTCCAGTCATAGAATCTGTAGGCTTTCCTGGATGCAACCTTCTTATGTCATTTTTTTTATTTTATTATACCACTGCTAGATGAAGGCTTGTCACGAGTGTTTCCAGGATTGCTGTGGCTATCTGCCTACTCACAAACAGTATGGTTTTAATCAAGCCATCTGCTGTTGGCAATTACCTGCAAGCCTTCCCCGCCCTAGTTAATTGCAGGTTGACTCCCTATATAAGCAAGGACCTTTTGCTTGCTGCCTGGGCCTAGTCTGATCTAGGCCTAAATGCACAGCTCCTGCAGGAAGCTTGTTGCAATGCCGCAGATGGGAGAAGAATGCAGATAAGGACTCCAGACGCCGCTACAGAGAGACTCCCACGGATGCTTGCCTTTTGCTGTTTTGTAGCACGCAAGCTATCATCGGGACTGCTGTTGCTGGACCTTCTTCCTCCCACAAGCTTCAAGCAATGTTTGCTTTTTGAACTGTTTTTACTTCAGGTGACTTTCAGCTGTGAAGCTCGTGCTGCTCCCACCATGATGGCCTTGATGATGTATCGACGCCGAAGCTGCTTACCTTCATGCTAGCTTTATTCTTTTGTGAACTGTTTTCGGTATTGTGGAGAGGGATCTAGGGAGATAGCCTTGTTTCACATACCCAGATAAGACTTTGTTTTTAATGTGTCTTCTTAAAGACGTAGTGCTTTTTAAATGTTTTAAAGTAAATTATATTTTTACACAAGACGCCTCTGTCAGAATCATTTCAGTCTCAGTGTGTTTACTCATGAGCTGGTTCACGGTCCGGGGTACCCCTCAACCCCATTTCGTCACAGTTGGTAGCAGAGGATGGTTTAACGAACTTACGCTCATGTGGTAACGCGCTAGACTGAATGTCTGCAGTTGAATAGATGTTGACTAGGGCAGCAGCAGCAGCACAAAGTATGAAGTCACAAACTGGACTGTCTGGGGCTCAGGCCAAAAATGTTTTGGCTGAAAAACCCCAAACTCTAATTGACTTAGAGAATAGTGTAGCTATAAGTTTTGGAGCAGAGGCCTCAAGTTCTGAAGGGCCTAAGATAGTGAATAAACCATCATCACCAAAAGGAGTAGAGACTGGAAGAACGCCACTTCAGGTCTTGAAAACAAATACAGAGGTGGATGATGAGTTTAGGAAGGCAATCCTTCAGTTTTTAGGTTTGCCCACAGTAAGTCAGAACCCGACTGCTGATTCTAGTGAATTATTAAAGAATTCAGCCGTGAAAGGAGAGAAGATCGAAGTCCTACAAAACACCGGATCGGTAAGAGACTTTCAATCTTTTCCTAAAACCCCCACCTCAGACCATAAGTGGGTAATGGGGGATAACAGACTGCCTGATTCAAATGTTCCTGCTTCTTTGTTAAACCAGCATGGCCAAGTTGACATTGCGCCACCTGCTGTTGAAGCCATCATAGATCAGGCTATAAAGACTTTAGCTCCTTTGATGACATCAGTGACTTCTGCTAAAAATTTAAGAGACTCTCATGTTGAGCGTAAGGTTGCAAGTGTGATAGAGACTTTGGCAACCATTTTAGGCGATGGTTTGCAGGCACCATCGGCTCAACAAATAGGAGCTGCGCATCCCAAAGCCCCCCTGATGTCTGCGACTAATTCAGCGCATGCCACGAGTGGGATATATCCATCCGTGATGACATCGACATCCAGGACGGTTCCGGAGGCTACCTCAACTGAAGATAGGATAGATAGGGAGCGCGTCCAAAAATTCCTAGAGATGTGCACCAGAGAGGACCCTCGAGTTTTTGTGATCAAGCCAGGATGAGTTTAGCATCCGCACAACGTGAAGTCTTAATCCCTCCCATTGGGGAGGAACGATCGTCAGAATGCCAAATGGAAGACACTGTGCTGTGTGCTTCCATTCCAATGCCTTATTGCCCGTTCCAGGACGGACCACATTTTGAACATCAATTAATGTCTATTTCCATGTTTAATAATGTACAGGTCCTTCCTCCTAATTTTAAAAGTTTAAGTGTGGGTGGAGGAAATTTTAAGGAATGGGTTAAAAGTATTCAAGTAATTTTAATGAAGGAAAATGTTTTATCGTTGCTGTTAAAACCCCCACCTAGACCATGGTCCTTAGAAGTTGATATTTTACACCATAAGGCCTTTTGTATTTTATTGATGTCCATTAACCCTGCACTATATCCCAGTATACCTAGTAACCTGACCGTAACAGAAGTTTGGGTGAAACTACATAAGCTATTTTGTTCAAAAAGCTCCCATGTTACAAACAGAGTTTATAGGGAGTTCTATTCCGCAAAGTTGAAGGCGGGAGTAGATATTAATGAACACTTATGTGAGTTAAACAGGTTAAGGCAGGAATTGATGTTGAGGGGGGAAACAGTGTCTGAACAAACCCTCATTACTGTTATACTCAATTCCCTTGACCCTAGCTGGGATAATTTTATATCGCAACTGGATAATGTTAGTTGTAATAACTTATCTTTAGAAGTGTTATCTGGCAGACTGATTGCTGAAGATAACTTGCGAAAATGCAGGGCGGCTTTTCACAAAAAGGAAAAACCTTTAAGAAGGCCCGATAGTTCAGATAGAGCATATACTATCAGAGAATGCTTCAATTGTGGTTCAAGAGAACATTATAGAAGGGATTGCCCACAAAATGTGAATGCTAGGGCATGTTCAAAGGTACCTTCTGATAATAAATGTAAAAGGAGGCCATTGCCTCCTGGTAGAAAGCCAAGTATAGATGTTCCTAACCACAGAAGGGGTAAAAAGCCAAATGGAGGCAACAAAGGGAACAATCCCAGGTTTAATGATAGCTCTGTAGGTATAGTGGAAACTACTGAGTCAGAGCTTACAAGGGAACAGCGAGAGCAACTATGGTTAATGGACAGTGGAGCCAGTAACCATGTTGTCAGTGACCGAAGGTTGTTTGCTAATATGAGAAGGCATCAATCCATGGTCAAAGTTGCAAACGGTAAAAAGGTGAATGTTGTTGGCATTGGAGATGTTTATATCCCTGGGATAGGGGAGATTCACGGAGCATTGTATGTACCAGAGATAGAACATAATCTGCTAAGCCTGATGAGGATATCTGAGAACCCTAGAGTGGAGATTCTGTTCTCAGGAGGAACAGCTGTGATCAAAAACAACAAATGTGTGATTGGGGAGGTTTTGAAGATAGGTGGCTTGCCTTATTATTCCCCCAATACGAATGCTGAGTCCTGCAGTGATAGCAATTATGCTATCTCATTTGGTAGTAACAATGAATCACAGTTAGAACTAGGTGATGAGGATCAAGACTTTCACCAGAGGAAGCCTTGTAAAGACAAATGTAAAGTTAATAAAAAGTTTTTAAATTTTAACTTAGAGTCAGATAGTAGGAAACCTGAAAATGCTAATGCAATTGCTACAGGCGAGCCGTTGCATAATGAATGTGCTCACTTGATGCATCGTAGATTAGGTCACGTGAGTTTTCCTACAGTAAAGAAGGTAACCGAACACTCAAGGGGAACCAAGATCAATGACTGTAACACATTCCTAGACTGTTCAATTTGTAGGAGTGCAAAGTTGAAGGCGAAATCTGCGCCCAAGAAGTCTCAGAGGTACTCTGAACACCCGTTTCAGCTCGTCTACATGGATTTGGTGGGTCCATTCGCACCTTCCGTGGGTAAGAGACGGTACTTTCTTACCATAGTAGACGACCATAGCAGATTTGGATTCGTTTTTCCCCTAATGTCCAAGAGTGAAACGTTGACTAAGTTTAAGGAATTTTGTAACTTAGTCCAGAACCAGCACCAGGTCAGAGTTAAGAAGATCTTAACCGACAGGGGGACTGAATTTAATTCCAGGCAGTTCTCCAGCTGGTTAAGGAGTAAGGGTATAGTCCACTTACGCACCGCGCCTTACTCTAAGTTTCAAAATGGCGTTGCAGAACAGCGCAGCGATGTATTACAAACAATGATGCGGTGCGCCCTAGAGGATTCCGGACTAGACTTCGCGTACTGGGTAGAAGCAATTAGATACGCGAACTACACCTTGAACCGAGTGTGGTCTAGCGTGGTGCAGAAGACCCCATACGAGGTGCTATACGGCCATAAGCCTAGCTTGGCACACCTCCATGTTTTCGGGGTGATGGCCGATGTTCATGTCCCGAAGGAGCTCAGGAGAAAGGGAGACCCAATCTCTGTTAAACTGAGATTTGTTGGTTATGAGCAGGGCTCCAAGGCATTTAGGTTTGCCTACCCTAACGGGAAATTAATGATATCAAGGTCTGCCACTTTTCACGAAGGGGCCAACTGGAGTAAGATCCATGCCAATGAGATTCTTACTCGGAACCCTTCCCGTAGTCGTCATAGGCAATCGGAGGATGTATCGGAAAACCTACCCAAGGATAGGGATACATCTGGTTCTGGGAAGCGTGCATCCCAGGCACCCTTGAAAGGGGTATTGAAGCGCAAGATGGGGGTAGCCAGGAAGGATAGGCGCCCAGCTTCTGAGACGCATAGTGATAGTCACGAGGTAGATGACTCATCGGACGACTCTGATGTAAGTGACTCCCCTAAAGGCAGACCAGTTAGGGTTACCAGGGGCAATAAGCCTAAGAGGTACGACGACTTTGTTACCTCAGTCGACCAGGTTTTGGCCACCCCTCAGAGATATGAGGATGTGTTGGCCTTACCTGACCATGAACGACAGAAGTGGCTGGCCGCCATGGATACAGAATTAGACAGCCTGAGAAGGCTCGATGTATTCATGCCAACAAGATTGCCCAAGGACAAGAGGGTGATCGGCACCAGGTGGCTTTTCAAGCAAAAGCCCATTGAAGGTGGGGGCTTTATCTATAAGGCGAGACTAGTGGCGCAGGGATTTTCGCAGAGATTCCCTGACGATTATGAGGACACCTTCTCGCCCACGGTGCGCCCTGAGAGCGTGAGAACAGCTCTCACCATCGCTACCATGCGAGGCGAACATGTATATCAGTTCGATATTCAGACCGCGTACCTGCACGCCCAGTTAGACAAAGAGCTGTACGTGAGGATTCCTCAGGGAGTAAGCCATCGGGAAGACGATGTGTGGTTGTTGAACAAGAGCCTATATGGCTTAAAACAATCTGGTAAGCGATGGTACGAGTGTCTCACAAAAAGCCTGAGAGAGATGGGCTTTTTACCATCATCGGCTGACGAGTGTGTTTTTGTCAAGGAAGATCAGGGTATTAGGGAAACAGTACTGTTGTACGTCGATGACATACTATATATTTGTAGATCAGAGAACAGGCTTAAGAAGTTCTCTGAGGACCTAAGTAAGAGTTTCGCCTTAAAACCATTAGGTCACATTAGCAAATTTTTAGGGGTGCAATTCGTAAAAACCGAGAAGGGGTTTCGGCTCTCTCAGGAAGATAAGATTCAGGAATTGCTTAAAAAGTGTAGCATGGTAGAGGCGAAGCCATGCGATACCCCTATGGCAACAGACTTCCTTAAGAATATGTACACTGAGAGTACGGAGTTTGAGGATAAGACCCTTTACAAGTCCGTGATTGGGTCATTGTTGTACATTGCAAATTGGACTAGACCGGACATCAGTCTAAGTGTAAATGTGTTATCTAGACATTCTGAACATCCCACACAGTACCATTGGAGCGGAATCAAACGACTCCTGAGATATTTAAAAGGTACTGTGAACTATTCATTGTTATTGGAACCAGAAGCAACTAGAGAATTAAGATTGAGTTGTTTTTCGGATGCCGATTGGGCAGGGGATGTTAGATCTAGAAAAAGTACCTCGGGGTACATTGTATACCTAAATAGTAGCCCCGTGTATTGGTACTCTGGGAAGCAGAAGTTAATTGCAACCTCCACAGCGGAAGCTGAGTATGTGAGTTTGTCCAAAGCTTCCAATAACCTAGTTTGGTTTGACGATCTTCTGGTAAGCTTATGGAGGCAGCCCATGCAACCTATAAAAGTCTATGAGGATAACATGGCTGCCATTAACATATCGGAAGCCGATGCTGTAGGCCAGAGATCGCGCCATATTGATATACAAAACAAACATGTGAGGCAATTGGTGAAAACAGGTTTCATTAAGACTGTGTATTGTGAAACCAAGGAACAGGTAGCGGACGTGTTTACCAAACCGCTGCCCCGTGACCAACACCTCTATCTTCTGGGAAAAATGTCGATGGCTATGTGAATGTACTTACCATTGATGTATATATGTACCCAGTGTAGAATGTATGTTTGTTAACCAGTCAAATAGCCGCAGAGAAGGGGATTGTCACGAGTGTTTCCAGGATTGCTGTGGCTATCTGCCTACTCACAAACAGTATGGTTTTAATCAAGCCATCTGCTGTTGGCAATTACCTGCAAGCCTTCCCCGCCCTAGTTAATTGCAGGTTGACTCCCTATATAAGCAAGGACCTTTTGCTTGCTGCCTGGGCCTAGTCTGATCTAGGCCTAAATGCACAGCTCCTGCAGGAAGCTTGTTGCAATGCCGCAGATGGGAGAAGAATGCAGATAAGGACTCCAGACGCCGCTACAGAGAGACTCCCACGGATGCTTGCCTTTTGCTGTTTTGTAGCACGCAAGCTATCATCGGGACTGCTGTTGCTGGACCTTCTTCCTCCCACAAGCTTCAAGCAATGTTTGCTTTTTGAACTGTTTTTACTTCAGGTGACTTTCAGCTGTGAAGCTCGTGCTGCTCCCACCATGATGGCCTTGATGATGTATCGACGCCGAAGCTGCTTACCTTCATGCTAGCTTTATTCTTTTGTGAACTGTTTTCGGTATTGTGGAGAGGGATCTAGGGAGATAGCCTTGTTTCACATACCCAGATAAGACTTTGTTTTTAATGTGTCTTCTTAAAGACGTAGTGCTTTTTAAATGTTTTAAAGTAAATTATATTTTTACACAAGACGCCTCTGTCAGAATCATTTCAGTCTCAGTGTGTTTACTCATGAGCTGGTTCACGGTCCGGGGTACCCCTCAACCCCATTTCGTCACAAGGCTCCTTCAGTGAAGATTATGGACATAATCTACCATGCTGGTTCAGTACAGGTTGGTAGATCTATATTTTTGGTTTTACTTCCCACTCTAGGACTAAGAGAGAGTGACTGGCACAAAGTTATCCAGCTGGAGTCTGTGCCTAATGGAGGACTAGCATTTAGGTCTCCCTGCTCCTAGTCCAGCAATTTAACAACTATACTATTCTGCTTCTCATTTATAAACACAAATGCACACAATTGTATACCTACCCCAATCAATTGACTTTGGTTGTGCACATGACTATAAATATGTAGATTATAAAATAATCAATAAATCCCCATAATTATACATCACGACCTCAAAGACTCATTTTAAAAAAGCCTTAAGTAATTTCTGGAAAAAAGAGGAGAAATGTATTATGCTGTGCTTCCAGAGTGAATACAAGTCTAGAAGGTTTATACTGTACTTTAGAGAAAAGGAAATAGGAGAACTTCAAATGAAGTGTCACTTTCCGTATTGCTCTTATGCATCTGAGACTTGCAGAAAATAGTGAATGGTTACAATCTACTCTGATCCTGAGAGAGAAAATGAGGGAGGGAGGATAGGTTTTGGAGGAACCAATGGACTAGATGAGGTAGTAACTTCACAATTTATTTTCTGATGATTGTGCACATCCATCATCTTAGCCCTTTTGTGACTATGCGCTAGGAGCCTATTCTCAAAAATCCAAATATCTTTTCCAGCTCAAAAAGTTATTTACTTCATAATACAGCCTCTTCCATAAAACGTGTCATGGACTCCAATCACAAGGAGACTAACAATTTGTTTATTCAGAACCCAGTATAAAATTGTTTATAGATAAGAGATGACATATGGAAAGAAGAGATCTTGAAGTATCAGAGAAAATGATAAAGTTAGTGAAATTGGTTTTACTTGCCTTGATGAAGAAGGGAATTTATATATCTTTTCTTTTCCCCCCTTTCTTCCTTTTCTTTTTCTTTTCTTTTTCTTTTTCAGCATGTTTTACTTTTTCTCCTTTGTATATTTTTCTTAGATTGTATTATTTTTTAAATCTTTGTTTCTGTATATATACTGATCCCTGAAAATTCACGAAAGTCCCACAGAAAACAAAAAAATTAAAATCTTCGTAGACTGTCTCTGCTCATGAAACTTCAGAGAGAAAAGGTGTCACGTGTCCTTGGTGGAAGATATTAATTTTGCTGTGACTTCAAAACAGAACATATTCTGACCACATAAACAGAATGTTTGATGCCAGTCATAGTTAGACCTCCTTATAATGTTTTGCTGTTTTTAAAATAAGTGAAACAATGTAGGTTTACTATTTTAATTTATTTAATCCACCATTTAAGTTTAACCCAGTAAGCCTGTCAAAGCTTAGTCTTTATATAGGGACAGATTGAAAGTAATATTCCTCAAGAGTGATGCAATGCCACAAAATGTGTACAGTAGATATTCATTATTTATATTAAAATGTTTTACAATTTCAAACATTATCCATTCAAGAATGATATAAAAAGGACACAAGTACTTATTTTTTTCTGCAAGCTTAACTATTAATTTCCAAAGACAATATGATTGAGTGCACAATGCGGATAAGTTAAATATTTGTCAAAGCTCATGGATTTTGGTTTGGCAATCTAAAGTACATGCTTAACATTAGCAAAATCTCCAGAGAAATTGATATGATGTTTACATATTGATGGATTTAACAATGACTATTCACAAAATAAATGCTGGGTACTAAAAAAGAGATTCCTACATGGATAAGATTAATTATTCACTTCCATCATCATTGGTATATGTGTATTGTTTGAGGGAGGCACTATTAAGAGAATATTGCAGTATACTCCAATAAGAAGTTAACCTCTAACTCTGTCTTCCTAAAAATTCCACCCCTTGCAGCAATTAAATTCAGAAAACTTAAACTTGTATCACTCAATTATCCCTGCACAGAGATAATTATCATATGGAAAGATAATTTTCTAAAGCATGTGTTAAGAAACAATTAACCTACCATCTTCTGCTGTAATTTCCACTTGATGGCAATAATATTTATGCAAATAGAAGTATTTTATTGTATTAATGGCTCCTCACAACTATACAAAAAAGATTTGGAGTCTTAGGAAATAAATTTTGGGGAGACACTGTATAATATATGGCATTGCCTAATAACATCTACAACTAATATAAAAAAATCGGATTGTTGATGGTTATTGTTCCACCAAATCAGGTGTATCCAACCTACAGCCCATTTAGCCCTGAATAGCTACTTGTGTTTCCCTGAAAATAAGACCCTGTCTTATATTTTTTTGAACCCTGAAATAAGCGCTTGGCCTTATTGCCATGCACTCAAAAGCCCGATTGGGCTTATTATCAGGGATTGTCTTATTTTGGGGAAAACAGGGTAGTAATGCAGTCCCGCAAGATTGTAATAAAAATAAAAATATTTTTCAAAAGGAAGTTTGCTATCTCTATTCATCCACTATATTGTATACTTTATTTGCAGCCCAAGACAATTCCTCTTCATTTAATGAGGCCCAGGCAAGCCAAGAGGTTGGATATGCCTGCAGTAAATATTGACCAAATCACGTTACAAAGTTGTTCTTGTATTAGTTTTAGCACTTCAAATTTCATATAGAAATTTAGAGTATAATATTCTTTTGGATGTTCGATACAAAACATATATAGTATTCACATAATTAGACACAGAAATTTAATCAGACCAGATTGGTACCATTCATTTTTTTTTAATACAAAAGACGTTTTCTGCATGTAGTAAGATTCCTCACCAAATTAAATCTTGCTCACATAAAACTATATACATTAATATAACTAGACAATCTTTTGCATAGTCAAGTTCATAATCAAGAATGATAAACAAGGACATATATATCAGTGGTAGGTTGCCCCCGGTTTAGATCGGTTCTATAGAACCGGTAGTAAAACCAGCAGGAGGCTCCACCCACTGACCCGATGTCATCAGGAAGCTTTGGCGCATGCACAGAAGTGCGCACACATGTGTGAGCAAAGTGAGCGCACGCATGCAGCCCCGTTGCGAACTGATAGTAAAGGTAAGAAGAATCCACCCCTGATATATATATATATATATACAACTCAAAAGTTCTAACTGAATTTCAGTAATGCTAGTTCAGTCCCAGATGTCTATGGGTGCCTCTTGAGGGATCTTTATACCTGATACTTGATATTTCAAGTACAATATTATCTATTCTTCACAGGGAAAACATTTTTGTTCACCAGCTTTATTATCTCAGAAAATATTTTGACTATTTTTCAGTAAAGATTTATAACTGGTAATTGGTTACAATTTTACTGAAGCAAAGCGAGTTTTTCTTTTAAAAACATTAAATCTAAAACCTCAAGGAATATACCTACTTTCTGCATATTAAAAACACTGTTCTCATTTAGGCAACTATCCATGACTTTTGAATTTGTCTGCACAGAGACCAGTCATTAGGAATTTGCTGGAATGTGTCAGGAAATGGGCTGTTTGGCATATAGGTGTATAACTCAAACAAGTAGTATGGTGTCATTCCAGTAAATTTTACCACACTTGTAAATGATTCCTTTATGTCAAACATGCACTACTACTGCATTCATTTGAAGACCTTTCTGTGCTGAATGCCACTAAAACATATGCCTCTATTTTCTCTGTTTTTTTTAAAAATGTTGATAATCACTGATCAGGCTGTAGAATGGCACCAGAGAATGATTATTGCAAAGATATACAATTTTAATTGACACTGTACTATAATTTAATATCTAGTTGTAAACTTTTCCTCAAAAGTTTGAGGAAATAAGAGCCTTGGTGGCGCAGCGGACTAAACTGCGGTTAAAGTAGCAATTGCCAGCTGCCTGCAATTACTGTGAGTTCAATTCTCACCAGGCTCAAGGTTGACTTAGCCTTCCATCCTTCCGAGGTAGGTAAAATGAGGACCCGGTTTGTGGGGGCAATAAGCTGACTTTGTATAAAATAGAATACCACTTGGGGGGGGGCAAAAAGCTCTACAAAGCAGGTATATACAAAAGTATGAAGGCTATTGCTTAATGCATTGTAAGCCACCCTGAGTCTCCGGAGAAGGGTGGCATATAAATTGAACTAATAAATAAATAAATAAATAAATAAATAAATAAATAAATAAATAAATAAATAAATAAATAAATAAATAAATAAATAAATAAATAAATAAATAAATAAATATCGAGGTCAACTGAATACTGTAATAATAATCTTTAAACAGTAGTCTTAAGTAGTCTTGAAAATTTTTTAATATAGCTTTCTGTATTTTAAAGTAATGTTTTTACACAAGCTACTTTAATCAATTTCACAAATATTCAATATTTGAATATTACGTTCCATAATGTATATTTTATGAAGTCATTGAACTATGAAAAAGGCCACAAGTCCCGTAATACAAAGTGTATATCAGAATACTAAGATACGATGTGAAATTTTTATCTTTTACTTTCCTAATGGGAAAATTAGGTCTTATCAGGCTTTGAAAATAATTCAGGAAAATAATTCGGACCTTGCAAAAGCCCCTTCTTGTTCTTTATTTAAGCAGTCTGATAAAGTAATTGTTGTGTTGAATGAGGGCTCCCCCAAGTGCTTGGGACTCTCCAAATAAATGGCTGGAGGTCAACAGGTGGTCAATAAATAGCAGAAGGCTGATTAAGGTCACTTAACTGTGAAGGATTTATGTAGTGCTCAACAACAGTCCTGAAAATGAGGCAGCTAGTCGTGAGACAGTGTTACCCAGGATTAAATGGCCAGCCATCGGTGAGAGCAGACTTGAGTTGTCTCTATTATTATTTGCAGGACTATGAAAATAGTACTTACTGCATTATTTTTATATAATAAATATGTTGGGGTCAAGTATTTTCATATAATTTGTTTATTAAATGAATTTGTATGGCCACCCAACTCATAGATAGGTGACTCAGGCAGCGTACAAAATTTAATAAATGTCTGAATGCCAATGAACAATCTGAAACTTCATTAAAGGATTGATGAATTAAGAGTTTGGGGACCCCTGCTTTGAAAAATGCTTTCATTAAAGTTTACAAAATACAGCTTTTTTCAGGCTTTGATGAATAGTTACTTTTTTGAATTATTTAAACAACATCCTTCACATGATATGGTATATTTCCAAGGAAGGTGCTGTATTTTTCTTGATGAATCAGTGTTTCTCACATTTCTGCCCTCTCCAAAACCAATATTCAGCTCTCCACATGACATCTATTAACACTAGATAAAATGAGTAATCTAAATGCTAATTTACAGCATTAAAACTGTATAATTAACATAAACATTATATGCCAAGTCCAACACACAAAAACATAGAAAAATTGCTTTTTAGGTAAAGTATAATTAATCCTTCCCTCATAAGGTTTTAAATAATGTTCACAGTATCATCAATGTGGATAGGCATAATCGATCCACTTGAACCAATGTTGTGTGTATTCTTTATTCATTTTGATAGGATGGATATGATTATTCTTTGCATAACCAATTGAAATGGAAGCATTGCATCAATTATACATAATCACTTGAACCAAAGAAGGTATATGAACAACAATTTGGATAATATAAAAATAGACAGCAGTTGAATCACATCATTATTATTCTACTCTTGTATAGCAGTAAGATAATTTATTTCAGTTTATAATAATGTTTTTATTATTGTAGACACTAAGAGAAACAAATGAGAATATGATGTATTTTATAGTTATTCCAGTGTAATTTTTTTTAAATATCAGAAGAGTCCACAAGTTTAGATATATATCTGTTTCTTAAAGTAATCTGAGAATAAATCTAGAATACAAAACCCTAGTATACTCCTAATCCAAATATATTTATTGGATATACAATTACAGGTATATAATTATGATTTTCATTTATTATTAGATGCTTTTTAAAAATAATCTTTAAATTATTGCTATTTCTCAAAATAGACATAACATAAAGAAAATTGCTTTTACTACCTACCTATTTCTTTGATGCACAAATTTATGAAATCAATTTAGAACTTTTTTTTTTTATTCAAATGGATCTTGTCTTTAAAGTTTTGCCACATGAAAATAAAATGTTAAATGCCTGAAGAACCTGAAATAAAGCAAGGATCCAATTATAATGTAATCATAGGGAAGTCACTAGGAAGATACAGGCTTTTAAAAAATTTACAGCTATATTAAGTCTTTAACCTATTAAGTTCTTATAAGTGCATTGATCTAATTATCATCAGGGAAATCAAAGATTCTCCATTAACTGAAGAAATTTCCTTTGTTACATCCATATTTAACTGATTCTCAAGAAATCACATTTACAGTTCAATGCAGAAACTGCAATGCACAAAAGAGAGTCTGGATGAGAGTGCAAAAATACTACAAATTGAAAGTTTTTTTTGACATCTTCTGATTTTTGTTTACCATAAACTAACATGACTCTTCTTGTGTAATAAATAATAGTATTGTTTCTGATAGTACAGATAATTCTCAACTTACAACAGTTCAGTTAATGACCATTCAAAGTTACAACTGCACTGAAAAAAGTGATTTATGACCATTTTTCACACCACCATTGCTGCATCCCCAAAGCCACGTGATCAAAATTCAAACATTTGGCAACTGACTCACATTTATGATAGTTGCAGTATCCCAGGGTCATGTGATCCCCTTTTGTGTCCTTCTAACAAGCAAAGTCAATGGACAAGCTAGATTCACTTAACAGCTATGTTCCTAATTTAACAATAGCAGTGATTCACTTAATGGTGGCAAAAAAAGTCATAAAAATGAAGAAAGACACATTTAACAAATGTCTCACTTAAAAACAGAAATTTTGGGCTCAATTGTGGTCGTAAATCAAGGACTACCTGTATGTCATTCACATTAAGGTTAGGGATGTTTGAACTGTTTCATTACAATCACTTCTTAAGTTACCCCATTTTAAGAATGCAGCTTCTGCTCCAAGTACAAACCAGACTATTTTTGGAAGTAGTTTGAGCTTTCAGCAAAACTACCTATCAAGTTTGGTTAAACTTCCAAAGTAGTTGAAATAGCAACTTCACATCGCTACAGGTGGATCCCTATTTAGTGGCTTCTCTAAGTAACACCTTAAAGCATCTTTTCTTGGATTATGTGATCTTCCTTTGTATGTGTTGTGTACATTTATCATGCAACTCACATTTTTGACTTTCAGATTTGGATCTCTACACACAGCCTTAGTCTGTGGTTATTCTTAAAGCTCCCAAAGGTATAGTGATGGGTTGCAACAAGCACTGCCCTACTAATGGGAACATCTCAGGAAAGCCAACTAAGAGTCCTCCACATCTTAAAGTCAGATAGATGTAGCTGAAATGACGGTTCTTTTCTATGGTGGCCCCCATACTCTGCAAATATATATTCCCAGAGGTTCATAAAGCATATTCTCTTCTGGAGTTTAGAAGATCAAATTTATTTTATTTTTACTGGCTTTTATCTTGGAGGAGGAATTATTTGCTGATATTTTTGTTAAAAAAATAATGTTAATGTGTTGTAACCAGCCTGGAGTCTTGGGCAGCCTGTAAAAATGGCAAAATCAATCATACAATCAATTAGTACGAAGATAGAGATTAAGGGTTCAAACCGTGCCAACACTGATTCTGTCTAAATGATAGAGTCCCGGATTAAAACCAACATGGGTTTATTTTACAGTTAGCTGAATCAAAATATTTTCATTTATCATAAATTATGAAACAACTAGGGTATAAGAGCAGCAACATAACTCATGCACTTAAAGTAAATCAGAACTATAGATCCAAGATGTCTAAAACTTCCTTGTTATTTTCTTCCTTCCACTTCTTCTGACCTAACGCCCTTGGCCTTGTTTTTACATTCCTTCCCTGGTGACCAGCTGTGCACTTCATTCTTTGCCACACCGTGGTAACAGTTATTAACACCTAAAGTTCATTGCAAAATACACCAGTCATAATGGTGTAGAACAGCAAGTTTTTCAAGCAAGTTTCTCAAACTTGCAACTTTAGCTGGCTGGGGAATTCTGGGAGCTAAGATCCATACATCTTAAAATTGCCGAGTTTGAGAAATACTGGCATAGAAAGACTGTTATGTCCCTGTGTGGGAGGACTGAAAAAAGTGCTTTTAGCCAACTCCCTCTTCATAAATTGAAAACAACTTTAGTTCTATTCATATTTATTCTTGATAATCAGGAGGAGAATGAATACATCTAAAGAGATTTCTACATCACAATAAGACAGCTTGGTGCAGTGGTTAAGGCATCAGAATAGAAACTGGGAGACTGTGAGTTCTAGTCCAAGCTTAGGCACAAAGCTAGCTGGGGGAACTTTGGCCAGTCATTCTGAGCCCTAGAAAGAAGGTAAAGGAAAACCACTTTCCAAAAACCTTACCAAGAAAACTGCAGGGATAAATCCAGACAGTTGCCAGGGATTATCACTAACTAGGAGGGAGGGAGGGAGGGAGGGAGGGAGAGAAGGAAGGAAGGAAGGAAGGAAGGAAGGAAGGAAGGAAGGATAAGATTTACACATCATGCTGGATTAGTATGAACGGAATGTTCGGAGTATGGAAAACAAATAGGGAGGACTTGAAGTCTGATTTTGATGTTCTTGAAAGCTGGTTGGGTAAAATCTATGATTGGAATATAATACTTATTTTTCAAAAAAACCCAACATCTTTCAAAAGAGAGAGGTGAGTTGCATGACATATAAAAAATAACTACATGTGTATGAAAATTTGTGATTCCAATGTCAAAAATACTTTTGAAAGTGTTTGGATGCATATTAAGGAAAAAAGAAACAATAATGTCAGTTGTGAGCATGTACTATATGCCAGAGGTTCCCAACCCCTGATCCATGACCGGTACTGATCTGTGGCATGCCAGAAACCAAGCTGCACAAACAAGCAAAGACCCATCTGCGGCATGCAGGCAGCACACAAAAGAGTGCCTCCTCCTGTCCATGGAAAAAACACTCTCCATTGAACTGGTCTCTGGAGCCCAAAAGATTGGGGGTTTCTGCTCTACGCTACACCACTAAGCAGAATACTCTGATGAACTCTTTGCAAATCAGATGGATGAAGTGTCCAGGAAGAACATACATTAGGCTGATAAGATATTTCACTTACTCTAATATCATCTGGGAATAGAACTCTGGCATGTCAGAGACCTACCAGGTTCTTGATGTGTCTTGCAGATAACTTTATTGTCCAAACAAAATCAGCTACACTGAATTCAATAGTTACTAATAAGTAAGAAATGGTTGAGAAAGTAGAACTGTAAAAAGAGTAGTTGTATGTTATTAAAATCCACCATACTTCAGGCAGGAGAAAATGAAAGTAGTTAGATTAATGTTCTAGATTTCAGAAGAGCTGACTTCAATAAGATATGAAAAAAGTAGAAAATATTCCTTTGATGGAAATCCTGAAGAAAAGGAAAGGACAGTTCAGGGAGGGAGGAAAATTCTAAAATATGGGATAATTAAGGCCAGAACATAAACAACAATATCAAAGAGAAAGACAATAGGAACATCTGATGAGATCAGCATGATGTATAAGCTACCAACAACAAAAAATGGTTTTTGGGAAATATGTGCAAAAGGAAAGTCAACGAAATGATCAATGAAATGGTTGGAGACGGCTGCACAATAGTAATGGATGACATTACAACAGTAATGGATTTTTTTTTTCACAGCAAGCGTCAAAAGTACTCCAACCTGTCAGAAGTTGCATCATGGAGGTGCAAAAGAAAAATGCGAATCAGAAAAGGCAAAGAAGTGGTGAGAGGCTTCCTAGCTGCTATGAATGAATTTATGTCAATAGAGCTGGATGGATTACATCCCAGGTTATTAAAAATGCTGGCAGATATGTTTTCAGAACTACTGAATGTGATCCTTGAAAAGTCCTGAAATACAGGCAGAAGATCTACACCTCTGTAAATCATTTGGTAAGGTTGGTAAAATGGAACAATGTGGGGTGGGATCATCCTACTATCAGATAACAGAGTAACAGAGTTGGAAGGGACCTTGGAGGTCATCTAGTCCATCCCCCTGCTCACGCAGGAGACCTGTACTAGGGATTCGAACCACCGAACTTTCTGATCGACAAGCTCAGTGTCTTAGCCACTGAGCCACCTAGTCAGCTGATAGATATGCTAGAAATTTTCAAAGATTGGACAGCCATTTTTCTGGGATGATCTGAGGATTGGGCAGGGGATTGGATGAAAACCAATGATTCTACATTAAATGAATTATGGCATTATTTATTTATCACATTTCTACACCATTCATCTTGCTTAAGGGATTCCAGGTAGTTTACAAACAACATCATAAAATAATATAAAAACATGACTAAAAGCACAGTTAGAACAGAGTTAAAAACAAGGTTAAAGTTAAAAGACCAAAGTAAAAAAAAAAATTAAAAATGCTAACTGGTTAACAAGGCGGAGGGAGTGCCCACAAACCACCAGCCATCCCTAGGGTTGCATAGCATTCTTAGATCCCAATGCTAATTGGCAGAGCCAGGTCTTAACATGCTTCTGGAAGACCAGAAGAGCCAGGACCTGTCTCACTTCTGGGGATAAGACGTTCCTAAGAGTAGACAAAAGCACAGAGGATTCCGTCAGTTGAAATTCTTTAACTAATGAGATCTGCAACATGCCTGTTTGACCAGGTGGGACAGGTCAATGTAATTGGAACAAGACAGTTCCTCAAGTAACCTTTGCGTATGTCCTGAAGGGCTTTAAAGGTGATAACCAACACTTTGAATTGGACCAGGAAGCAACTGGTCCACAGAGCAGGGTGTTACATGTGCTACCCTAGCAACTCCCAGAACTTGTAGATGGATTTATTATATAGATTTATAATATAAATCTATATATTATGTAGATTCTCTATATAAACCACTTAAAGATTGATATAACATATAGATTTATAAATATAAACCATGGTTCATGGCTTAATATTTTAAATAAACCTAGCCAATAGTGATTTAGCCAATGAATCATAGTTAAATGAAGGTTTAGCTTGGTGTGTGAATTAGTTTATCCATATAAAGATTATAGTATGACAAAGCACACAGCATCTCCATTATCTTAATATGAAATAGGAGAGAATATTTGAAACATATTTCATGTTTCAAGACAATCTTTGTTCATGCAAGTTTTACAGAAGCTCTCCCAAAAGTGTTTTGTTTTCAGTGTTTATATATAGAGTTAACATACATAAAAGGGCATTCTAAAAAACACTGAAAATGTACAAAATAGCAAGAGAAAATAAGACAGGAGATGAGAGTGTGGAGGAGAAAGAAGAAAATAGGTTCTTGAATCTGTAATTGTGACTCCCACACTGTTTCTTTAAACTGTCTCATAAAACCAGTGTTTACAATACCTCATTCCTTTGAGGACAACTGATCTTTATAGTATTTAGCAAGCTTTGCATCACAAATAAATACACAAGAAAAAGAGGGTTTTTCTCTCTATTTACAAATGTGAAGTATGGACTTATTTATTTTAGAGGTTTTGGATGCTTGATATATTTTCTGAATGCAAAGCACAAAACTGATTTGACCAAAGGAAAACTCTATTATAGTTGCAAAATAACATATATGCATTGATAGCATATAAAACTTATTTTTGTGCCCCCTATGAGGAAGAAAGGAAGGGCAGTACATAGATACTATTTCTGTCAGATTATTTTATATTTTGTGAAACATATGGTAGAACTTAAGTTCTGTATTTCCGATTGAGGTTCTGAATAATGTTTCCAGAATTTCCTTACTGCAAATTTCTTATTAGTAAGTGGGATACTGTGAACTTTATTAGCAAGTTAACTATCGATTAACTTATGACTCAAATCAACATTCCAAATAAAATGACCATTTTTAATTGTTTAAGAAATAATTATTAGTACCAAACAGAGTTAACTTTAATATTGTATTGTATCTTAAGATAAGTCTTTGCTGAGAAAGAAAATCCTGGTAAACCTTGAGCTTTGGGAAAAATCTATGTTGTTGGTAAAGGAGAAAGATAAAGGAAATTCGGGACTCTATATTTGGGAAAGAACAGTTGGGAAAAATGAAGAGTTAGGATTAGATAGATATAGGGACAAACAGAGAAAGAAATGTTACCTAGCTATTGGGAATGACAAGTATATGAAACGTTGTGTAGCAGAAAAGTGTCCAAAGCTGAACAAAATTTGAAAATTAAGAGAGGCACCAGAAAAGCAAAGATCTCAATGATAAAACTATTTACTGACAGTAGATAAGATATGAACATAAGATTTTATTCCGGAATATAAAATGATGGAAAGCTGTGAATGAAAAACATGGTGTCGAATGACAGGAAAATAAAGATTTTTTTTGTTTTTCTGCCTTATTATAGCCACAGATGGTTTTTTAATAAGGATAAAAGTTGTTTTTGTTATTTAAATTTCTTTTAAATAAATAATCTATATACCACGTGTTTTAATTAATAATTCGATCCAGTCAAATTGTCAAAATAGTTAAATGCAAATTAATGTGACTGTTCAACAAGCATTTGGGTAGGGTTGGAATCTATTATCCTCTTCCATTTCCCAAATGGGTTCTCTGATCTTTGACTGCTTTTTAAATTGGTTCCTGACTTATTCATTGATGTGGGTTGTATATGCTTTGTCTGTTTTTAACTTAAGTTTATTTATTTATTTAAAGAAGTTACAGTAATGGCCAAAATTGGGGAAACCTTTTGGGAAATGTAAAACCAGCTAACAACACCACTTTTTTGGGAGTAGTACCATAAAATTATATATCAATGGAAAGATAATTTAATCTAGAATATAATGCAATAGTTTTTATGAAGGATTTGCTATTAGAATAGCAAAGAAGAAGTATAAAGAAGTATAAAAAGAAAAGTGAAACATGTAGAAAAAACGAGTTATACAAAAATTATCACCATGTCAGTTAATACTTAGTTGGATAACCTTTAGCATGAATTACGGCCGTACAACATCTTCCCATGGAGTGAACCAAGTCTGTTAGTTCTGCAGCTGTTATAAGTGAAACCAAGATTGAATGATTGCTTCTATTAACTGGGTTTTATTGCTGGGTCGCTTCTGACTAACAAGTTTCTTTAGTCGGCTCCACAGATTTTCAATTGGGTTAAGGTCTGGGCTATTCCCAAGCCATTCCAGCAGTGGAATGTGATTATCCTGAAACTCCCCCCAAAAGTGGTGTTATTAGCCCTCAAACCTCAAAAATACACTTAACCAAAAGGTTTCTACAATTTTGGCCACTACTGTGTACTGTATAAATTGGCCTCTGACAGTCATCCTAGGCAATTCACAGCAATCAGTAAAGGCAACAAACTAAAAATAGACGATAGTCTATTTCTAGGTAAGAAAGACTGATTTCACCAAACAGCATTTGTATGAATAGATACTTCTAATTTGAATAACTCACGGAATGTAGCCATTTGCTCAACCCAATCACCTGATTTTTGCCTATCATCTGTACAATAAAATATATTTTTTAGCCCCTGGAATATCAGCAGGGGTGACAAAATTCCAGTTATTTCTATGCAAGCTGCAACATTCAGTTCTCAAGTTCTATTTCTCACTTTCTGAAGCAAAATCAACACATAGGGAAATATAATCTATATGTTGCTTTTTTCAACTCTGGTTTCATTGTAAATTCATTTACTAGACAGTAAGTGTTATGTATTGATACTTTTGAGCGGGAGTTTCAAACCTGCCTACGTTTCTGATTGGCTGACAGTCCCTCCAGGATTGTATATAAGGAGGGCTGCAGCCTCTGAGTTTTTGCTGAAGTCTCACTGTAAATTAAAGAGCTGTTGTCACTTGCTTGGTTGTGCCTCTCGTTATTCCCGAACCACTTCATTGGTGACGAAGGTGGGATTGAGGTCACAACAAGTGAACCAGTGAGACCACGAGCTTCAGCTAGGTGACGAGGCGAACTATAGGAGGCATACCGAACATGTCTGCCTACGTTCCGCCCAAGCCTTTTGATCCGACCCGCGAAAAATGGGTCTCGTACCTGACGAGGTTCGAATGCTCGCTCGAAGCCAGCGACATGCAAGGGCTTTCCGCTAATCGGAAGAGGGCCCTCTTCCTAAGCCACTGCGGACCGGACGTGTTCGAGATGGCAGAGTCACTGTGCGAGCCAACGCCGGTCCAGACCGTTTCCTGGGACACCCTGATGGCCACGCTCCGGGCTCACTACGCTCCCGTGCCCTCCAAGTTCGTGCAACGATACCAACTCAGACAGCGCGTACAGCGAGAGGGACAACCGGTCAGCGCATACATGGCCAGCCTGAGAAAAGCCGCAACCCATTGCGACTATAGAGATTTGGACGATGCGTTGCTTGAGCAACTCATCTGTGGTGTCCGGGACATTAGGCTGCAACGGCGCCTGCTCGCCAAGCCTGATTTAACGCTTGCTGGAGCCCTAGACGAGGCCAGGGCTCATGAAGCCTCCACAAAAGCCGCAGAAACGCTGCAGCGTCCGCTGACCAGCAAAGACAACCCCAAGTCTGCCCCGGTGCACAGAGAAGACGCCGGATCCAGCTCGGAGTCCGAGTCGGATGAAGACGTCTTCCGAACGGAGCACCAGAGAAAGGACACTGGTAGCCCCCGGCGAAGCTGTCCCAGCTGTGGAGGGCACCATGACAGACTGTCCTGCAAATATAGGGAGGCTATTTGCAGGCGTTGCGAGAAAAAAGGGCACTTGGCGCGAGTCTGTAGAGCCATTCTGCCCAGAAAACACCAACCACGTGAGCGCCGCAGCCAACCAGAATCAACGCGCCAGAAACAACCAACGAGAGAAGGCGGCGCGAAAAAACGGCGCGAATTTGAACCTCGAGATGGCCACAGCATTCACATAGACCAGGCCAGCGCGGAAATCGAGGACAAAGTCAGCACGGTGGTCGAAATCAACGGCAAGCCATGCTCAATGGAGATCGACACCGGATCGGCTCTCTCCATAATGTCTTGGGCGACCCTAAAGACCCTCCTGCCGTCGTTCCGGAAGGACCAGCTCTCCAAACAGAGACTGCGCATCCTAGACTACCAGGGGAACCGAGTCCCCCTCGAAGGCGTGGGCACGTTCCGAGTCACCTACGGAGACTACGAAAGAGACCTGCCACTGACCATCGTCATGAAGCAGCTTCCCAGCCTTCTCGGCATGGGGTGGTTCCGAGCCCTCGGCATGGGCTTCACCGGCGTCCACCAGATGCTCAAGTCATCGTTAAAAGACAGTCTCCTGACCGAGTTCCAGGATGTTTTCGGGGACACGTTGGGCAAGTATGTGGGGACCCCTATCTCCCTTAATTTAGACCCCAACGTAGCCCAAATAAGACTCAAGGCCAGACGGGTGCCCTTCGCATTGAAACCAAAGATCGATGCGGAACTGGACAAACTGATTAAACAAGGGGTGTTGGTTCCCGTTGACCATGCAAAATGGGAAACCCCTATAGTGACCCCAGTAAAGTCTGACGGCTCAATTAGAATCTGCGCCGACTACAAGTGCACGATCAACAAGGCTTTGCAGCCGAGCGCCTATCCGGTGCCGATCGTGCATCATCTACTACACTCCCTGGGGCCCGGAAAATTTTTTGCCAAATTAGACCTGGCTCAGGCCTATCAACAATTGCCAGTTGATGATGCCCCGGCAGAGGCACAAACGATTGTTACTCATAGGGGTGCATTCAAATGCACCAGGCTCCAGTTTGGGGTGAGCGTCGCACCCGGCCTGTTTCAAAGCACCATGGAGCGCCTTCTGCAAGGGCTTTCCGGAGTGGTGCCCTATTTTGATGACGTTCTAGTCAGCGCTCAGGACGAACGTCAGTTAGGGGACAGAGTAAGGAACGTCCTTTCTAGATTTAGGGAAGTGGGACTAAGGTTAAAGAAAAATAAATGTATGATCGCTGTCCCCTCCGTTGAATTTTTGGGGTACAGGGTGGACGGCACAGGCATCCACCCTACCGAAAGCAAGGTGAGAGCAATTAAGAGCGCACCTGCCCCCAAGACCAAAGCTGAGCTCCAAGCCTTCCTTGGACTGCTCAATTTTTACTCAATGTTCCTGAAAGACAAAGCTACCGTCGCAGATCCCCTACACAAACTATTGGGGAAGAATGTACCATGGGTCTGGGGGAAACCACAAGCAGCTGCTTTTGAGGCAGTTAAGAGACTTCTATCAGAAGACAGTTTCCTAATCCAATACAACGCAGCGCTACCGCTTGTATTGGTTTGTGACGCCTCCCCCGTAGGAGTTGGTGCCGTCCTGGGCCATAGACTTCCGAACGGCCTAGAGGCGCCCATTGCGTTTTACTCTCGCACCCTGTCAAGCGCAGAGCGAAACTATAGCCAATTGGACAGAGAGGCTCTGGCTGCAATTGCGGGGGTTAAAAAGTTCCACGAATATCTCTTTGGCCGGCAATTCGAACTTGTGACTGATCACCGGCCCTTGCTAGGACTTTTGGCAGGCGACAGGCCCACCCCCGCTGCTCTGTCCCCACGCTTGACTAGATGGGCTATTTTTCTTTCGGCCTATTCATACCAGCTTGTGCATCGACCTGGACGGACCCTGGGTCACGCGGATGCCCTCAGCCGCTGTCCCCTACCTGACTTACTGACCAATCCGACACCTGAGGCCTCCGTCCTTCTACTGGACACATTAACTTTGGGACCTATTTCCTCTGCCGAAGTGGCTAAAGCCTCAGCCAGGGACCCGATCATTCGTACTGTGATGGGGTGGGTGCTAAAAGGGTGGCCGGTCAAGGTGGACGGGGGGGACTATCAAGGTTTTGTAAACAAACGAAACGAACTGTTTACGCAAGGGGGTTGTTTGTTGTGGGGTGATCGGGTGGTAGTGCCAACAAAACTACGAACGAGGGTCTTAGAATTGTTGCACGAAGGGCATCCGGGCATTGTCCGAATGAAAAGCTTAGCCCGCAGTTACGTTTGGTGGCCCAACATGGACCAAGTTATCTCTGAGTGGGTGGGGAAGTGCAGACCCTGCCAGGAGTCTCGCCCCGATCCCCCGGTAGCGCCCATCCGAGAGTGGGAGAAACCAAAAGGACCATGGGGGAGGATCCATATTGATTTTGCTGGCCCCTTCCACGGGCAAACGTTTTTAATTGTAGTAGATGCCTTTTCGAAATGGCTCGAAATCATTCTAATGCCCTCTACCACAGCCGAGGCTGTTATTAAGGCCCTTCGCAAGCTGTTCGCCACACATGGCCTACCGGATACCCTAGTATCTGACAACGGCCCTCAGTTCACAGCAACCCTGTTCGAGGGATACTTGGCCGGACTGGGCATCCACCATGCCCTATCGGCCCCGTTCCACCCGGCTTCTAACGGATTGGCCGAACGTTTTGTAAGGACGGCCAAAGAGGCCCTATCCAGACTAGATAATGGGGACTGGCAGGCCAGGATAGATCAATTCTTAGCTGTCCAGCATGCCACACCATGCACAGCCACAGGGAGAAGCCCAGCAGAGCTCCTCATGGGCAGGAAGCTCCGATGCGTGTTAGATAGGCTTCACCCCAACTATTCACATGAAAATTTCAAGGGAGAGACCTCCGGACTAAGACAGTTTCAGGTTGGGTCCCCGGTGTTCGCTCGTAACTATGCCAGCGGACCTCTATGGGTTGCAGGAACCATAGTGGGCATAACGGGCCCGAAATCTTATACGGTAGACGTTGGGGTAGACAGACTCTGGAAGCGCCACATAGACCAGCTGAGAAAAAGGGTAGTCGGCGAAGCAAACATAAATTTAGACATATCCGAGCCTAACTATAACAACTTTCCCAAAACAGCTAACTCAAGCCCGGGTTCGCGAGAATACTTAGCTGACAAGCCCTGGTTCCAGCGCCGCCCCAGCGAGTCGCCACTCCCAACCGGGGATAACCACGCCCCGGACAAAATCCAGGAGGTTCCATTGGCGGAGCCGGGAGAGGCAGAAAGTCCCTCCGACCAGCTCAACGCCCCACCAAACACTGAACTGCGCAGGTCAACTAGGACGAGAACTCGCCCTGGGCACCTGCGAGATTTTGTGTGTACTTATGTAAATTTTTGAATGACAGTGCCTTCTGGGAAGGGAGGGGTGTTATGTATTGATACTTTTGAGCGGGAGTTTCAAACCTGCCTACGTTTCTGATTGGCTGACAGTCCCTCCAGGATTGTATACAAGGAGGGCTGCAGCCTCTGAGTTTTTGCTGAAGTCTTACTGTAAATTAAAGAGCTGTTGTCACTTGCTTGGTTGTGCCTCTCGTTATTCCCGAACCACTTCAGTAAGTCTCACTGAATTTATTTCTAAATCAAATTTCATAGGATTCTATTCAAAGATTGTTAAGTAATCTGGGCAATATATACTTCAGCTTCAAAAATATTTAATGAAAAGACACTATTTGAAGGTGATGAAAGGAAGAACCCAGATGGCATTTTGTTCCTACATAATTGCAAAGCATTTATTTTATGAAAATGTTATTAAGCCTTAATCAATCTGCTATAGAAACTAATTACCATAACATTCATGCATTTATTATGTGAATTAAAACATGCAAAGAAATTCACATCAAAATAGTTTCTTCCTTTACTTAAAAAAGAAATAATCACTTGAGAATAGGTTTTGTAAGAAATTGAATATTTTCATTCTCAATAGCATAGTGAAAACTATTTTATTTTATATTATACATTATTCCAGTCATTCAGAAAGTGTCTGCAAAATCTTATTTCAAAAACCAAAATAGTTTTCGATGAGATTTCTTTGAAGAATAAAACAAGCATTTAAGTAACCTGCTATAGAATTTAATAACAAAGAGGAATTGTTGGTTAATCAAACTACTTTTGGCTATTTTTGACAGATGTTTTTGTTACTCAGTAAGAATGTAATACAGTTCAAATATGACATAGTTAATTCTTCAAGCACTGAAAAAATTAATAGCATAATTCTATATGTATCTATCCAAAACTGATTTTAATCAAAATATGGCAGGTAAATTTCATCCAAGTACATTTTAGTCAGTTATTTTTTCTTCTGTGCCAAAACAGGAGACACTAAAGTTAATTGGTACTGGACCAATTATTATTTTAAATTAATCCGACTCTTCTGCAGATGTTTCCACCTAATTGAAAGGAAATTCATTGCTCTCATCGAATCCACCTGGAATATAGCAACCTGTTTAATAAACTGCTACATTGGATATAAAACAATCAGAAATGGCTTATCTGAGTTAATTGTAAAGAAATACTTCTTGTTAAACCTACACATTGCAAAAAGAAATCCATTGCTATTATTTAAAGATAAGGTGTTATACTAAATGATTATTTAATTTTCAATGCAGCATTTTTGTCTAATGAATTATGGATCATATTTTATTGTTAGTTGTGTATATATACTAAATACATACATGAAGCCAGCCAGAATAGCATTCTGGTATTACTATTCATTTAAAACTCCTTGTTTTCACTTTTATCTCAGGCCAAAATGTTTCACTCTAGAAATGTACTTGTGTCTTTTACTTTCCTTGGTATTGATTTGAAACAGGAAATTCTTCAGGCTAAAATCTGGTTATCTAAATGGTCTGCAAAAGACAATTCTTGAGACTTCCGGCGGTGACGTCATCACGAATGGGTGAGGAAACGGAGGCTCCGTCTCTGAAACCCAAATTTCCTCATTAATTGCTCTTTAGGGGCATTCCCGAACTTGGAGGGATCGGGAAATTAAAGAGGAATTCGCGAAGCCCCCTGGTGTTGCGCTGTCATCAGGGAGGTCGAGCGATCAACCTCTTAAATTGGTGGAGAAGAAGTCGGCCTTATCGGCGGACAGGAGGGATGGCGCCCGCCTAGATCGAAGCAAAAAGTGGAAGCAAATCCGAGTGACTGTCAGATAGATCACCTACAACAGAGACGGCAAATGGGACACGCGAGCGAATCAGAGAAAGACAAGTGAGTTACAACAGCGGCGATACAAGAGCAGAAGGAAAAAAGGGGGAATAATTATAGCGCGGAAGAGAGAATCCCATAGAATGACTAAGCAAATATAAGAAAAGGAGAAATAGCGCTCGAAGCGGTCTGACTGCGGACCTTTACAGCTGATCAAAGGGAGCAGCCTGTGGACTTTGTGGATATAGAGACAAGCTGTTTGATCTTGGGAATTATAACTGATTCAAACCCCAAACATTGGAAACCGAATACAGAGACTGAAATACCGGACTAAGTGGTGAATTTCACGGATACAGAAGATCTGTCGGGATTTCGAACTCTGGATTTACAAATAACTTTGGATTATAAGAACTCAAGTTTAAAAAAAAAAAGATTTGAAAATTGAATGCAGAGATCCGATGACTGGGAGAAGAAATTAAAAAAAAAAAAAAAGACTGAGACGACACAGATTGCGTTTTTCATGATTGTGAAAGAACAGACTGAGAGAGGTAAAGCAAGAAGACAATAAGGACTAAAGAAAATAAAAATTAAGTGAATTATTAATTTTGAACTGTTTAATTAGTTAATAAGTTTAATATTTGAAAGAAATATATAAGTTGACAATATTTTTATAGCTATAAATTGTATTGTGGAATTGTAGTTAGATAAGGAATTATTGTTAAAGCGAAAGACTGATTTTTATATATCTCTGAGATAGACTGATTGAAAAAAGGGGGTAACTGAAAAGATTGCTAATTAGAAAATTAAGAAAATTAAATTAAAATCCTGATTGATAAGTAAATAGATTTATACTGTGAACAAGAATTAATTGCTTAATTGGGATAACTGGCAATATAATATAATATAACTATATATAAGTTGTGTGGTGTATAAGTAGTATTTGGAGGGGAAAAGAGATATTAAGGAATAACTTAATAATTGATGTTAAGGTTGGAAAGCTTTACACGAATATTAAAAATGTCTACAACATCCACCATAACAAAGACAGGGAAAAAACCTACAACTAGTACGTTAGTAATGACTCCTTCCCCCTCACAACAAAAAACAATAGATAGCATGATGGGGAAAGAAAAAGAAAAAGAAAAACTGGAAATGGCACCTAATGTAATACAAGATATGTTTCAAAAGATCCAGGAAACACTGCTTCAAACACAAGAAAAAATAGCTGAAAATCAGGAAGAAATGAGAACGTTCCATGCAGAGATCAGAAATGAATTAGGAGAAGTTAAGGAAGATATTAAGACCATGAAAGATAAAATTGGGGGCATTCAAAATTCTATAGCAGAAAATGAACAGAGAATTAGGAAAACGGAAACAAAAATAGATCACGTGGAATTAAAAGTAGAAGCAATGGAACAAAAAACCCTACAACTAAACAAAGAAATGTCAGATTCCTTGGCCATGCTCGAAATGGAAAAGGCCTCATACTTCTTGCGTTTTCAAAATGTCCCAGAAGAAAAAAATGAGGACTTAGAAGGAAAGATGGTGGAGATTATTGCAGGAATGATACAAAAAGAGCCAGAAGAAATAAAAGGACAATTGGAAGAAACTTATCGTGTACAAACAAATTATATAAGAAGACACAGATTGGCGAGAGAAGTCCATGTTAAATTTTTAAAAAAATCAATCCGAGATGAAGTCTATAAGAAATCTAGAGAAGAAACGGTGATCTATAATGGAAAAGAAATTATAATCTTAAAACAGATACCCCGAAGAGTAAGAAATCTACGACAACAATATCAGTTTTTAACACAACTACTGATCAAATACAAGATAATGTATAGATGGTTGCCAATAGAGGGGATCTTAATTACGTGGGAAGACAAAAGATATAAAATAGATACTCTAGAAAAGGCAAGAGAATTTCATAACACACATTTTAGACTAGAAGTAGAACAGGAAAGTAAGGAGGAAACAGATAGTAAAAGTCAAGAAGAAGAACCAATAGAAACAAAGGAAGAAAAAGAAATAAGACAGAGGCAAGAAAAAGAGAGAACAGAGAGAAGGTGCAAAACCTAGAGAACGGATGGAAACAAGAAACACCAAAAAACAGATATAATAGGCAATGGATGAACAGATCAAACTCTTTTCGGTAAACATTAATGGCTTAAATGCCCCAAAGAAAAGGAATCAAATTTTCACAAAATTACGAAAATTAGAAGCAGATGTAATATGTCTGCAAGAAGTACACATTCAAAAAGATTATCAAAAAATCCTAGAAAACCCCAAATTAGGAAAATTATATTTATCTCTGGCCCCAAAAAAGAAAAAAGGAGTAGTGATTTACGTAAAAGAAAAAATACAATCTAAACTAGTTTATACCGATGAGCAAGGTAGAGTGGTGATGGTTGAATTAGAAATAGGAAAAAGGAAAATGTTAATTGTAGGGATTTATGCACCTAACCAAAAACTACAGGTTTTTTTTAAAGACCTACATATAAAATTAGCAGAATTAGAATATGATGATATTTGTGTAATAGGGGATTATAATGCAATAGTAAATGCAAAGAAAGACTACAAAACTGGGGAAAAAAAACAAAAGAAAAAAGAAATACTTCCAAAAGAATTCTTTACTATGGCTGAAGAACTAAACTTGGCAGACGTATGGAGGGAAACACATGAAGAAGAGGCCCAATACACCTTTTACTCCCATCCGCATAACTCCTGGTCAAGATTGGACATGGCATGGATGACCCCAAGTATCAAAACAGAAGTAGAAAAAATTGAGATAGGCACAAACCAATGGGCAGACCACAATCCACTATTCATAAACTGGAAAGGGGAAAGAAGACGTAAGAGATGGACAATGAACCAAAGATTATGTAAAGAAAAAGAATTTAATTTGATGTTAGAAAAGGAAGTAAAAATATTCTTTCAGATAAATAAAATAGAGGAAACCTCTTTACAAAACACATGGGATACTTTAAAAGCATATATAAGGGGCCTAGTAATAGCATATACGAGGAAAAAGAATAAAGAGAAGAAAAAACAATTAGATAAATTAGAGAAAGACCTAAAACAAATAGAACAAAAACTCCAGGAAAAGCCCCAGAACAAAACAATAAGAGAAGAATGGGAAATGATTAAGCATAAATTGAATTTGATAAACCAAATAGAACTAGCCCAAAAAATAAAAATGGCGAAACAAAACTATTTTGAGCACGCAAATAAAACGGGCAGATGGCTAGCCTATAAACTGAAAAAAGAACAGAAAAAAAGAATGATATACCAATTGAAAGATGATAAAGGAGAAATTCAACATAGTAAAGAGGCCAAAAAAGATATTATTAAGAAATTTTATGCGAATCTATATAATCAGGGGAAAATAGAGGAAGATAAAATAAAACAGTACATAGAGAAATCAGGAATGCCAAAAATCACAGAAGAACAAAGAATTACTCTCAATAGGCCAATAACCAAATTAGAACTAGACGAAGTACTGAAAAAGCAAAAAAACAATAAAACACCGGGTCCTGACGGGCTACCGGTAGAAATATATAAAACAATGCAAGAAGTATTGGGAGAGAATATGTTGCGATTATATAATGAAGCTATGGAGAAAGCCAAGATACCAAATTCATGGACAGAAGCCATAATAACAATCATTCCAAAAGAAGACACAGATCTCCAGTTAATACAAAACTATAGACCTATTTCATTATTGAATGCCGATTACAAAATATTTGCAGCAATCTTGGCAGAAAGAATTAAATTAGTATTAAATACATATATACACCCAGACCAAAATGGATTTCTGCCGGGACGCCAAATAAAGAACAACATGAGAATAATACTTAATGCTTTAGAATACTATGAATCACACCCGGAGAAGCAGGCAGTGTTGGTTTTTCTTGACGCCCAAAAGGCCTTCGATAACCAAAATTGGAAATTTATGATTGAACAACTACAAAATATGCAAATTGGGGAAAAATTTGGGAAAATTATAGCAGAAATCTATACCAAGCAATCAGCAAGGATAATTATGAATGATGATATAACAGACAAATTTAATATAACAAAAGGAGTTAGACAAGGCTGTCCACTTTCCCCCTTACTATATATTCTATCATTGGAAACCCTGTTGAAAAAAATTAGAGAAGATCAAGGAATTGAAGGTTTAAGGATTAATAGAGAAGAATACAAAGTTCAAGCCTTTGCTGATGACTTAGTGTTTTTGACAGAAAATCCTATGGAATCTATACCTAATTTGTTTCAAAAAATAGAAGAATTTGGAGAAGTGGCTGGACTAAAAATTAATAAAAATAAATCGAAGCTAATTGTTAAAAACCTTACGGAAATCCAAACAAAAGATTTGATAGATAATATACAAATTCAAACAACAAAAAAAATAAAATATCTAGGAATCTGCTTATCCACAAGAACATCAGCAATTAAAGAAAATAATTATGATAAATTACTAGAACAAACAAAGAAAGATTTAGAAAAATGGGAAAATTTACACATTTCATTCCTAGGAAGAATTTCGGCTATCAAAATGATTATATTACCTAAATTTCTATATTTGTTTCAGGTCACCCCAATTAAAATAGATAAACCGTTTTTTGAAAAGCTGAATAAAATAACATCTAAATTTATTTGGCAAGGGAAAAGGCCACGAATAAAATTTAAACTGCTTCAGGATACAAAAGATAGAGGTGGAGCTGCACTCCCTGACTGGGAGATATACTACCAAGCAGCAGTACTATCGTGGGTCAAAGATTGGATAGAATTAAAGGACTCTAGAACTTTAACAATTGAGGGACACGAACTTCAAACTGGCTGCACTCCTTTATGTGGGATGAGAAATACAAAACACATTCATATTTTAAAACACATACAATAAGGAACTCACTATTACAAATTTGGCTTAAAATTAAAAAACAACATTATATGAAGATACCAAATTGGCTAGCACCGGCGGAATCAATTAGACACCCAAATTTAACAGATAAGACAAAAATAATTAGATATAAAGATATAATTGACTATCAAGGCAAACTAAAGACAAAACAACAATTGGAGACAGATTTACACAGAGGAATAGACTGGTGGACTTACACTCAAATACAATCTAAATATAGAGAGCATATAAAAACATATGAAATTTACAATCAAAAACAAGAAATAGATAAAATTATATTAGATTCAGAAAATAAATTAATTAGTAGAATTTATAAATTTCTCCTACGCTATAAATTGGAAGAAGAGACAGTCAAAGAAACGATGATTAAGTGGGCTCAAAATATCAAACACACAATACCTTTGGAAAAATGGGAAAAGTTCTGGCAGGAAAACCTAAAATTAACGAAAGCAACGGCGTACAAGGAAAACCAACTGAAAATGTTTTATCGGTGGCATATGTCTCCAACCAGATTGGCAAAAATACAACCTAAAAATAGCCCAATTTGTTGGAAGTGCAAAAAGGCACAAGGGACTTTCTATCATTTATGGTGGACATGCCCGGCAGCAAAGAAATTTTGGTCTAACATCAAAAAATGGTTGGAACAAATAACAAAAACACAGATTGAAAAAGAACCAGAAACATTTTTATTAGGAATATTTAACAAATCATACCCTAAGGATATTAAATATCTTACAATTCACATATTAACTGCTGCAAGAATAATCTACGCAAGAAATTGGAAACAAGAAAAAATACCAAGTGAAACAGAAGTAATAGGGAAAATTTTAGAATGCGCTGAAATGGATAGGTTAACCAAAGAATTACAAGAAAAAGAAGAATCAGACTATTATAAAATATGGAATAGTTGGTATAATTGGTTAAAAATTAGAAATACACAAAAAATATAGGGGATATATTACCGATTGATACATATATATGTAATAAAAATATTATTAGATTACAGAAAGGTGAAGGAATATATTATAAGTAGAATTGTAGAACGTCACTCTGAAAAAATGCTTAAGAAGAAATTATATTCTTTTTGTGTATATGTTGTATAAATGTTCGTTGTGTATATGTTACGTATGTCTTTTTTAATATTTATATTCAATAAAAATTATTAAAAAAAAAAAAAAGACAATTCTTAATTTCTCAAGTTGGAAAATAACAATTATTTGGTAGGGCCAATTCACATAACCAAAAATGGATTCAGTTAGCATCTGCATACATGTGAATATTTAATTTTAATTATTATAACAATCATATATGTTTACCATTTCCAATATTGAATCCGTCTGTTTTGGTATCGGATAGTATACATAATTTGACTTGTAGTTTGGTGCATTACCATACTCAAAATGGATTCTTGCCATGTAATAACATTTACCACATGCATGCATCATTTAAAAATGATGTATGTAGAGCACATTAAGGGGTTCAGATTTAGTTCATATCAGATTTTGAAATATTAGATGGAATACATCTTGTATGATATCCTATAACCACCAGAAACTTATCTAACCATACATCTAAAGCAGGGTGGGTTTTAAAACCCATCGCTACTGGTTTGCTTGTGGGTGTGCGCACACTTGTGCATGCGCAGAAATGTCCGGGCGAGTGGGTGGAGCCTCCTGCCGCCTCCGCTACCAGTTCCCCCAATCTGAGGCGAACTGGTAGCAACCCAGCACTGATCTGAAGGTATCATTCTGTAACTCTAGAGTGGAGTTTTTTTTGTGATTAGCTTGACAAACTCATGATGTGATGACTTTATCTAGAGTTATCCTAGGCCTTATTAATAATGGTAAAATAATTTTATTGGGAATGTTATTTGCTGCTTCTTGGCATGACTTCTATGCTTCTTAAGCATATGGTACAAAACTACTACTTAATTGGCTGAATGATTTTTCACTGTTTATAATATCAATTTATCAAGTAAAATAGCAACAGAACAAAAGGCTGAGGTCATTTTTTTAATTGGATTAATGAATCAGTTTAATCAATTTGATATAAATTTATAAATAATTTTAGGGAAGAGACCTAAACTCTGAAACCCAACTGAAACCTGTCTGAAACCAACAGTATGAGACTGGACAAATATGCAAAAGGATACCTACAAGAAACCTGTTGGGGACACCAGCCTCTCTCTAAAAAATGTATGCCAGTATTTGAAAAGTGCTACTGTAGATTTGATATAGCACAGATTAATAGGATATAACTTGAGATCAACACCTGTGCCCTATTTATACAAACATGTTGCTGGTTGGTATTGCCTCTCCATCAATTCACAGCGAACAAACATGTCAACAAGAATGTCAAATAGATAATGAATGCTTGCATTATTTTTGTTTTGACATATGCTTGGCTGAGAAAACAGCAAAACTTCCTTGATACTGGGGATCTGCCGAGAAAGTTAGAGAAATCAAAACAGACTTAACAGTCAATGCTAGGTATATTTATTCAGAAACAACACCCACCAAATTTAACTTTTGATAGTCTAGAAACGTGGGAATACAGGTAGTCCTCAATTTACAACAGTTCATTTAGTGACGTTTCAAAGTTACAACGGCACTGAAAAAAGTGACTTATGACCATTTTTATGATCTTTGCAGCATCCCCATGCTCATGTGATCAAAATTCAGATGCATAGCAACTGGTTCATACTTATGATCGTTGCAAGATCCTGGGGTCACGTGATCCGCTTTTGCAACATTCTGACAAGCAAAGTCAATGCAGAAACCAGATTCACTTAATAACCAGGTTACTGACTTATCAAGTGCAGTGATTCACTTAACAACTGTGGAAGGAAAAGTCGTAAAATGGGGCAAAAGTCACTTAACAAGTGTCTCATTTAACAACAGAAATTTTGGGCTCAATTGTGGGTGTAAATTGAGGACTACCTGTCTCCTACGTTAAATTTTGATGTTGTAAGTTGCCCAGAATTGTCTTGCAGCAAGATAGGTGGCAAACAAATTCAATAAACAAACAAACAAACAAATAAAAATCACTCTAGTCTATAGCCTTCTTTGTACAAATGAAAGAACAATGCAAAGGAAAGTGTAGAGCGCAATAAAAGGAGTTACAGACACCTCAGACAGCTCAGATCTTAATGCATTAATATATATTATTAATGGTGCTATGTGAAGATTTTTAGATCTAGAAATTCAGGAACACATGAATGATCTGACAGGTAGACACAGTCATGATAGTTTTCTTTCTTCAGCCTCTTTTGAACAACTTATAATGAACACTGTTTTGAATTTCAGAAACATAATTATTTAAATTCCATGATGTATGGCATTCTCCAGCATTCTCTTGACCAAGTACTTTGGACAAGATACTGTATTTGAAAGCTTGCCTCAGCTGCTGAAAGCTCACCATTATGCATTCCATACTTTATCAGACACATTTCCTCAAACCTTAATCTGATGACGATAGATGACATATGGATAAAACACAACAGGCATACATTTTTATATTATTTGTATTACTTTTACCTTTGAATCTTGGTTTAAGTGGTATAATTAAAAAAAGAAATATTAGTCCTATACCAATTTGACAATGGAATGGGAAAACTAATCTTCCACTGGATGTCACTCATACATGCCATGCCAAGAAAGTAGCAATGGAATAACTATTCCAAGATTGTCATCTAGAGCTACTAAATCAATGGAATAACTATTCTATTGATTAACTAGCTTTAGATGACAAATTTTATCCATGTTTTTAAAGGTAAGCCCTACTGAGCACAATAGATGTTTCCCCCATCTTTGGTTCAGCCTTTCTTAATATGGTCAAAATAAAGTCTCAGATCTGACATTTGTTAATCTACTGTATAAATTACTGTCGTTAAATTTTAAGAGATTAAGCTAATGAAAGAAAACTAGAATATTTATATTGAAGTGTAACAATATTTATATTGTACTAGCTGGATATTTCCCCCTTGCAATGTGTATTTAGGCAATATGAAGTTTTTTCTCAAAATCATGAAAAACAAGACACACAAAACACTACCATTCGTTATTTAGTATCTTTATATTTTATATTATTTTAGAATCCAATACACATAACTTATTTCATATATATGTGCCTGTGTGTGTTGTTTTCAATGAATAGGCATGGGTTAAGGCAAAAGAAACAACAAAAATTGACTGTTGTGATATCTTTCCTGGCATTCAGTTCCAGATTCCACTGACATGTAAAACACGTGATAAAAACTAATCTGAACAGTCCAGAATTTATTTTCACGTTTCTCTTGTTTTATTCATATGTCACAATAGATATTTGTCAGACTTTAACTGCCTCCCATGAATCCTTCCCAGTGGAAATAATGGAAGAATGGTGACAGCAAATGTTATCTTTTACAGGTTAGTTACTTGCTGTCAGTTAATGACAGTAATTGAGAGTGAATATTCCCTCCCTAAGCAACACAGTCATAAACCAAAATGAAATAAAATAAAAATGACACTACCATGCATATATATATTTAATTTTTAAAGGATTTTGATTACAGTAGTATAAACTGATACAAACTAACTTAAAGAAAGAAAAGAGATCAGAAAGAAAGAATAAAAAGTGCAAAAAAAAAAAGGAAAAAAAAATACAGAAGTTAGAAGGAGTGACCATACCAATTTAAAATAGCAGTTTCAACAATTCTGCATATGGTCAATAAGCAAATCACGTGCGGTCATTAAGCATGACATCACATGACTGTGACTTGTAACTCCTGCATCTTCCCCACTGACTTTGCTAGCTGGCAGTAAAGATTGCAAATGTGACCATAGAGAGTCTGGAGTTTGATCCTGGCAGAACTCAATATTGTCTTAGGTTTCCATCCTTATGAGGTCAATAAAATGAGGACCCAGATTGTTGGAAGCAAAATGCTGACATTGTAAATAGAGAGAGCTGTGAAGCACTACGAAGCGGTATATAAGTTTAAGTGCTATTGCTAAAAGTTATGTTATCCCTATACTAGTGCTTATAGGAAACAGAAAAACCCACACTATATGGAATGCATCTGTCTCCCATTCCCACATCAATATGGACACATAGCTTGATACTTTCCTAAACTGGCTTGAAAAGCAAATAAAAAGCATGCCAATAACAACTTTTACAGAAGTATTAAGACAATTATGGCTCAGCTTAGTGCAGGCATTATGGAACATCACCTATAATTGAGCCATATATAAGTCATGCATCAATCGTTCACTCACTCAATTTTGAGATAGATGTTTGGTAACATGGATCGATTCATTCTAAGAAATGAGTACTGTTTTCTCTTCAACTGATGTAAGGAAAACAGAAAGATCAATAGCTAATCTGTTTTTATTTCTGGGGAATAAACAAAGAGAAAAAGAACACACAAGTGGGTGTGTATTTCATTCTTCAGTACAAAACTGTAGCCTCAGTTCTATGTTCACCAATGATGGGCCAAAATGTTTGAAGACTTTTACAAAACTGATTTAATACTTATTAAACCACTATGATAGAATATAAATGTAAATATGATGCTTCTTAACTTAATTAAATCCATACATTTTTTTACATTCAAACTTTTATTTTATTGTGAATTGTATATTTTTGATCAAATTAATATACAGTATATTTCAGCAGAGTGGACATAAACACTGCTTTAGGGTTTATTACTTCAGGTTGCCATCGTGACTCATTCAATTCTTTCCTTCCCATTTAGTATTCCAATTTTTGTAGCACATGGTTTTATTCTTGTTAAACATTTTTGCTTGATACATTCTGCATTTGAGAGCCTTGTCTTATTAACAATTGTATTAAGATCATTTATCATTTTCTATACTAAGCAATAATAATTATTGTGTCTCAGTATTATCACACACACACACACACACACACACACATATATATATATATAATTACATATATAGATGGCAAAGAATCTTGCTAGAGCAGCCAGTTTGAAAATAGTCAGTTGTTTTGTGACACTATCTTCAAAATAAGATAGTAAATCCTACATTGAAAAGCTAACTTAATATAAAACGATAAAAATGAATTATCAATAATATATTAAACAATTTTTTAATGAAAACATTAGCCTTTAGCAAATCTCCAAAGATGAGGTTATCTTAGTTATGTTATTTAAATCCTTGAATTGCTCTAATACAGCTTTCCCCTTAGGGTATTGCTTCTCTACGACACATTTTTACAATTTCCTATAGACCTATACTTACTAAGTTTTAAGAAAGTACATTATATAAGTATGACTGTGTGACAAAAGCTAAAATTTTCAAAGGATAATATTCTCTTGAATTATATACCTAGTACATGGAATATAACAATCAGACTATGTAAATGAATAGGCAAGAAAAACAAAATGCACAGGTACAGTATATGTGGTATCTCGCTCAATAGTAGTAACTGTGAGAGGGATCTTGGAGTCCTAGTGGACAACCATTTAAATATGAGCCAGCAGTGTGCAGCAGCTACCAAAAAAGCCAACACAGTTCTGGGCTGCATAAACATTCATGTTCATATTGATTAATATACAAAACAGGTAGTTATATAACTAATTGATTTATATTAAAATGTTGAATTTATATTAAACAACTAATATTACATAATTAACCAATGTGAGGATGGATATAAAAATAGATGACAATGGGAAGGGGTATAATATAGAATAGAAGGGAAAAATTGAATTTGATTAAGATTAGAGATGAGGATGAAGGGTAATATTGGTTTTTTACAAAAATAGATGAGGAATAAATATAGCAAAAAGGAAATATAGAAATTGTAAATTTAATTGAAATGACTAAACACTGTTTAAATTTGTGAACCGGCCAAATACTCTGTTCAAAGAAAATACATTGTATGTTTGTATGTGTGTTTCTAATTATTGTTATTTATTCATATTTGTTCTCTTTTATTCTTTAAAGTTTAACAATTCATTCTTTATCTTAATATCTTTATATTTGTTTGGGGTTGGCTTTCTTCCCTTTCATCTTTTTTATTGTACAGCAATCTTTCTCCTCAAACCTACCACCTCTCTCTTTTCTTTCCTTCTTACTTTCTCTTCCTCCCCCTCTTCTTCTCCTCCCTACTTCCTCTTCCTTTCTCCTTCTCCTCCTCTCTTCCTCCCTCTCTTACCCTCACTCCTACGTTAATTTCCCTTCCCTTCCTTCATCCCTCTCTATTGCTGAATCCTTTTATGCATATGGACTACTCAGAGGGCTGAAAAAGTTATTTCTGACTGGTCCTCGCACTTTTGACCAGTCCTCAAACTTACGACTGTCCTCACATTTTACGTTTTTGCCCTATCTTGTCACCATGGTGAAGAGAAGCAGTTGTGAAATGAGTGACATGGTTGTTAAGAAAGCTGCACGGGCATAAATGTGAGGATGGTCATAAGTGTGAGGACCAGTCAAAAGTGCGAGGCCCAGTCAGAAATGACTTTTTTCACCCCTCTGAGTAGTCCCTATGCACATAGCCACGCCCACCCGGTCACATGACAAGCTACCCACGCCTACACAGTCATGTGACCAGCTAGCCACGCCACCCAGTCACATGATTGCCAAGCCACACCCCCAACTAAGCCACGCCCACAGAACCTGTTGTTAAAAAAATTGAATCCCACCACTGGTGAAAGGGCCTCACAAGTGGAATAGCCTAGGGCCTCTTTTCATTTAAATCCGGCCCTGGTTGCAGGAACAGGGTATGTCTAGTTTAATGAAAAGAAGGACCAGGGGAGACATGATAATAGTGGTCCAATATCTCAGGGGCTGCCACAAAGAAGGGGGAGTCAAGCTATTTTCCAAAGCACCTGAGGGCAGAACAAGAAGCAATGGGTGGAAACTAATCAAGGATAGAAGCAACCTAGAACTAAGGAGATATTTCCTGACAATAGAACAATTAATCAGTGGACAACTGATCCAGAAGTTGTGAATGCTCCAACACTGGACATTTTAAAGAAGATATTGCAGGGGTGAAATGCTCCCGGTTCGGACTGGATCATCCAATCCAGTAGCAATGGCGACAGGTGGTTCAGAGAACCGGTAGCAAAAATCCCTGTGCCCCCCCACCCCCATGCCAAGCTGAGCCACACGATCATCAGAGGCTTTTTTTTTTTTTTTTACTTTTAAAAGCATTTTTTCTAAAACTTTTTCCGACGAAAAAAATGCTTTTAAAAGTAAAAAAAAAAAAGCCTCTGATGATCGCGCGGCTCAGCTGGGATCATCAGAGGCTTTTCAAAGCATTTATTTCTGCAACCTCTTGGCCGAAGAGGTGGTAAAAAAAATGTTTTGAAAAGTCTCTGACAATCCCAGCTGAGTTGCCTGATCGGCAGAAGCTTTTCAAAGCATTAGAAAAAATGCTTTGAAAAGTTAAAAAAAAAAGTTGGTCACATCCACCCAGGCGCATTACCCCCCCAAGCCACGCCCACAGAACCGGTAGTAACAAATTTTACATTTCACCCCTGAGATATTGGTTAACAATTTGTCTGAAGTGGTGTAGGGTTTCCTGCCTAGGCAGGGGGTTGGACTAGAAGACCTCCAAGATTCCTTCCAACTCTATTATTCTGTTAATTCTTTGTGTCCTTACCATAAGTTCCAATGCTGCAATTTATGTTGCAGCATTGGAAAATTAAGTATATCGCCACATTCCATCAATGGACTGAAGACCTGATTTAATTTACCACCTACCATTGCATTGTCTATGGACATAGACATTGTATGGACAAGTATAATGAGATATGGAAGTCATTTATACAAAAAAAGGAGGATATTTGTAGCTCAGAGTTGAAATGAGGGGTCCTTGGTACTCTCTGAACTTGCTTGTTCTCTTGAAGATGTCTCATTACCCAAACTAGGTAACTGCACTGATGATGTTACCTAGTTTGGGTAATGACACATCTGTAAGAAAACAAGCAAGCTCAGAGAGTACCAAGGGCCCCTCATTTATATAAAATACAGTAGGTTAAAAAAGAATGCTAGTTATATAAATGCATTAGAAATGTATATACTGTTTATTTTTTTTCTTTTTAAGAACATGGTATGCATATTTTTGTATGTATTCCATTATAATTATCTTTGTGTTTTGTTTCTTTTCTTCTTCCTTTTGTGTTATTTTTTTAAAAAGCAATCAATACGCATCCTACGTTCCTAAATCCCTGGAGATATATTGTTCTGGGTCTTGATGAGCTTTGTCCTTGATTATATTTTCACTGACACAGTCATAAGATCTATTGATTTGACAGCATCCCACGGGATATAATGCTTCCTGTTGCTCAGCCTGTGTGTTGCTACCGGAGCATATGAAATTCATATTTGTATGAATTTCAAGGATTTTAGTTGACCTTTTTCCATTACAGTCTTATGTCAGACTGTCTTCAATACCTAGACATTTAAATCACTTTCCCTTGACTATGTGATATCAAATTACTTGGTGATAACTCTGCAGGTTGAAGTGACCTCTGCATTTCCATTTTAGCAGAGTTTAGTCTCATAGATTATCCTTGGATAGTTGAAGAAAAGATGTAATGTATCACCAATTTTATATTTTTTAACTGTATGTTGATAATAGACTTACAGAAATACATTTTTAAACATAAATTTATGTTGTTTAAAAGTTAGTAACCTTTAATACTCATATCTAATTTTACTTTAGTATGGTTTTATAGTAGTGGACACATCAAAAGGAAGATTCAAATCTTATACTTCCCTGTGGAGGTGACTGGTCATGATGGCTAAGAAATATGGGAACTGCAATTCCAAACATGTGGAAAACTTGAGGCTTCCACACAGTGGTGAAATCCATTTTTTTTAACTACTGGTTCTGTGGGCGTGGCTTGATGGGCGTGGTGTGGCTTGGTGGGTGTGGCTTAGTGGGCATGGCAGGGAAAGGATATTGCAAAATTTCCATTCCCACCTCACTCTGGGGCCAGCCAGAGGTGGTATTTGCCAGTTCTCCGAACTATTCAAAATTTCCGCTACCAGTTCTCCAGAACCTGTGAGAACCTGCTGGATTTCACCCCTGCTTCCACATCTTATTTTATACAAACCATCAAATTAAGGTGATGATCAGTAATCACATGATAAGACAGTATAGAAAGACTATCACTATTTTCAGAGGCCTCTGTATATGAGGGTAATACTTTAATGAATTTAACATATTTAATTGTTGGTCACAATAGAAGCCACAAACGAAAATATGCATAGTAAAAGAATATGAAGTTAATTTAAAGAAAAGGCAAGCTTCTCTATATTAAACATATATCTAAAATGACTGTTAGACAAACACTTAATTTCTAAGTCTATTTAGTCAACATAACAGACCTTCCCATCTTAACTTGTTTAATTAGGCCTCATGCTATTTTTAAAAAATAACTATTAAACCTGGCCAAAGATTTGTATTCTTATTTCTTTTTCTTCATGGCTCATTCAATCGAACAGAAAGGAGATGATAAACTTAGTCCAGGAAATTGTCAACATTCATTCAGACAAAGAATCATTCCAGTTTCTTTAGAAGAAGGAGTAATTGTATTGTTTGTTTCCTCGGAAATTGTATTAGTCCAATAGAAAACATCTTGCATCCGAACAATTTATAGTTCAATGAACTATAGATTAATTTAAAAGTGTGGATTCTTGCTTGAAATGGATTATAAAGATTTAAATTGTTTTGAGTTAAGTCCTGATATAGGAACAGAAATTGTTTTGAGCGTGGCAGGACTTCTAATACCACAATTGCAGAAGAAGATGCTGATGCATAGGCTAGTTCAATCTGTCCTTAATTACATGCAAATTATCCAGCAAGCTGATTACAGAATTTTAAATATTTAGACGTAATCACCTCAAAGCCCTATCCAAGAACAATCATTGACAGACAATACTAAACATGGATTCTGTCATTTTAGCACATTCATCACTTGGAAGATCAAGTATGTATTAGATCAGGAGTCCCCAACCTTTTGGACCTCAGGGACCATTAAATTCATAATTTTAAATCTCGCGGACCACTAATATTATCTGCCTAATGACCAGCTGGGTAGGTGTGGGTAGGTGATCATGTGACGGGGTGGGCATGGCTAACTTGATGTCACTCATGTCGAGGGGCACCTTGCCAGCCTCTACTCGCCCCTCCCCTCCCACCCATTCCTCGCCTGCCTGCCCGGGCTCCTTAGGGCCCGAACAGGAAGCAGTTGTTGGAGCTAAGCATCCACCACAAGAAAGAGTTGGCAAAACAGCTGGCTCAGTTCAAGTTGGATCTGGCCGAGATGGAGGCTCAGCAGAAGCACCTCACTGAGGACTATGAGCATAGGCTTTCCAAGCAGAGAGAAGATCAACAGGAGTGCAAGGCCAAGTGCCAGTGCCTGGAGGCTCAACGGGTTGAGATGATCAGCCAATTCCAGGCCATGATGCAGTCCCATTGGAACAAGGCCCTCTGGCTCTTTGCCATCAGCGGTGCTTCCCTCCAGCCTTTGGCCAAAGCCCCGCACCAGGAGTCTGAAGCAGTCTCCAAGTCAGAATTTCTGTCCCCCTCCGACCCGCACAAAAAGACCCCGAAGGGGGAGACTCTCTGCAGCAACACAAACATATCCATGCATGTATCCATCCCAGGGGCCGTAGTTTGAGGACCCCTGATATAGTGCAATATAAAAAATGCAAATAATTTTTCAGTGGACCACCAAAATTTTCTCGTGGACCACCAGTGGACCATGGACCACCAGTTGGTGACCGCTGTATTAGAGCAATAAAACTAATAATCAAGATTATTATTGAATAATCTTGAATAATAATAGATGATGATGATGATGATGATGATGATGATGATGATGATGATGATGATGATGATGATGATGATGATGATTGAATGAAAATTTCAGATGGAGACCAGGAACCTCAAGATCTGGTTATGCCAGTAGGCCTGGGGATTCCAGGGGATGGGAGAATTCATGAGACAGCTCCATTATTGCAGAACTTACAACAGTTCATCTAGTGACTGTTCGAAGTTACAACAGCACTGAAAAAAGTGATTTACAAGCACTGCAGCATCCTGATGGTCACACGATCAAAATTCAAGTGCTTGGCAACTCATTTGTATTTATGATAGTGGCAGTATCCCAGGGTTAGGCAATCACCTTTTGCAACCTTCTGACAAGCAAAGTCAATGGGGAATCTAGATTCACTTAATGACTGTATTATTAACTTAACAACTGTAGTGATTCACTTAGCAACTGTGGCAAGAAAGGTCGTAAAATAGGATAAAATTCACTTAACAATGGTCTCACTTAGCAACAGAAATGTTGGGCTCAATTATGCTTGTAAGTCGAAGATTACTTGTATTAATTCCATTTATTATTTTCTTTTCCCGTTTCTGTTTTTATAATTGTTAATGCACCTTTAATAATTTAATAATGGTTTTAGGTAGTACTTGTTTTATTTTTTTTACTGTTTTATTGGATTGTTGTATGTTGCCCAGAGTCAGTAAACACATGACTTAGCAGAACAACTGAAATAGGAGTGCCAAATGTGGCGCAGAAACAGGAAGAAAAGGAGTGGCGATTTAGAGAAAAGCCAAGAAGAGAAAAATTCTGGTGGAGGAACTCACTAGTCTGACTACACATATTCCACAATATTTAATAATAAATTTAATTTCACAAGGAAGAGACTGATGCAACCTTACTGATTTGATAGAAGTCTAGGTATTTTGTAGTATGGATTGCTTTCCTGAAACATGTACAGTCAGGTCCAGAAATATTGGGACATCGACACAATTCTAACATCTTTGGCTCTATACACCACCACAATGGAGTTGGAATGAAACAAACACAATGTGCGTTAACTGCAGACTGTCAGCTTTAATTTGAGGGTATGTACATCCAACTCAGGTGAACGGTGTAGGACTTACAGCAGTTTGCATATGTGCCTCCCACTTGTTAAGGGACCAAAAGTAATGGGACAGAATAATAATCATAAATCAAACTTTCCCTTCTTAATACTTGGTTGCAAATCCTTTGCAGTCAATCACAGCCTGAAGTCTGGAACGCATAGACATCACCAGACGCTGGGTTTCATCCCTGGTGATGCTCTGCCAGGCCTCTACTGCAACTGTCTTCAGTTCCTGCTTGTTCTTGGGGCATTTTCCCTTCAGTTTTGTCTTCAGCAAGTGAAATGCATGCTCAATGGGATTCAGGTCAGGTGATTGACTTGGCCATTATATAACATTCCACTTCTGTCCCTTCAAAAACTCTTTGGTTGCTTTTGCAGTATGCTTTGGGTCATTGTCCATCTGCACTGTGAAGCGCCATCCAATGAGTTCTGCAGCATTTGGCTGAATGTGAACAGATAATATTGCCCGAAACACTTCAGAATTCATCCTGCTGCTTTTGTCAGCAGTCACATCATCAATAAATACAAGGGAACCAGTTCCATTGGCAGTCATACATGCCCACGCCATGACACTACCACCACCATGCTTCACTGATGAGGTGGTATGCTTAGGATCATGAGCAGTTCCTTTCCTTCTCCATACTCTTCTCTTCCCATTACTCTGGTACAAGTTGATCTTGGTCTCATCTGTCCATAGGATCTTGTTCCAGAACTGTGAAGGCTTTTTGGCAAACTCTAATCTGGCCTTCCTGTTTTTGAGGCTCACCAATGGTTTACATCTTGTGGTGAACCCTCTGTATTCACTCTGGTGAAGTCTTCTCTTGATCGTTGACTTTGACACACATACACCTACCTCCTGGAGAGTGTTCTTGATCTGGCCAACTGTTGTGAAGGGTGTTTTCTTCACCAGGGAAAGAATTCTTCGGTCATCCACCACACTTGTTTTCCGTGGTCTCCCAGGTCTTTTGGTGTTGCTGAGCTCACCGGTGCATTCCTTCTTTTTGAGAATGTTTCAAACAGTTGTTTTGGCCATGCCTAATGTTCTTGCTATCTCTCTGATGGGTTTGTTTTGTTTCTTCAGCCTAATGATGGCTTGCTTCACTGATAGTGACAGCTCTTTGGATCTCATCTTGAGAGTTGACAGCAACAGATTCCAAATGCAAATAGCACACTTGAAATGAACTCTGGGCCTTTTATCTGCACATTGTAATTGGGATAATGAGGGAATATCACACACCTGGCCATGGAACAGCTGAGAAGCCAATTGTCCCATTACTTTTGGTCCCTTAACAAGTGGGAGGCACATATACAAACTGCTGTAAGTCCTACACTGTTCACCTGATTTGGATGTACATACCCTCAAATTAAAGCTGACAGTCTGCAGTTAATGCACATTGTGTTTGTTTCATTCCAACTCCATTGTGGTGGTGTATAGAGCCAAAGATGTTAGAATTGTGTCGATGTCCCAATATTTCTGGACCTGACTGTATTTCACATGTACATCATGACTGTTGCTTGTGTTATATTTGGTTGCTTCTAAATGATCAAGAATTATTGTGCTAGAATTTTGCTTAAAAACAGCCATGTTAGCCCAACCCCATATGCCATCAGTTGCTAAAAAGCAATTGGCAGCCCAGCCTACAAGACCAGAAAAGCTTGGATGCTCTGAAACTAAAACAAAAATGGGGGGAAAAAAACCTTTCAAACAATATTGAGGAAATTATTACTTGAATCCTGGATTGCAGATTTTATTGCACATTTTTTAAAATCGTGACCTGTGTCACCATCTTAATATACATGAGTAAAATATGAAATAGTTCTATTTCTGCCTCCATAAAAGCAATGAAAGAGAGTGTTACAGTACTGAATCCATACTTTTACACGTTCTTCACCTTTTTGCCCAACAACAAATTTTTAATAGTTGCATGTTACATTCTAGCGAATAGTGATAAAGGGAGAAGAAACAAATGTGTGTGCGGGGGGGAACTACTCAGTGTGAAGAGTGCCAAAAAAAAAGAAAAGAAAAGAAAACAATATTGAATATGAAGAAATGGGTGGGAGTGAGATGAGACATTATACAGAAACTTGGTGCCGATCCATTTAGAAAAATCTCTATCTTAAGCTTGTCTTTAAACATAACTACTGTATATCTTCACACAAGCAAGGAAAAAGAATGAGTACTAGTCTAGAACAGGGGTGTCAAACTGGCGGCCCACGGCCCGGATACTTCATGCGCAGGCCATGGCCACCCCACCTCCGTGAAAAACATCACAAAATGTCACATGACGGCAGTGATGCTGTGAGTTTGACACCCATGGTCAAGAACATGACTGATTTGTTTATCAAGATTTTTTAAAGATGAAAGACTGATAGAATTTGTGAAGGATGAAAGAGTGAAAGTAGAACAAATGCAGGAAGGGAAAGTAAGTGTTAAAAAAGAAAGTAATATCAAACAGAATGAATGGAAAGTAGATGTCAGGAAATGACAGATGGAAGCTGCTTGGAAGAGTTGAAAATAATTAGGTTACAGAACGATCCAGAAAGGTTTGGAGTTGCTTTAATGGGAAATATGAAAAAAGAGACACCAGGTAGAATGCAAAGCGAAAAAAGACTATGGATTTGAAAAAGTTTGAGAGAATTACTTGCGTAAAAATTAATATGAGATTAAGTTATTTATAAAAAGAAGCAACCAATATATAAAAGTTCTTATACAGTACATATTTTGACTGGAAGAATGTGGGCCTGCCTAGTTTTACTGTTTGGAAGTGAGAATTGGATTTGCCAGAAAAAACAAAGGATGAATTTAATGATAATAAATAATTTAAGAAGCATATGTGGGGGACGGGGAATGAGCACTGAATGCATGTTGATTGAATACAAAAGCGAGTGACCAGTATGAAACAATTAGAACAAATGGATTAAGAGAAAGAAAAAGATGTAGAAGACTATGGTTGGATAAGGTCAAAATGAGAGAGGTGAGACATTTAAAGAACAAAAGGAAGTGTATGAATTAGTGGATCAGGTGCATCATCTGGTGGTTGCAGTGATAGAAAGGGATAGATTTAGTAGATGTTGATATAATCTAGTTTTAACTATAAAACCTTTCTTTTTCTTATCACATGGTGTTTGTTTCTTGGCTTACATACCTTACACGAAAACTGTTTGATGAATATGTATGTATGTTAAGTAATGTTAATTTATGCCGGCATTTTACCATTGTTTTGAAAGGAATATTTAAAACAATTGGTACTTTTTTCATGCCTTTTTTTGTACTAAACAGATTATGTTGAACTGTTCTCTAAAAGCCTGTGTAATCAATTACCAATAAGAGGGCAGGAAATAGAGGTTGGGTGGATGGGAAAATAAAATAACTTTGTCTTTCTTTGATTTTCTATGGTAAATATTTACATTACAGAATGTATATTATGATAAAGTGGTTCCAAGAGCTTAAAAAGAAATACTCCCTCAATAATGTATGGTAATTTATGTCATTCACCAGTTACTGATCTAGTGAAACCTGTGAGAATAATTTTAGACTTAACCATCTCAACAAAACTCTGCTAATTTTCAGCAGTTGCACTACTGGAGTTCAACCACAGAACCAAATAAGGTTCTAGCAGCAAATACAGGTAGTCCTTGACTTACAACAGTTCATTTAGTGACCTTTCAAAGTTACAATAGCAGTGAAAAAAGTGATTTATGGCTGTTTTTCATACGTAGGATTGCAAGTATCCTTATGGTCATATGATCAAAATTCGGACGCTTGGCAACTGACTCACATTTATGATGATTGCAATGTCCTGGGGTCATGTGATCACCATTTGTGACTTCTGACAAACAAAGTCAATGGGGAAGCCAGGTTCACTTAACAACTGTGTTACTAACTTAATAACTACAGTGATTCACTTAACAACTGTGGCAAGAAAGGTTGTAAAATGGGGCAATATTCACTTAACAAATGTTTCGCTTAGCAACAGAAATGTTGGGCTCAGTTGTGGTTGTACGTCGAGGACTACCTATAATATACATATTTGACAGCAAGTATCCTATCTTTTCTCTACTTGTAGAGAACTTCTCTACTTGTACAACTTCTTTATTAATCCATATTTAGGCATCATCACAGTGAATTTTAGGAGCACTTTTAGGAGTGCTCCTAATTTAGGAGCACTGATTTTAAAAAATATTCTTTTTGGTAGCACACCTCATGCAGGTATTACCAAAATAAGATGTGAAATAAAATCATATAAATAAAGGCAGGGCAATGTCATTGTGGAATCATATGCTATACAACAGTATGGAAAAGATAGGATGCTTATAGTCAAATATGTATATTATTTGCTCCTAGAAGCTTATTTGATTGCATGGCTGAATTCCGTGGTACAAACTGCTGAAAATTAGCTGAGTTTCCGATCATGTTGATGTGGGTAATAATACTAACATGGGTAGTATGAAAAAAGCCTCAGTTTGTCCATGGTGCTCACTCTTCCCAAAATATTAAGTAGTCGTTAAACACCAAATAGCTGTCAATCTTCTGTATCAGGAGGTATTTAAGTGTTCTTCCTTCAGTAAATGGATTCTGCTGGCAAAAAGCATTCCTTTATTTTTCATCTTTACAGCTCATCCCTCCCAAATGCTCTCAGATTTGCTCTGCCTGATCAGTGGAATATCGTAATATATATTTGATATGCCACTTGAAGACTGGAAAGTAGAAGATTGCATTAAAGTAGAAGCAGCTCACTTTAAAAACTTTTATCTTCCCTCTCTCTCCCAGTGAAACCTCCCTAATAATAAAACAAGCCCTTCTGGAAAGTCAACTGATTTGATTTCGGGCAATGTGTCCTAACACTACAGTTCTGCCTGACACAATTTTTAAGTGTGTATGGGAGTAGGAGAAGAAATAAAAGAGAAATAAATAACTGTATCAAATTCCTTCTACTTACAGAACCAATGCTACCTATCAAGTTTTATTTGCTACAAAATGCTCTCTAAGTGTTGAAAGTAAATTAAATTTATAGCTATGTAATCAAATTTGTAGCTTACTTTCATTCTTTCATTAGAAATTATTTCAAGAAATCTGTTTTGTCAATTGGGTTTCTGAGGTGACAGAAGAAAATGTCAGAATATATTATTCGCTGCTATTCGTCTATAACAGGAACCAGTATGATAGTGATTAAAAAAGAAATAAGAGAAATGGACAGTAAAAAAAGAACGATCACTTTAAAGATAATTCTAATGTCTCTTTCCTTCCTTCCTTCCTTCCTTCCTTCCTTCCTTCCTTCCTTCCTTCCTTCCTTCCTTCCTTCCTTCCTCCCTCCCTCCCTCCCCTTCACTTCCTTTCCTTTCCTTCTGTCCTTCCCATTGTAGATAATTGCTGTCAAAAAATGTAATGGACTTTGTTGTATCAAACCAAAGATACTCTCAGTGGTCCATCAGCAAGATTTAAAAGCAGGTCCAGTCTTAGAGGGAAGGAGGACAACCAGCATGACTATCACCCAGGCAGCATGAACTGTTTATGTCCCATAGTCATGCTGGTACTATATGGTAAATATCCCTAGTTGGTAGTTTCAGTGAAATATAGATGTAAGATATAATAAGAAAGATATAAGATATAAGAAAGATAAAGACATAATAAACCATTATGAGTCAGTAATTAATGGTGAATGCAGTTTGGGCAGCCTACAGGGATTGAAACATTAGCTACTATCAATAAACCATGATGCCCAAATTAAAAAAAAATCCATCATGAAAAACCACATCAACAGCAGAATTTGCCTAACTCCTGACTCAAATAGGCAGATAATCCTTGGTGGGGAAGTGGTTAGAATGCAGTGTTGCTGATAAACTCCGCCCAAAACCTGGAGTTCAATCCTGACCAGCTCAGCCTTCCATCTTTTTGAGGTTGGTAAAATGAGGACCCAGATTGTTGGGGGCAATATGCTGACATCAAAAATCGTGCAGAGAGTTTTATAAAGCACTATGGAGTGGTATATGTCTAAGTGCTATTGCTATTATCTGCCCATCCTATTAGACTGGGTAGGGTAGGCACACTCTGACTCCCTTCCCTGAGATTTTGCCACCTAGTGGAACCTTGGAAGTTTGCCTTTTCCATGGCTGCCCCTACCTTATGCCCCTACTCTCTCCCACCTATTCTTTTAGCCTTTTGGCAAGCCATTAAAAACATGGCTTTTCATCCAGGTTAGAATGACGATAACTGGAGCTAGTTGTTGCACATCCCAATGGGATGCTTGAGATTCCAAGTTTTTTATTTTTTTATTTTTTTATTTTATGGTTTATGATTTTATAGTTAGTGGTTTTATTGTTGTGACCATTAAGAAAGCCTAAGAGAGTCAGGACTATCTGGATTGGGTGGGGATTGCTGCTCCACAGGGCAAGCCCTGACACAGAGAGTGAACCCCTCCCCTTCACTATTTAGTCTAGGACTGTTCCTCAGTGGTGATATTCAATCATACAGAACATAGCTAAAGAGTAAAGACTTAGCTAAATTAATATGTATTGAATTTTGGGTAAAACTTGATAGTTAGAATCATAAAAATATAAGCATCTGAAAATGTTCTATATTAGTAGTACATTTACATATTTTAAAATCATATTATATAATTATGCATTATATTTTCCCCATAAAATTCAACTCCTCTGCAAAGATGTTTATTAATGATAATTCTGAGTGGAATGCTTCAACTATAATTTTGCAACTAGTTTTAGAGTGCTTACAATCTTCATAATCACTCCTGTATCCACACTTACGTTTGTCAAAATCTTCTATAGTTCTTGGAGAAATCATGGAGAAATCGTAAAATACCGAGCTGGCAGATAAATTTGCCATGATTTTTGCAACTTTATAGATAATCATAATGTGAAAGGAACTGCATTTTTAGAACATATACCATAGTTAAAGCCAAGAAGATAATATATACTGTTGAAATTAGCAGTGAGACAGAGGTAGATTTATCAATGATACTGCAACAAAGGAAAGAAGCTTAAATTCTGGAAAAATTGATTGACTGCTTAAATGCCAAATTATACATAAACTCATGGCTGCACAGGTAACACAGAACAAGTGCTAATCTAGGTGCAAAACTCTACAGATTCAAAATGTAGCCAAAATAAAGAGAATGTGAGGAATTATTATTAAAATGACTATAATTTAATTTTATTGTTTTCCATCTTTAAAAAATTATTTTTTAATTACTATAAATTTAATTACATCCTAATTATTAAGTAATTTGACATTTCTCATTTTGAATGACAAATCTGACAAATCGTCAAAACTGGTTTATGCCTTTTTAGATAATACCCCTCATCTAGATGGGATATTTTGCTTTATCTGAATTTCCAAGTTATCATAACAGACTCTTTGTGTATAGGAATATATACAAGGGAAGAAAGAAGTAATTGAATAGAATAAAAATAAATGCCTTAAGTCACAGGCATTAGTTTTAGAAATGGTAGCATCCCACCTAGGCATTCAAAATAAAATACAACAGAAATCCTAAAGAAGATTAACGTAAATGGTACCCAATTTTGCAACACTTTTCAGAAAACAGATAAACACCCAATTCCCATATTATGGGAATTGATAAACCACAAGAGTAAGGGACTGCCCAAACATACTTCCAGCTTTGAGCATGCAAGGTCTGCTAAAGACATCAATTTACTCTGCAGATGAAGCCCTGTGCATCTAGTAATATAAAATTGTTTGTTATCAGCTCTATAGATTAAAAACCCTTTCAGCATTAGGCCATCTATGTCAAATGCATAACATTAGGTATAGAACTCTTTCGTTTCTGACTCAGGTTGATCTTTTCCACAGTACTTAATATGAACTCTCACTACTACTTATTAAAGTGTCTTAAACATCTTCAAATTCCTTCTTTTATAGATTGTATAAAACAGGTAGATCTCCTCCCACTTATGACTGTATGACTGTAACCTTGTTGCTGGTATCCTTAAGATTTATATTGACTGTTTCCGTATAACTATCATTAGGTGTTGTACCTTATGATTCTTGACGAATGTATCTTTTCATTTATGTACACCGAGAGCATATGCACCAAGACAAATTCCTTGTGTGTCCAATCACACTTGGCCAATAAAGAATTCAATTCAATTCAATTCAATTCAATTCAATTCAATTCTATTCTATTCTATTCTATTCTATTCTATTCTATTCTATTCTATTCTATTCTATTCTATTCTATTGCTGGAAGTGGGTGTTTAAGAGCGTTCTCAGGATGAGAATGGGGTATCTCCATCTCCCCTCAAATTGATCTTGCTTGTTAGAATTCATACAACCAATCAAGTGAATACCAATATAAAATGTTATTGTATCAATATTTTTATTTAACATATTGTAGTCACATTTATTCTAAGAGGCGTAGTCAGATAGGACCAGGTAAAGGCAGTTCCTGACAACCTAGCCATTAGAAAGTATACAAATGCAAGCAGATAAATAAGTACCACTTCGGTGGGAAGGTAACAACTTTCTGTGTGCCTTGCGTACAGTCATGCTGGCCACATGACCACAGAAGCGTCTTCGGACAATGCTGGCTCCCTTGGCTAAGAAAAGGAGATGAGAAACACCCCCTAGAGTCAGACACAACTGAGCAGGGGAAACCTTTACTTTTTTAAAGGCACTATAAAATGTAGAGCACTGAACTGGAATAGGAACCGAAAGCAATGCTTTGACTTTGGTTTGTTTTGGAAAGAAACATACCACAAAAGCTCGTAGGCAAAGTATGAAGGTATTCGGCAACTGGTGATCATAAGGGGGAAGATCAATAGGAAAGGGATAGCTGAAGTTGTAATCTGGCATATCTAAAAGGGGATGATCATAAGATGGTGGTCATGATTAAAGCCCACCCCTTTGTATATGTGTATTACATTGATACATATACACATGGAGTGAGACTTTAATTGTACAGCTGCAGCTTTCATCTTCATGTTATCATTTTCACCTGTGCCTCCTATAGACATCCTTGCTTGTAATATTTCTCTCCGGAGACCCAGCTCATCAATACACTATTCACTTATGGCACACTAAAAATAATATTAATAGGGGTGTTTTTTTCCCTTACAGACTATAAGCAAGCAAATTTAATCAAGTCCTTGATCCTTGGGGAAGGAAGAATATAATGAAGTCCTTAATGCTTACTTTCAATGAAATAAGGACATTTAAGCCTATATCAATACAAATCAAATAGAGGTTGATTTTTTTAAAATAGTCAATTATCAGTGCAATCTTATATAGGTCTACTCAGAAATATGAGCTACTTAATTTAATAGTACACATATATGGATGGAGGTATACCAATGCAATCTCAGTTCCTGTTAGTCATAACAACCTGTTCTTTCTAGAAGCAATGTGAAGACTCAAAAACCTGACTATGGCTATAGCATTACAATATTTTGAAACCTCTGTAACAGAATGTTTACTTGTCGAAATGTGTGACTAAAGGGCAATAATATCTGGGAATATAGTTGACTGCTGGAACATTCTGTGACTGAGGGTAATAACTCCAGTTCAACAAGACTGAGAAATCTTAAGAAGGCAAGGCATTGGGTTTACATTTAACTACAACCATCTGCACCTTTTAACTGAATTCTAATTTTAACACTATCACAACTTAATCTTCTGTAGAATGTTTTTTTGTATTGCTAAAGTTATTAAAATATCAATTAATTGTAACATTTCTGTCTGTGCATATGGCTTTTTATGGATAAAATGACAAATAAATAAAACTAACAAAGATATAACTACAATGGATTAACTGTAGATTCATAGCAAAGACAAATATAACCAATATAGCATGCAATGACATCTTTACCCAAATGTTACAATTATATTTATGCTTTTTGATGTCTGACATTAGTGATGGCATTCACTTAATAATATAGTTATTCACATTTTATCATTTGCCCTCTCTTGCCCACTCTCCCCCACCTCCTAAGCTCCTGACTGGCAAAAGCTTTAAGCACTGTCTTACAGAAGAATGCCACATCTAATGGGACGTTGAGCAAATGTCTTTTGCTGATTTTTTTCCACTCTACATGTTATTGTTTTTAATAATCTTGATGGAGAGGCTTCTCAATAGTGCCACTGGCCCTCCCTATTGCTGGTAGCTTGCTCCAATGACTGCATCGTGTGAGTCTACCCCAAGACCAAGCAAACAGCATGAGATACATGTTTAGGTGGAGTAATTCTTTTCATTGTTAGTTGAGCAAACTGCTCTAATTCACAGTAAAAGTAAAAGAATGAGTAAAGAGTGAGAAATATATTGTAAAGTTAGTCTCTATGAAAGAATGGCCAGAGGGTTTGAAATCTAATTCAACTCACTCAAATTCCCATTGTTTCAACTTTTGTTATCCCTGGTTTTATGCTGGAATGAAATTCTCACAAATTACAAAGGTCATCTGAACTTGACATACCCGTGGGACTTCCCTTGGAAAATCCATTTCCCTCATGCCCATATTTTTAGGCATTTAAGTAATGCCTCAAGTCATATCTTAATGTGAGGACAAGTTGACAGGGTCTTTTGGGAAACATTGTCCCCAAACATTAAGGCAATAAAGATTAAATGCCTAAAATTTTCATCATAAACCACATACTACAGTTGCTATGAATTTAAAATGTATTCAATCAAAATGTAAAACAATGTTTAGAAAGCTAGGTCTTGGAAATACAAGATAATTATATAACTGACTCTACTGTATCTTGTATTATTTAGTGAATCCATCTTGAGCTAAACAGATTTACTGTAGTATGTATATTAATTTGAGACTATTGAGGACTATAACACACTTTAAAAAATTCTTAATCCCAGATAATATTGAAAGCATTGTATTTTTACCATGTTTATAAGATTTCAAGTAGTTTTTCCACTGCCTACCATTTTCCCAGTTATTTCATGGCTATGAAAATTACAAATGTGACAGAGAATGTTCAGTATATTTATTTACTAATATAATAGAATGAATGGGTTCGTTCATAGAATAGAACATTGAAAACTTTTAAACAGTTGGGAAAAAAATAAAATTTCCAGCATGGATGCCAGTATTCTTTTTGATGCATTCAAAACTTCTCAGAGTGGATGGACTTAAGAAGTTCAAATTTGAAAAAAAACCCAACAACTTTGAGTTCTCAGATAGTTAAGAAGGAAACTGGATATCTTAAGTCTTGCCTGGTCTTAATTATATATCCTATAAATTCCTGCTCCAAAAGTAGCTCCGACCTTGCTTACTTTTGGAATTCAACCTTAACATCTGGTACATAGTCTTGTGGAACACAAAATTGTGCATACTGTTTTCACCGCATGTAAGTGTAAGTGTAATATTTACAAATGCTTGCAGAACTTTGATTTCAATTTAATAAGCTGGCAGTCAGGATGCATTCAGTATTTTGACTGCCGTGGAAGAATCCTGAGACAAGCTTCAGCTGAAGAATATAAGCAGCATCACATGTGAGGAATGAGATTATGGCTATGCCACATTAAGTCAGGAAGCCTCTTTTATTAATGAGTATGTGCTGTGTGTGCATATGGCAAACATCTTAAAGGAAATGTAAGAAACTTCTGCATAGCCTTGAATCAAATTTGCATTCTAATATTGGGAGGTTTAAAGCAAGCAGGAGCCTGAGTGGTGCAGCAGACTAATGCTACTGTTAAAGGTAGTATTTAGCTTCCAGCTGCCTGCAATTACTGCGAGTTCAATTCTCACCAGGCTCAAGGTTGACTCAGCCTTCCATCCTTTCTAAGGTAGGTAAAATGAGGACCCAGTTTGTGGGGGCAATAAGCTGACTTTGTATAAAATATACAAAAGTATGAAGGCTATTGCTTAACGCATTGTAAGCCGCCCTGAGTCTCTGGAGAAGGGCGGCATATAAATCAAAATAAATAAATAAATAAAAAGCTGGGAGATGCCTTTCCAAATGAATGAAGTGCAGTTACTATTTATAAATCTGAAGTAGTATAAACTGATGAAGTAGCAACATGTGCCTCAAATCTCAGAATTCAACAAGTAGAATGGTAGGAAACCATTCCTTCTTCCTCTAATTATCTAGTCCCTTCCTTATCTACTCTCTCTTGGCTTCCATTCTTTTTGTTCCTTCCATTCTTCTCTTTCTTTTATCTTCCTTTTCAAATCTATCTCTGGTCCAACAACTCAATCACCACAACCCAACAAAGTTGATAAAGGGAAGTTGCCCACCTATTCCAGGTAAGGATAGAATTACATCTCATCACCTGAGAAGAAAACTGGACTGATGTCTCCACATCTTCAAACATTCATCTACAATCATCATAAAAATATCAGATGAAAGCCAAACAACTCATGCAATTATCTGACTCATAAATAACCTTACTGAAATTTTTATAACACTTATTCTTAGACATTCTTAGGTGGGGAAAACTACGTTTCAGAAGCAACAGCCAGAGAGTTTGAGATGTCAAAATTAGATACACCTTTATTACTTCAAATGCTATACAAGACATTTTATTCTTTATTACTCATTATCCTTACCAAAATGCTAAAACATATGCTCTATCCAGCCTTGTTATTTCTATACTTCTACACTGTTATTTCTATACTGTTATTTCTATGCATAGTTGCATTTAAAATTGGCTTTGTGTTTATTGCTTCTTCATCACTGGAACAATTCTGATATTAAACTAAAACCCGTAACAAATTGCCAAATACGAAACAAAGAATGACGTACTTTAATCAATAAATTCACCTAGTAGTGTCAGATTCCTACCAGTATAAAAAAAACAATGTACTTCAGGATGAAAAATATTTCAACTGTACCTCTGCTTGTAAGAAATTGTACAAAGGTTAAATATGACTCACAACAATAATTCTACCGAGATGCCTGAAGCACAACATTAATAAGTGATGTGATGTTGATGACTGTAAAAGCTTTCTGAGAAATGGAGTAGCAAGTTATGATTCTCAAAAAATCAAGGTATTTTTCTATTTTAAAATATTTAATATTTCAATATTCATATATATATATATATATATATATATTCTATTGGAAAAAATGTACTGGAAATGTTGAAAAAACTTACTTTTCTCAAATTAAAAAGGTGAAAATTAGCAGTTTGTAAAACTGAATGTAAAAATATAGACAGCTAAACTCTCAGATCAAGCTTATTATTCTGACTTTTGGAATTTTAGGGAAAATTGAATAGTTTGGAGTTCATGTATAGAACAGTTAAAATTTTAATTTTATCTTAAAGTTCTTGACGTTTCTTTATAGGCCTCTCAGAAGCAGTCAAAATTTACACAATATGCTAAGCCACAATTTGGTGCATTTTGTGACTTTCAGGCACAATGGCACCTATGTCAAATATTACAGCTTAGTATGATGTAAAAATCCAGCTAACTGGGTTTACTAAACAAACAATGGCTAAACAAAGTATATTCTACTGCAAGGTGTGAACCCAGCAAGACATTATGCTGGAAAAGGCTATACCTAGAAATCACTGTGAACTTGATAAAACAATTTAGAAGAATAAAGGAATAATGCAAAATTTTAAACAATGAGTATGGATTTTTACAATATACTCAATGCACTGAACTGTCTGTGGTACTTGTTTTTCCTGTATCTTAACTGCATTCAGACACAATACACCTTAAGAATCATCTATAACTAGAGCAGATCAAAGATTGTAAGTAGCTATATGAATGCAGGCTTTTCAATCATGGTCATTCAAATTTCATTTTTAAAAAAGGAAAGTACAGAATCAAGAGAAATTCTAGAGGAAGAAAAACTGTTTCCATTTTAGTTCTCAGGAATAAACATTGAAAAGGCCACACTAAAAGGGCCTGAGCTTCCTTTAATGAGTTTTATCTGAACCGCTAACACAACTGAATGATGATTCAAGGCCCATATAATTCTTAATTATAGCAGCTCTACGGATGAATGGGATCTTCTTAAATATTTCAGCATAATTGGATGAGATGGGAGCAGTAGAGTGTACCTCACAATAATTCTTGAATCAATTGTTAACTCATACCTATGTATTAAGCACTTAATATTAGAGAAGATGGAGATTATTGCTGCATTAAAAAAAAATATCATGCTTTGGAGAAGCTATTAATCCACCTTTGTTAATCCAGTTCACTGCTGTTAAAGGAAACTGATTTTATTCAGCATTCAATGAGTAATGTTAATCTTTTATTTTAATATATTTCATTACAGAAATTACTTAAGAGCTTACAAATTGAATACGATATCAATGTTTTATAAAGATATGATTTGAAAAGTCTGTAATGAGGTTTTCTGAAATTCTAGGATATTCTGTGTTATCCATCTATATGTGTTTCTACAATATACCATGAAAGATACCTTATGTGAAAACTGAAAAAAGCAGAGTGTACAAATTATTAAATTACTCAGCAAGCTGTCATTACAGTACACAGTCTGTTACCGGCATAATTAAAGTAACATGTTGCTAAATGAAGTAAAATTGATTAACTTTTCTTTTGCCAACACACATTACATATTATTATTCTTTTGCTAAAGTATAGCATGGCAGTTAGCAATTTTTTTCTCAGCCTCACAACCATCACTTTCAAACTACAATCTGCAAAGGCAGTTCTCCCTCTAGAGAGTAAGCTGTTATATTCATTTTAAAATGCAGGACAGACAAAAAAAAAATGTAAACAATAAAAAGCTTGTCAGGAACATGAATAGCCAGGAAGCTATTATACTTGGATAGGAGGATGGAAGCTTATTTCCACTGGTGCTTGTATTGGAGACATGCTAGCCATAATTCTGGAAGCTGACAACCTTTAACAGTAATCTTTCAATCTGTCAATTTAAAAAAATATATAAACTGTAACCATAACCACTTCTGATGGAGTGAATTTCACAGTATAACAATGCATTGTGAAGAGAGCTCTGCAGCATGTTGGGACTGAAATTAAAATGTGCCATAGAGCAGGCATGGGTGCTCATGTTGAGCCCCTCTGAAATTCCTTAAATCAGCTTAATCCTCTTCTATGATCATGCATTTACCACTTGATCTTGAGAGAAGATTAATTTAAGAAATTGAAAAAACTATTTGGTTTGTGGAGGATTTCCATGAGATGAAAAAGTAGAAGGAACACCTGGAGCATAGATGGAGAAGGATGAAAAGTGAACCTGTCCAAGTATGGATGTATGGCGATAAAAGAAGTAAAACTGTTCTTGTCCTCTCTTACTGCAATGGTATATCTGTCATCCAGAATCACTTTTTTTTTCAGATAACCACTTTTTTTACCCATTCTCCTGGGTAAAAGTCAGAGGTGGTATTCAGCAGGTTCTGACCAATTCTGGGGAACTGGTAGCAGGAATTTTGAGTAGTTTGGAGAACTGGTAAATACCACCTCTGACTGGCCCCACGCCCATCTATTCTCCGCCTTCAGAGTCCCAGCTGATCAGGAGGAAATGGGGATTTTGCAGTAACTTTCCCCTAGAGTGGGGAGGGAATGGAGATTTTACAGTATCCTTCCCCTGGAGTGGGGAGGGAATGGAGATTTTACAGTATCCTTCCACTGGAGTGGGGAGGGAATAGACATTTTACAGTATCCTTCCCCTGGAGTGGGGAGGTAATGGAAATTTTACAGTATCCTTCCCATGGAGTGGGATGGGAATGGAGATTTTATAGTATCCTTCCCCTGCTATGTGCACCAAGCCACACCCACCAAGCCATGCCATGCCCACCAAACCATGCCCACAGAACCGGTAGTAAGCATTTTTGAATCCCACCACTGGTAAAAGCTGCTCTGAGAAGCTATGTCTTGATCATTATGACCACATAGAACAATATTTTGCTGATACCCAGATTTGCTTGAGTCTGGACTTTATAAACTAGGCACATGTCTAGTCTCATGAAAAGAAGGACTAGGGGTGACATGATAGCAGTATTCCAATAATTAAGGGGCTGCCACAAAAAGAGGGGGCCAACTTAATTTCCAAAGCACCTGAAGGCAAGAAAAGAAACAATGGATGAAAACTAAGCAAGGAGAGAACCAACCTAGAAATAAGAAGAAATTTTCTGACAGTGAGAACAATTAATTAGTGGAACAGCTTGCCTTCAGAAGTTGTGGATGCTCCATCACTGGAGGTTTTAAAGAAGAGATTGGACAACCACTTGCCTGATATGGGTCTCCTGCTTGAGCAGGGGATTGGACCAGAACACCTCCAAGGTCCCTTCTAATTTCAGTTATTCTACTTGGGCAAAGTCTTGCACAGTGGCTGGAGTATCATCTTGCGACATTATCCAAGTTTCTTTTTGGCTTTATAGTTATCATGGGCTTTTAAACTTTGCTGCCAGATATCAAATATCTCCCATTGTTTCCCTGACTAACCCCGGTATCGTTTTTTTCATTTTATAAATTCTATAAAAAGGACGTTGAAAGTTATATACTAGTAGAACTTCTACTTATTTATACAAACAAACAGTATAATATGTAACCAACCTCTAATACCTGAATAATAAATTGAACCAAGAATACAGTTAGTGTCCTACTATATTAGATTGAATATCTATTTAATGGCTGAGAAAAGTTTGTAAGCAAGATATGAACATAACTTTTTTTTAAAAAATACATTGATAACCATCTTGCTTCTGATCTAGTCATCATAACTCTGTAATAACTGGAAATTTATCCTCCACAAACTTCATCTCTTTTATAGCATTTCAGTAGCTCAGCACAATGGTCCATCACTATCTCTAATTAATGATACACTGCATGAAGCATATTCTGTTTTATCTACTCAGAATCATCTGTCATTCATCCTTGTTAGAAGATCGCAGGATTCATTCTTATTTACACATTATATAATTATATTTATTCACTTCTTTTTTCCAGTAAAAGAGCCTTAAAGAATTGTTTACATTTATTTCCTAGCCTAATATATTTTTTGAGATATAATTCTTATGACTGATTACACGTGCTTAGCCTTGTAACAGACGTGTCCAATCTGTGTTAAGTGGTACATAGTGAGTTTTTAAGTATCTGCTTAACATAATTATGATGATCAATCCCCGATTTTTCAAATGGCACTACTCTGTGGAACACCAAATCTTGATTTCACTTACTACTAAATATAGAGGGAGGAAGATGATCTTCTCACTTCTTTCTCTGTCTGTAGCTACAGCATTTTTCCAATTTCAGAAAGTCCATCAATGAAGCAAATTATCAGGGGTCACGGTAGATTGAATGGGAAGAGGAATAATTGGGGAGGACTGACTTGTTCATATTATATGACTTGTATATATTATATACATAGAATGTATAGTCCAATACTTGGTCAGATTACGCTATAAAAAGCACATAGTACATTCCTGCTCTTTCAAGCTTCAAGCTATCTTTTCTATTAGCAGAATTGGAGGTTGCAATTTTCATTCTTCTCACGCTTCCCCTCACATCTGCTATATAATGATGGAAAATCATTGAGAATAAGGCAAACCACAGGAAAGGATGGAAAAATTGCACTGAAAAAACAGTTAATTTCATGTGACATGGCATAATTTCTGAAAACTGCTATCTAACAAATGTTGAGTTGAAAAAAATACGTTGTTAGAGCAAACGCAACAATAAATGGCACAGGAACATTTGGAATATTGTACCCTATGCATTTTTTTCAAATGATTTATAAATGACACATCTGTTCTAAGTGACTTTCCATATTTATATAGGTGTGCTCAAGCATCTGTGAGCCAATCTTGCAAGAAATCTCTTTAATTTCTGTATTCTATTTTCAAGCATATTCATAATCCCTTTCAGGTGATTCAAACAAGTATAAAATTGGCAAATGAGCCCTAGTGAACAGTATGATGTGGATAAAAGAATATACGTCTGCAAGTAAATTTAGCTGGAAATAACTATTATTGAACTTATATGAGATTTACACTAAGTAGACATAAACTTGTATTTTAAAAGTTGGGTCATTATTCCATAACTCCAGTATAAATTTGTGTGAACAGCAATCCCTGGAGCACCGTGTATGAGTAACAAGCATTCCATATTTAATATATCCTTCTGGTTTTTCATTCAGTGACAGTGTAATTTCTTCACGTTTCTGTATGTGCTAAAACAAAACCCCAAAAGATTTTTTTAAAAATTAAAAGGATCCATTGGGGAGCAGCAATAAATCTTAGTCTAGGAAATCATAACTGTTCAAAATTGGATTTGATACAAGATTTAATATTTGTAATGCAAAATTTTAGCACAGAAACACACACATATATATTGTTTATTAGGAAAAAAAATTCACTCCTTGAGTACATTGGATAAAAGAAATCAATAAGTTCTAGAGCAATTCAAAGCTACTCACCACACTATATTTTTGGAAAACTGAACTATGCCAGCAAAACAGATTTCAACTCCAGATTATCACTCAGAAAAGTAACAGAAGAGACGTTCTCTCAAGATTATGATTCTACAATTCCATACCTGTCTCATTCACAGATATTAATGGGCAGCAGAGTGTGAGATCTGCAATCTTTAGACGCGGACCCATCTGTCTTTCATCTCTTTCCTTTCATATAAATTCCATTAAAGAAGAAAAGATGGAATAGCTATGTATGTTTTGATCTTTGTTATTTTTACATTAGAAACCATCAGCCTCCCGAAGCTCCTGAAAAAGATTCAGAAACTGAGTATTTTGGATGCACCACTGAGGCAAGATTGGAAACCAAATATATCAGGTGCTGGCTAGAAAAACAAGATCAACAAACTTGATATCAACAGAGGTCCCATGAAAGATGAAGTTAGATATTAATGCCAGGTGTTTTGATTGAAGTGTCTGGTTCTCTTGTGACTATTGAACTGGACATAAGAGGAAGGTATTGCATATGTACTAAAATATAATTAAAATAAACATATGGAATCATGCAGAAAGGATAGTCCCAGGGCTCAGTGAAGGCAAATGATTTGTAAGGCAAATGATTAATTATTACAAAGGTTACATTTACTTCAAATTTTCAGTGTATCAATAAAATGGCATTTATTATTAATTTTAAGTAAGAGTCACTCTGATAATTATTCTTATATTTATTTCAGACAAAATTTTACAGGAGTCCCTTGGATCCCAATTATAGATTGCTAACTTGGTGGACTAAAATCTAATTCAGTTCTGCCTTATGTTGCATCCTGCTTAATGCTGTGGCAGAGATTCAGAAAGAGAAAAATGGCACTGTTAAATTCTGACAAATCCTTTAATTTCTCTAGATAGATAATCAATATTAGGTTTGCTATAAATGTTGTCTTCCATCCCCCAAAGCAACTTTGTTTTGAAATGTCATCAATTGGTATTCTGCATTTAAACATTTAAGTGCTGCATAAACATTATACTGAAACAGTTACATTAAAAACTTGCGTATTTAATGTAGCCTTCTGAATAAATTATTCTGTTCCTTATCAAAGTCCAAGAATTGCACTATGGGAATAAAGTAAAGAGATTGGTAACATTAAACCATCTTGGTTTAGGAATGGTATTTTTAAAATCACACACAATATATTCATTATTCCTTTGTAATTCCCAAATACCAAAAATCATGACTGTCAAGATTAAAATGTTAGAGGAAGTGGTTTTTGAAATGCAATAACATTAATAATGTTGCTATAACATTCCACTAATAAAATTGAATAATCCTTAAAAAAATGCTATGTTTTCCAATGGTACAAGACGCTTAAGTGACATGCTAACTTGAAATGAGTTGTAGAATACAAGTCACCTCAAAAGCATTTTTCAAATTTATTTGTATTTTCATTTTTATAGTCTTAATTTTTATAGTCTTTTTTTCTTGCATATTTAGGAAATTATATATTTTAGAATTAGGGATATCATCCAATTATCATAATACAGATAGTCCTTGATTTGCAATCATAATTGTGTCTGTCATAACTTTGACAAAGCACGTATGTTAAGAACTACTTGTATTCTAAGATTTCAAAGTAATTTCACTAATAAAAAAGATATCTATGTGAGGCAAAAATTAAGGAAAGAGTGAAAATTAACAGATTCTCTATCATAAGTACTGAAAATATTTACTTGGTTAATTGTTGTATCCTATAAAGGCTTGCAACTAAAGTAAAAAATAACAAAAAAAACCTTCTTCCAACATATTAAAGCAAGAAAAAAGTCAAGGAAACAATTGGCCCATTGCTGGGAGAAAGTGGCAAGAAGGTGACAAGCAACAGGGAGAAAGCAGAACTACTTAACTTATTTTTTGCATCTGTCTTTACACAAAAGGAAAAAACAGTCCAACCTATCAAAAACTGCACCACAAAAAACAGATTAGGAACACAAGTTAAAATAGGGAAGAAAATGGTAAGTGAACAGCTGTCTATCCTAGATGAGTTCAAATCACCAGGACCAGATAGATTACACCCCAAGGTCCTGAAGGAACTGGCAGACGAGATCTCAGAACCATTGAACTATATCTTTCAAAGATCCTGGAGCACAGGGGAACTGTCAGAGGATTGGAAAAGAGCTGATGTAGTTCCCATCAAAAACGAAAAGGAAAAAAAAAATAGATCCAGGAAACTACAGACCTTATCAGCCTGACCTTATTGATACCAGGGAAGATTCTGGAAAAGATCATCAAACAACGAATCACCGAACACCTAGAAGCAAACCAAGTAATAACCAAAAGCCAACATGGGCTTGTCAAAAACAGATCATGCCAGACTAATCTTATTGCATTCTTTGACAAAGTGACAAAATTAGTGGACCAGAGGAATGCTGTTGATATAATTTACTTGCACTTCAGTAAAGCATTTGATAAACCATAACCTACTACTAGATAAAGTAGAAAAATGTGGGTTAGACAGCATCACCACCAGATGGATTCGTAACTGGCTGACCAACCTCACTCAATGTGTAGTCCTCAATGGAACTGCATCTACATGGAGGGAAGTATGCAGTGGTGTACCCCAGGGCTCTGTTTTAGGCCCAGTGCTCTTCAACATCTTCATCAATGACTTGGATGAGGGGATAGATGGGGAACTCATCAAATCTGCAGATGATACCAAGCTGGCAGGAATAGCCAATACTCCAGAAGATAGGCTCAAGATACAGAAGGATCTTGACAGACTTGAACATTGGGTGCTATCTAACAAAATGAAATTCAACAGTGAAAAAAGCAAGGTTCTACATTTAGGGAAGAAAAACAAAATGCACAGGTACCGTATATGTGGTACCTTGTTCAATAATAGTAACTGTAAGAGGGATCTTGGAGTCCTAGTGGACAACCATTTAAATATGAGCCAGCAGCGTGCAGCAGTTGCCAAAAAAGCCAACACAATTCTGGGCTGCATAAACAGAGGGATAGAATCAAGATAACCTGAAGTGTTAATACCACTTTATAATGCCTTGGTAAGGCCACACTTGCATTCAGTTTTGGTCGCCACGATGTAAAAAAGATGTGGAGACTCTAGAAAGAGTGCAGAGAAGAGCAACAAAGAAGATTAGGGGACTGGAGGCTAAAACATATGAAAAACAGTTGCAGGAACTGGGTATGTCTAATTTAATGAAAAGAAGGACTAGGGGAGACATGATAGCAGTGTTCCAATATCTCAGGGGTTGCCACAAAGGAAAGGGAGTCAAACTATTCTTCAAAGCACCTGAGGGAAGGACAAGAAGCAATGGGTGGAAACTAATCAAGGAGAGAAGCAATTTAGAACTAAGGAGAAATTTCCTGACACTTAGAACAATAAATAAGTGGAACAACTTGCCTGCAGAAGTTGTGAATGCTCCAACACTGGACGTTTTAAAGAAGATGTTGGATAACAATTTGTCTGAAGTGGTGTAGGGTTTCCTGCCTGAACAGGGAGTTGGATTAGAAGACCTCCAAGGTCCCTTCCAACTCTGTTATTCTATTCTATTCTATTCTATTCTATTCTATTCTATTCTATTCTATTCTATTCTATTCTATTCTATTCTATTCTATTCTATTCTATTCTTCTGAATCCAGATTTAGAATAAATTGAAGCTTGTTTTGTCTTTTAAATGTGAATAAATGGAGCACATTGTTTACGTCTACTGTCTGGTTTGATGTGCATTTTATTTACAGTAAACTTTATGATTGTCTGTCATGAAGATAGCTTATACACAAGAATGAAGCTTTATAAGATAGTTTACAGTGGCCATAATTGGGAAATAATTTCTGGGTTTAGTAACATTTTTATTCATACATAGAATTTTCTTTACTGAGAAAGCAAATCTGGAAACCTATTATTAAGTATAATATCCCCCTCACTCTTCACTAGACTGATAAACTATGATTACCAGCAATCAAACAAAGGCATTAGATGAGTCACAGGTTCCAGTTCTAGCCAAGATAACAAAAACACAAAATATACATTGTAACTTTACGACACATTCCCCACCTTTTATATCTGAATCCTGCCAATGGATGCAAAAATGAGTTTTGCATAATTACAACAGCATGAATGTTTTGTTGCTTACTGCCTCCCACCATCACTCTACCTTTGGATATTAATGAGATTATCTTAAAATACAAATGTCATAATCTGTCTTTTTTCAAATCTGGAACAATAGTTTTCCAGAAAATTTGACAACTTCCAGCTTTGATTGTTCATATATTGGGAAGGTGTTGAAGTTACACTGCTTATTAAATTGTGATGTGTTTATTCAAACTGGACCAGTGTGTCCTTATGCACGTAAACCAGGGGTGGGTTCTACCTACCTTTACTACCGGTTCTCAATGGGAGCACACGCACGCGCAGATCACCGGTGATGATGTTGTGGCGGGGGTGGGTGGAGCCTCCCGTCGGTTTTACTACTGGTTCTATAGAACCGGACCGAACCAGGGGCAACCCACCACTGATGTAAACCCAAATGAATTTTGTTAATCCTTTTTTTATAAGCTCTTGCTTTTAGGAAATGCATTCTAAGTCACAGTTAATTGTATGAACCATAGAAATGTTTTGTCAAAAACGTTACTTACGCCATTCTGATGATGTCACAACAACTATGGAAGTCCACTGGAGTATGCAATCACCCTATGCAGAGTCAGGAGAATTAACAAAATGTGGGCAGCACATTTTGAGTTTGTTACTTTTAGAATGTTTTAGTATATTGTGACGTTTTGCAAAATTATATTTTTCTTACAGTTAAAGCCATAGTAAGCACTTTGTAAAACACCACAATATACTAAAAACAGTACTCACCTGGACCTTTATCCTCTGGCTCCAGGTTTCAGTGGATTTCCAGAGTTGATGTGATATTATCAGCACAGACCATCATGTTTAGAGTTCATTTACTTCAGACCATGTTAGATGTTCGAAGTAGGACTGAAGAGGACCTATAAAAATGGAAAAAGATATATTTCAAATCAATCATGAACTAAATTAGTCCATTAGTCTTTTTGAACAACTTCTTAGAACTAATCCATTTCTTCAACAGGACACATATTCACAAAGAGGTACCATATTTTGTAAAACATGTAACTCTGACAGAAAGCAGAGTTCCAGGGATCTACCCTGGAAAATGTAAGTTTTTAGATTTTAACACCTGATCATTCAGAAATATATATTCCTAAGCCATCTAAAAATATGTGGAAAAAATGAAACTTCTCAGATATTGCTGAATTTTAATTCTTGTCAACCCTGGCCAGCAAGATAATGATTACTGAAGATAGGAATTATGTTTAGGCCAAGGAGGGACAGGTTGTTCATTCCTTATCTAAAGTCTATTCAGCCTACATCGACAATTTTGAAAGAAAAAAGAAAAGTGCCTTCTTAAGGTACCCACTAGTCTGATGCTACACATTATGAGTTTTATAAATTCTGTTCAGTCCCATTCTCCAAGCCCTTTTAGCTATAAGACAAATAACACAAACTTTTCCTATGCCTCTCATAATCTTTATATTGCACCTTTTCTTTTAATGCTGCCCTATAAATGGGACTCTGCACAGACACAAATGCCAACTATCTACCTCTCATCTGGCTGTCACTATTATTCCACTGCTTACTGATGAATAACAGATGTATCCCTCTAATGGCTGTTATCCTATAAACAGTAATGACTGTCATCTAGCTTGTATCATTTTCAAATTCACTTTCTTTACACAAACACTCATTTATTCCTGTAGTTCAAAGCAACATAAAAACTGAATAATCATTTGATCCTATTATTTTATATAAAACAAGAATGTATCGAGTACTAATGTAAGGGACAAACTGTAACTCTATTTACAGAAATAAAACCCAGTATATTAGAATTAATGAGATCGTAGAGTGGTGTACAGTAGAGTAGAGAGCGTTTATAGTAAAGTATCTTGCTGAACCAGCCAGCTCAAACAGCATCCTCTTTAGCTGAATGTTTTCAAAAATATTCTTTTTGCAAGTGCCTCTAAAAAAAGTCTAATCCCTAAATATATTTACACACGTACATATCATACAGTCATTATTTCTAATTATTCTTTGATGAAGAAGATAGAAACAAGGCAGACTCAATTTTCAGAAGAACAGAATAATTGTGGTCTATTTAACCAATTCTTTGCTTTTGGATCTCTTTTGTAGATTTTCTCTTTTATAGATTGGACAGGATTGATGTCAGCCTCTTAAAGTACGTCAGGTCAGGAAAGAGATTCCACAAATACAACTTTACTTGATTGTTGTAGGGCACAATCACAGATTCTTGAAAGATTGCCAGTTTCCTGCTTCTCATTTTAATACTAACCAGAATCAAAATGTAGTTATCATTTCTTTCTCGGGTACTTTCTTTCCCTCAGAACAAAATGGTCATTTCGTTTCTCTTAAGTCCTCTTACCAACTCCTGCAATCAAGAGTATCTCTACACTCCTCTATACTTACCTATTGAATTCCAATGCTGTGAAATCCTCAGATAGTCTATGCTACAGCTTAGATATTAGAAACCATTCAATGTGATATAAGTAAGCTTAATTTCTTCTACGAACAGGATTTTTAGGCTGGATGCTTTGCATTTGGTTTCCATTCTTAGTCTATGATTATAGATAAACTAATTAAAAACATATATTATTTTAGTCTGTTCCAAATAAGCCAATCCACTAGCAATTGGAGTTTCTCTAGTTAAATTTCCCAGCAAAGATTTCTGACTGTATGCTGGTGGAATTATTAAAAGTTTCCTGACAAGATTGGATTATCCCATAAAACCTTAGAATGATTTTAGAAGCAGTAAATTAGACACCCTGGAAACACATTCAAACATTTTTCCTGGAATTGTAGGATCAACCAAACTGAGCACCAAAGGTAAGTTAAGGTCATCTAAGCCAACCCACTAAAAAGAGGGGCTGTTAAGAACAGCAATAATTGCACCAGAAATCTTTTCTGAATTGTATGCCCTTAATAATATTGGGGTTTGCTCCCTTGAGATTTCACATTTAAGTAACTTCCTTCTCTGTAATTTAGATCTTTATTTAGCTCACAAAGTAAGCATTATGCTTTAAGTAGGTACAGTATTTATCTTTTGGAATCAGATCCAGTTGCCAGTAGCAACCAAGGCTTAAAGGAAACCTTATTTTCATTTGGTAGTAGTCCTTAAGTAGATCCAAGGGGACAATTATATACCAATTACTGGAGGTGGGTCTTCAACTTAAAACATGTTCAAGGCAAGCCTATTTTTATTTGAACAATTCAAATAACATATTAATTCTTGTATTTTTTAAAAAGTTTCCCTGCCACATTGTATTTTATTAAAATATTACAGATAACTTCATTTGTCTATTTATCTATCTACATAAATATATGATGATATATTTCATAGATACTAAATACATGAGAAACAGGACCAAATTATACCTATTTTTGTAACAATTGTTCTCCACACTTTAAAAAAAAACACTTGAAACTTATGATTCATATTTAAAGAACCCCTCAAGAAATTAAGCAATTATAGATCACTAAATTGCATTTTTATTATTTTTATTGATAACATCCAAATGAAATTAGATTAAGTCAAACATAGGATCATAACTGAATATTAAGCATCTGTAAAATTGGAATAAGGATTTATTTGACAGCATTAAGAATGTGAAGTAAATTATGATAATCATTATGATTATTAAGGCTCTTGATTATACAAAGGATAAACATATAATGCAGATCAATCACATTTCTATGCATCCTTGACATAATTTAGTTACTCTGGATAGATGAGTGGTACCCTGGTACTCAACTCCTTTGAAACTCATCCAATTTGGTATTCAATGCATTTTGACCCAAAAGTTTTGTCAGTGTTCATTTGGTACTCAATGCACAAACTAGAACCTGTCAGTGTCGTCTGCCTTATGACTCACTACATTATTCCTTATGGGAAAAATTTGTTTGGTACTCACCGTTCTTGGTAATCATCACACCTCCTGGAACCAATTAACAATGAGTACCAAGTGTCAAGCACAGGGAAATCAGGAGATTCAGGCAGTTCAAATAAGTATAAAGATTTATTGCAAGTTTAGCTCTCTATAAAAATCTGGCCAAATGACCATTAAGGAATGCGTGGGAGTTAAGAAAGGAATTCAAGATGGGTTGGACTTAGATCTCTTGTGGGCACGCAGGGACTTGTGACTTATCACACATTTGACCCCTCCCTCGGACTCAGCCTGGTTATCTCCTACACCAGGGTGTCAAATTCAAGTCGTCATGGAAGCGTCACTTGATGTATCGGGACTTTTTCCCCCCTTCATTAAACCAGACATGGGCGTCACCAGCTTGTGACACATCTAGCCCACGGGCCAGGAGTTTGACAGCCGTGTCCTACACCAAGGTACCATTGCAGTTTGGAAGACGTTGATGTTATGAAACTGAATTTATTAGAATTCATTTCTTTAAAATTTGAATAGAACTCATCTAATATATAATATAATCATGCCATGCCATGCCATAAATTTATAAGCTATTCTCTAAGATTATTTTTGTACTGACACATAGCATGCATGTTACGGGATGTAATTTAATGCTTATAAGATCTACATATTATTTCCATCTTTCTGTATCTGGAAATGTATGAACATACATTTTTTATTTACTCAGGGAGCAGAACCCAGTTAGGGAGCAGAACCCAGTTATCACCTCTGCTGAGGAACCAGTTTTTTATTCAGCACCCTATTTCCCCAATGTCCTATCTTGATCATCAATGTACAGTATAATTTCAAGAATTACTGGACTTAATTACTGTTTTCCTTTTAAAAATTTTCTCAGCTTTTTCTTTTGTGTCTACAGCAGAGTTTGAATCATTTGTAACTGATTTTATATATGCTGCTCTGGAAGCTGTTCTCTCTGTAAAAATTGATAAGAATATCCAAAATAAATAAGTATAAATACATCTGACTATCTACTGAACAGATGGAGTGCAAAAACAATGGTAGTGTTGGGTTTAAGATTTTCTGTGTGGTTACTGAGAAGAAGAGCAGAGTTTATAATCAGGTTTCAAATCAAGAGCTGGAATGAGCATTCTGCTTCTACTTTGATGCTCAAAAATTTTGAGTAGCATGACAGGGCACTTTTAAATTAAGTGTGTGTGTGTGTGTGTGTGTACACACAAGCACACACACACGCTGTGTATGTAGATTACACAAATGGTAGGGTATACACATATTCTCAATAAGGGAAATAATATGTCCCAAGAAATCAATCTTAAATAAGAAACACTGAATTTTTCAGTTATGCATGTGCATAACTCAGAATGTGACAATAAAATCATTAAATAGTTATTTCATAATTAACTGAAACCATCCAAGTCATGTAGTGGTCCATAACCTTGGTCCAATGTTGTTCTTCAGTGCTGGTGCATGTAACAATATATAGCTAAATTCTAAAAAACTGTTAACATTTCTGATTTGTTAGGCTTAAAACAGCATTCAAAGAAACACTTTGCAAAAAAAAAAAAAAAATTCAAGGGAATCATTCCCCTTTGATATGCTGAGAAAGTTTGCCCTTCAAAGGCACAGCAGGGTGCTTTGGAGTCTTTGGCAGATCGGCCTGTGCATGCAGGTGCAAACTACTGGGAAGTCCAGTGAAGCAAAGCACTGCGTGCACATATATGGGGAAATAAATATAGAAAATACTTAAATAGACATGTTGATCCTTCCATAGGGCAAGGATGCCTCAATATTTCAAGGAGAGGGTTTTGTTCATTCCAAAACACTTTATGGAACACCTTTCTGAATTGTTCTATTTATATATATGTGTGTCAGTGGTAGGTTGTCCCTGATTCGGACCGGTTCTATAGAACCAGTAGTAAAACCAGAGGAAGGCTCCGCCCACCGACCCCGACGTCATCAGAACGCTTCTGCGCATGCGCAGAAGAACGCGGCCCCATTGCAAACCAGTAGTAAAGGTAAGTAGAACCCACCTCTAATGTGTGTGTGTTGCTTTTTGAGTTTTCTTGGAAATGCTTCATTATCCTCCTTTGTCATATCTTCAGCACTAGTGAATGTGGGGTTTGCTTCCTGTTTGTAGGCAGTAGCTTGCCCCATCAGTTTGGTGGGGGCATGGTTTTTTCCTTGATAGTTTTTTGACTGGGGTGTTGGGGAATCTTTTGACTGCTGACACATGGACAGACTCAATTATAATTTCAACTGAGGAACTGCGAACATCGTAGACCAATCAAAAAATAAGAAAATTCTAGGGAATACCTGGAAGCTTGGCATTCAACAAGAAACCATTCAAAATAAGCAATAAAAAAAGCTAACAGGGAAACATCATTTCCAGTAGCAAAAACATCCAGATAAACAGGGATTAACAGCAGACAAGCAATCAAGCAGAAAACAATACCCTAATCAAGGAACCAAGGAGAAAACCATATTTCACCAACACTGGTAGGCCAAGCTACTATATATAAACGAGGAGCAAACTCCTTATTTACTAGCACTGAACATGTTATTTACTTAGGTAATCACATGACTGAAAGCAAACAACCAAGGACTTTATAATTCAACCCTAATATATATCTAGACAGACAGACAGACAGACAGAGATATATATAGATATATAGATATAAATATAGATGATATAGATATAGATATATATTCTTTTCAATTGGATCTATTTTTTTCTGGCTGTGGTTGATTGTGGATATTTGTGAATGAGATTAGGAAACCTAAACTCATCTTCTACTTCAGCAAGTGGATACAAATTTATTTTTATAATCAACAGACAAAATCATGCTTTCTATTTGTAATATTCATAGAATATTCAAAAGACTGTGCAGTTTCTGTTATTTAAGCAATAAACAGAAATGCAAACTGATGAATTTTAAGTTGTTTTAGCTTTTGCCAGATTAAATGCAGTCAAAAAATATAAACCAATACCAAATGGCAGGTAGTAATGCACAAAGAGGACTAAATCATAATTTTATAAAATGCTAATGAAAATACATATATTTTTATTGATAAATTTGCTGGTTTATTTACTTGTGTTATTTGGCTTATTACACTAGTATATTCCCATAATATAAGGAATGATGATACATTTAGATATTTGGTAGAAATTTAAACAATTCTAAATTTTTCAATACAAAGACAGCAATAGTTTGAGTTTGCATAATTAGCAAGTTTTAATCAAACTAACTTATTTATCTGATACTGTACATTTCCTACTCTCTTCCAATAATGGTAAATAGAATAATTCTGGTTGAATATTGGAAAAATTCCTTTTCTATAGAATTAATTTTCACATCTGAGCGTTATAACTCATAGACTGAAGATTTATATGAACTGAGTTTCTCATCTTTCCTATAATATTCTATTTGCTCATTATGAAACATCTATTTTTAATCTTTCATATAATTATTTCACTCAGTGCAGGTAATGGGAAAATCTGAAGTATTCAAGAAGCTGTTTTCCAAAGATGAAATAATTTACAAAGACTTTTTTGGTGCAAGAGAAATATGCATATGCATGGCAATCTGCCAAGTGCCAAACGAGCTTCTATATTTGCATATTTTTAAAAGATTTGTTTTCAACGAATACAAAAGAACTACCGGTAATATCTATGATCATAATATACCTAAGGCCTACCACAGCATCAATTCTGTTGATGCTGTGATAGGACATTTATGTTATAGGTTATGAAAGAGGTTTCTATATTTTGGAAGTCCAAAAATTACACTATAACCAAACAATTCATTAGCTAACATTTGAGACTAACAATAAAAATACAATCAATAATCAACTGAAAAGTTATTATTTTTCAGCATAGTACCGTGCTTCCCCGAAAATAAGACCCTGTCTTATATTTTTTTTGAACCCCGAAATAAGTGTTTGGCCTTATTTCTTTTATTATTATTATAATATAATAATAAATTATAATTATCTTATTATTATAATTTATAATTATCTTATTATTTTGGGGTGCGTGGAGCAAGATGGAGCTCTTCTTGCTGTCTCACCTGATTTCCAGCTCTGCATTTAAATATTTTCGGGGAGAGCTTATTTTCGGGGGGAGGCTTATTTTAGCGCATGCGCTCAAAAACCTGATTGGGTTTATTATCAAGGGAGGTCTTATTTTCGGGAAAACAGGATACAAATAATATTTAAAATTAATCTGCAAGGGTTAAAAACCAACAAAATGTCAAAGGATTGTCAATGAAAAGTCTGCCCCTTTTGTACATGTGTTGACCTTACACACCTATTCAAGGGTTTTATTTGATTGACCAAACTAAGTAATAATTTTAAGTAGCAATTTTATGATGTTTGTGTGTCTATATTTTTCTTGACTGTACACCGCCTTGAGTCCTACGGGAGAAAGGCGGTATAGAAATATAATAAATAAATAAATAAATAAATAAATAAATAAATAAATAAATAAATAAATACTTGCATGGCAATACTCCATCTGTCATCCTGCTGATTTTGTGCTTTCCTACTCTTCCATGACATCTATTAAGCTAACAAACCAAACAATCTAATAGGAAGCAGTAATAATCTGTGAGAATTTAGCACACAGTGTACTTTATACATTGTTCAGCTATTCAAAAAGACAGAGAAAGAAATACAGAGACTCTTCTGCAACTAGAAAGCCAGAATTTTGGAGGTTTCCTGCCTCAGCAAAGAGGGAAAAGCATTTATAAGATTTAGAATTTTCATACACATGCACATACTTGTTCTGACCTAGGCTTCCTGATATAGTAAAAAGCACACAATTAGTCCCAAAACCCCTTTTTAAAATTTTAACGGCTGTGAATTCCTTTTATTCACAGCACGTGCTGAATCACCAAGAGTTTATAAATAGTCCAACAGAAGTCTGCCACAATCCTTCGGATAAGGCTGGTAAACACCCACCTTCATCTTCTTTGACACGCTGCCAAAGTCCTAATTGGCAATTATCTTGGCAAGGCCACATGGAAACACAGTCAAAACGGAGCTTCAAAGTACGAACCAATAACACCCACAACGTTGCTTCCTGCAAAGGCCCACGTGCCTTTGCTCTTCCTTTACGTCTTATGGGAGGGGCCAATCATCTCCAAGCCTTACTGCCAAGTCATGCCTTTTGTTTTAACTGTTCTTGCCTTCTGGCAGCTCTGCGCATGCACGCACAAGGAACAAGCTCCCCCTGTTCCTCTGCCTCTCTGATGCCAGACTCTGGAGGCTCCGTAGTCCGCACATAACTTCCAGATGGCCCTGGCCCCATCTCTGCCTCCGACGCAGAGTCCTCATCTGACCCTTCCCCAGACTCCAGGACTGGCCCATGTTCCTCCCCAGCTTCCTCACTGTTTGACTCTGCTGCCAACTCTGCAGGCTGCTGGCGGACCACAACAATACTAAGGAGAAATGCCTATTTAACAGGGACCAGTTTCCTTGGGAATGGAGACCTAAATTAAAAAAAATAATATTTCCAGATTGAAGAAAGGTAGAGTAGTTTCCTTTGCAGCATGTTCACAGGATTCCAATCTTTGAAGATAGATGGATCCTCCAACAATTGAAAGACAAGGAAGGAAAAGAAGGAAGATACACTTTGTTGGATTTGCTCAGTGTGCTCCTTGGCTACCTGAAGCCATGGATTCCTGGAGCTGGGGATCTGTCCAGTTCAAAGGGAGAGTAAATCAACTCCTCTGTCTGCTTCTTGAGTCTGCCACTCAAGTGAAACTAACTGGCTGTTCTAGGTTGTGAATCTGCTACTTCAGGAACATGGGAAAGTTGTGCTTTCTCACTGTCTAAGGAGGTAACATACTGGAGTGGTTTAGTTCAGCTACTGTTAGGTCCAGCAAACTCCTTGAGGCCATGATACAATTCAGTGAGGATCCTGAAAAGATTCTGCTCAAATCCAGTGTGTGAAGGGGGATGGTCTGACTTCAGAAGTTCAAGTAAGTTTCTCTCTGGGGTAAGCAAAAGAGGCTGGCAAGGGAGGGGAAAAGTTCGGTCCGGCTGTCCATCTTTTGCTTCTGAGTAACTTTAGCCACTGGCAGAGATAAAAGGAAGAGATGTTAGCCTTTCTCAAGTCTGTGAATTTTCTGCTAAAGCAGAACTATTACTAGTGTTACCATTGGCCCAAGGAAGAGCCCTGGTGGCGCAGCAGACTAAAGCACTGTTATTAACATCAGCTGCCTGCAATTACTGCAAGTTCAAATCTCACCAGGCTCAAGGTTGACTCAGCCTTCCATCCTTTCTAAGGTAGGTAAAATGAGGACCCAGACTGCGGGGGCAATAAGCTGACTTTGTATAAATATACAAAAGTATGAAAGCTATTGCTTAACACATTGTAAGCCGCCCTGAGTCTCCAGAGAAGGGCAGCATATAAATCAAATTAAAAAAAAAAAAAGAGGAAAAAATAGAGATAATTGTTAGAGACAAATCCTCATTGTTATCCATCTCCCTTGTCTAAAAGGCTTATGCCACCTAATGGTTAGAGTGATATTCTTAGGACTTCATTTACCTCACTTGAGTTCTCTTCAGTCTCTAACCATGCAGTTCACCTGATTCACTGCATCTTCACAATGGAGGAGAACACATCACAACCTCTTAGTCACACTTCAGGTTTTCCTGTCATTATGTTATTTTCTAATCTTATCTTTATTTCATTCAAGCAGTAGTATCAAGAACATATTCTCACAAATGTTATTACTGTACTTATTATAAATCCTCCAATATTTCTCTCTGTATGTATTCTTTCTGCCAAGTAAATCTACCTCCTAACCATCATCTTCTGCATTTCAAAGTAAAAAAAAAAAAAAAAAGGAAGAAGAACAAGAGTTAGTTTTGAACTAGATTCTGAAATACTGGAAGGCAGAAATGGCCTTGAAGTACCTTGAATATCAAACAGATACCTTTTAATTATTATAGTAACCAGTTATGCCAGACTAAGGAAATAATTGAATTAAATAATCAGTTATGTAAACCAATAATTGTGGTATTGTTACTCATATAATAAAGTTTGAATATAAAATCTTAAAACTTCAATTACATAAAATGTATCTGTTACTTTAAAGCATTTTCTTAAAATATGTATTTCTTATTTTACAAGTTTTATTTCCCTCCAATTTGGTAGGATGGATCCTGCTGGCCCTTTTCTGTTATTTTCATATTTCTGTTGAGGGATTAAGCCTATTTCTAATAGTGACAATGGATATTTTTTCATGTATTAAAATCTATCTTTCTACAACTGTGTTTCTTCAGAGATGTGGCCAAAGGCACATGAAGTTCTATTTGCAAGTGCTTGTTCTTTTTTTAAAAATCTTTTTTGAAAAGCCAATTACCAAGCTATATTTCTAGCAGCTTGCTATTTACAATAAATCACTGTGATCTAATAGTATTTCTTTGTTGCTATTTGTTGAACATCATTTACAATAGAGAGAGAGAGAGAGAATTCAGGTAGTTTTTCAACATGAAACAACTTGAAGCAGATTTGATCATTTATACAGCTAGGAAAAAATAGACTCTGGAATGTTATGATATAATATCTGCTGAGATGTTAAAATGCTCCTGTATACTAATGTAGTCATATCAGTTAAATCCCAGAAATTGAGAGACCTCAATTTCTAAATTGAGACCTCTAAAGTCTTTAGAAACTTATTTGAACATAAAATGATAAATATGATTATTGATGAGGAGGAATGGATGAATCTGAAATTTAATTCTAGGCTCCCAGACACTTGACCCCTCAATTCCTCTGCTGATACATTAATAAATAATTGTTAACACAATCTGATTAAATTGCAATTGAAAGTTGGGCATATCACACCGCTCTCTCCATTCTGCCTACATTACTCATTTCAAGAGTCAGAATCCTATTTTTTCCATACCCTTCTCTATCTTCTGATGTCAGGGAGTATAACTTCCATATAATGTATATTTGAACCTGTGGTGATGGGAACAATAGAAAAAAATGACATTTAGCACAAAAACCAGGGGAAAGAAAACTAATAAAATACTGCAAAACAAGAACAGTCCACACAAAATCTACTCTAAGAAAGCCTGTCTTAATAGAATCCCTTTTCGAAGCAAAGCTGAGTAAAATAATACTTTACTGCCCAATGATTATCTGTATTTATCAAAATATCCATCACAGGAATAATTGTAATTACAGGTACCTCTTGGTTTACGATCACAATCAGGAGTTGAATTGCCATCGCTAAGGGACACATACATACTATCATGCTAATTCTTTTTGGGGTAAACAACATTATACATAGTGGGGAAAAAAGTAGTACATAATAATAATTAAACACAAGGGAATAAAAGATATACTTAGTGAATGGTTCAATATTGAGACTGAAATAAGATTAAAACCGCTTAGACTGTTCTTACTTTATTCAGCTATTAATTTTTAACTCCGTATTAATACAGAACATTCCATAATTCAAGCTTCTTATTCTTATATTAATAAATTTTTCAGTGGACTGCTGAAGCACAAAAATCTGTTCTGCAGGTATAAACTCCAACTTTTTCTTATTATCACCCCTTCTGTACTTTTAATTAGAATTCTGCCAAACACCTTCCCAGGCAGAGTTAACTAACCAACCACTTTTGCTGCAACCTTCTTCCAGCCAGGCACAGGTGTAGTCTTCACACATATAATGAGCTACACAATCAATTACACATCTATTTTAATATTTTTCTAGTTACACTATTATACCTGCAGTGTTAACATTTTTCAACATTTTTCTCACAACTTTCATTCTTTGCTTTTCATCCACTAACATATTTGTCTGAATTGCCTTCATCAACAGTTATTATCATTCCCATATAAAATTATATATATACGTATATATAAAAATACTATTTACTGCATTCCTCGATATGAAATTATTCCACCATTTTATTTGGTCTCTTTGAGGTTCTCTGTTTAGCCCAATTCATGTACTTTCATTATTAAAATTCCGTCAAATTTGCTTTGTATTTAATTAACTTTCCCTTGCTCTCTTTGACTATCCTTTTTCTCTATCTATACATTATACAAGGTATTTATTCATTTGTTTTGCACCAGTCATTCTCCTATATCCATATTTTTTCATCTTAAGCCTTTTCCATTTGCCATTCCATCGAGGTGCCCTTTTTTTATAGTTCTCACAACAAAAGGTTCCATTGGATCCTGTAAAAAAATTATTTTCATTCTATTTCAAGCAGCTTCCAAATATTCTTTTCTTATATCCATTTTATATTTATTACTTGGTTGGAAGGTTAATCTATTTTGGAATACCTGTTCCAAAACTAGCTTTACCTTTGTTTGAAGTTCTATTTTTACCATCATTTTTCTTTTACTTAATTTCTCCCTTTCTTTCCATGCCCATTCTATTCCAAGATCCACTTCTGACACTAACAAATGATATCCCACACAGTCAGAATCTCTTGTAATTTTCATGAACATTATGATATATGTATGACATATATCATAAACTGTATATGACAAACATATCATAAACTGTGAAATAAATCACGCTTTTTAAAAAAATCAATTAATTTTCTACAGAAGAATAAACTTAAACTAAACTATCATGTGTTTTTCTAAGCATAGACTCACCAAACAATCATGATTATAATTCATTTTTGGATCTCCACAATTTCCCAATCATTTTTTTCTTTACTCTTTTGTTTTCACTTTTCTCATGTCATCTAACAGGATATCCCCCCCCCGCTCCCCCCAGGCAGAATAATTTAGAATGTTGTGCAAATTTTGCTACAATTCACCCTTGGTTCATATATTAGCCACTTTAACTGGAGCCTAACATGCATTTGTCAGAACCTATGGGTTTCTAGTTAGGGTTAGGGTTAGGATTAACTATCTTGATATGGACATACACACTGTATATACATTTTAGCTTTTCATTCATAATTAAATGTACATTTTAATTTCCCAACATATGTTTATCCAATTCTACTTGACAAGATCAGGCAACTTTCATTTAAATCTGTTACATCCTTCCCCTTTTTTAGCTTAGCAAAAATATATTTCCTCCTTTCATTCTACTTGCTCATTCGTTTACCATTTATTTCTCTTACATTACAAATTTCAATTTTCCACATGCCATGGTCATCACCAGATATATTGACATTTATCATCCTTTAATCATGCCTTTGGTTAATGTAAGCTTTCATATAATCTTTTTCATTAAGATAAAAAAGGTATAAATTAAGTTGCCAACCTTACTTACACCTTGTTCCATATGCAATATTCCCTGCTAATGGTAAGAACAGCATCAGTATATTTTTACATGTCAAAAGTGCAACTAAAGCCCAATTTTAGCCAAAGCATGCTCACGCTATACTATGGAAACTAGTATCTCTAATTAAAAACAACCTTGCAAGCCAATTTGCCTTTCCCTGCATCTCACTAGTTGGGAGATGCATTTAGTATATTCGCACATTTACAGAGAGCGTCAGAAAAGTCTGACTAGCATAAACTCTTTTTATGAAGAACATTTGGTATTTGTTTATATGTTTGATTCAAGGAGAAAAAAATATTAATATTTTTAGGGATATATTTAGGAACTGTTTACCTCATGGAGTAAAATCAGCTTATCAGTTCACCATTCAAGCTATTTTGATTTTAATACTTAAATAGTTAGTAATGGAAAAATCTTTGCATCATGTAAAGGAATATTTCTGTGACTTTTTAAAAACAATAAAAGGGCATTGTTTTTGATAGCCTGCCAGCTACCACTGGGAAATATATTATGTAAGGCTATTCTAATATGTTTGAAATATCTCACTATAGGTCTGGTAAACCATCTTTTAAAAAAGAGCCAGTGTTGCTTGTCTTCTATGAAGCATCGTGAAAGCTTTCTGGCATATATCTGCTCGCATTCAGACATATTGTTGTTGGCACTCTTTTATACACCCTAAAGTGGCCTTGCTAGGATCTCGTGACTGCAGTTTCCATTCAGAGAAACAACAAACAAAAAAAGGGCCAAAACTGCACTCACAAATGAGTTTAACTTGAGATATAAGCATGGAATGGACAACAACAAAATGTTAAATATTTTAAATATTAAATATTTTAGTGTGCATAATTTTCAATCTCTTCCTGGTATTTTTTAAAAATATATTTAAAAGTGATTCAAGAGTGTACATGTTTAACTGAATTCTTGAATTATGTAAGATAAGCACTAGCTGAGTCAAATACTTCCATAATCAACCAAATGAGCATATTTAATTGTGTGTGTGTGTACCACTGACATTTGCTCTGTGCAGAACATGTTCTTGAATGGTTTAAGCTTCCATTTAAAAAGCCCTATTTCTTTTAGTTTCATACTTTACATGCTCTGAAAGGACATGATAGAGGCAACCAAGTAACACAGAACATTTTTTTTCTTTCGTGAAAGACTTTTATGAGTGGAAATAAATACCCCCCCCCAAACACACACACACAAATTGACTCACTGGCAGAGAAACATCTAATGCCCTTTTCATTCTTTCAACAAGTGATCTGGACAGGAACAAAGCAATACATCAACCTGGTATCTACTAGAACTTCCCTGAAAGTACTTCTCTATTTTCCATTCTGCTAACATTATTCCAACAGACCTTTAATTTTGAAAATTCTTCGGTCATGGAGTTTTCATCCCTTGGGTTCTGTGGATTACTTTGTTAATTAAATTATCCTGGCTTAGTCCATTTTATCAGCAATTTATGTCATGGAAACACTAGAGGAAAATATCAGCTAACAGGCTGAAAAATCAAAGGTACCTTAGTGCAGTGTGTGTTGTAATTCAGAAAGTCTGAATCAAAACATAAAGTTTTCCAAACTCGCAGTCATTGAATACATTTTTATTTAAACTGAAACAAGAGCTTTTTATTTGCTATTCTTTTGACAGTCTAACAGTATCAGCAGCTTTTTATTTTTAATTCCAACTTTTAAGATTTGTGTCCTGCTGCTGGGAAATCTGGCTAAATAAATCTAAAATATTTTCTATCTCCATTTGTATCTGTAACATATCTGAAGATATGTTTTGCCTATAGTAGCAGTAGGGTAAAAAGTTAGGCTATTTATAGTAAAGGCTCTATTTCTTACTTCCTGTGATGCAAGATGACCTCTGAATTGTGATGGTTGCCTAGAATCTTGGGAGAGATGTTGTATATAAATAAATGTAATGAATGAAATAAATAAGGACCAGTCACATCCCACTTGAAAACACAGAAGTTTATTGTAGTCTGGGGAAAAATATTTTCTGCACAATCATCTTGAACAAGCAATTCTTTATGTGTAAATGATCTCAAGAAAATGCTTGGAGGCTGATGCAGGTTACATGAGGAGAACGGAAGAAAGAATAATCCTTGAGAAAGGATTCGTATCTGAAACATGTACAGATATATTTTTCTCTACAGCATCTGGACTTCTTTTTTCTTTTTTTGTACTTGATTCTGTCTCTTTCTTCTTTGACAAATATTTTCAGCATGAACTAGCAGTTCCGCATGGGTAGACAGTCAAGTATATAAACAACTTTGTATATGCACATCCCATTACAGAGGTAAATGGAAGAAGTCCACTTGTATAGAAATAATATGGATCAGAACCTAATGGTATTTCCAAATCAAACCAGTCTCATTGATCTCCTTAGACGTTCAAAGATGCCTCCAGGGTGGATAGGATCATCAAGTCAGACAGATCTTTTGCAAAAGAAACTATCTGGATTAAACTAATTATTAAACTTTATCTGGTAATTTTTCCATTTTTCTTGAAAATGCTTATTCAAAGCATTTATTATGTTTAGGTCACGGGTGTCAAACTTGCGCCATCACGTTGCCATCACGTGACGTTTTGTGACTTTCCCCCCATTCACAGAGCTGGGGTGGGCGTGGCCTGCACGTGACACATCTGGCCTGCAGGCTGCTAGTTTTACACCCCTGGTCTAGGTATACAGCATATTAGGAAACAATAAATTGTTCCCATGAACATATTTCTGCTTAAGGAAAGCAACTGATAATGGAGGTGATTTTGTTGCAATGTGAAAGCATGAGAACTCACACAGGAATGAAAAAAGTAACATTAATCTTTCTTCATTCAATAAATGTACATGGGAACACATACTTACATAGAAGTTAGTGAACTTTCACCAAATTTATGAATAAAGTTTAGTCTTTATTGGTGAAATATAAGAAAGTCAGAATAAAAATAGAGTAGCATTAACTGGTTTCATAGTGCTCAGAAAATTAAGAGTGGCAACATAGTAATATATAGGTATTTTTGAAGGAATTCCCAGCTATTTTAGTTAAATTCACCAAATTTAATAAAGATTGCCACAAAACCTGTTATATCATTTCACTATACCATGCAAGCCTATTTTGATCTGTATAGCCAACATAAACAACACAGTAAACACAGAGATTTGCTTGTCTCTGAAATATTTCTACAATTTTCTTGGAAAGTCAAGCATATGCAACATATTCTTTTACACTTACACACCTTTCTGGTTTGCCTCAGTGTGCTCCCAAATATGAACAGAAAGTACGCAAAATATCCCAGATAGCCACTGAATTTTGCAGGACTTGCTTGGGATTAAGGGTTTTCCTACTTTGGAGAGAAAAATTGATACAATTGAGGAACATTATAGCAAGGGATTGGTGTAAGCAAAGTGATGTTTTGTTTTATCTCAGTTCAATGCACCAGATCTACTTTCTTGCAAGACAAGAATATATCTATTTAAAAGATATATTCTTACATTAAATTTAACATCTAAAGAGTAGAAAACAAACTCATCCCATTTTATATCACGTTGGAGCTATCACTGAAGTGTTGTCTATACACGCATAGCATGATTGTATGCAAATGTTTCTTGCAGTGGAAAACCAAAATTTTATATGAGTAGGAACTATGGAGTTCAAAGTCGATTTAGAATCCAAATCTTTTTCAATCAGAAAAAGATTCCCCCACAGCAGTTTTTAATTTTGACATTAATTACGGTTGGAGCCGATAAATTTTTTTTGATATTACAATATGTCCAGGCACAACAAATACATTTCATATCTCTTGGGAGCTCAGCATATATGATACTAATGGCTGCAATGTTATGAAACCTGAGATAGGTCTTACCAACAAGATCGCACACTCTAAATTTCAAATTATTAGTTCAAGAAGTATCATTTCTTTAAGAATTAACTTTTCATTATTATGATTTTGTTTTTGCTACTTGCCTTGACTATTAAATTTCAGCAGATAAAAAGATTATCTCAAAGCTTTAATGAAAAAGAACACCTGGAAGGATATCTAAGAAAGCAGGAATGCCAGCTGAGTGACTTTGGGCCAGTCCTTGCCTCTTAGCCTAACCCACCTCACAAGGTTGGTATTGTAAGGAAAATAGGAACCAGTAGAATAAGGTACGTTTGCCATCGAGATAGAAAAACGTCCACACAGCATGAACAAACGAGATGATACCTCCCGCTTACCAGCCATTTGGAAAACCGCCCTTATTGACAAACGAGTCCCTAACACAAAGAATGACACCAGACCCACACTCACGAGAGCCACACAGGATGTCACCACCACACATCCACGCAGAAAGCAGACTCGAACCCACACTGATAATGAGGCACAACCCCGGACCAGAAGCCAGACCACAGCTGCATCATTAGCCACCTTAAACCCCTCCAATCCATACATGAAGCAGACTGACACCCACCATGAAGAGATAGCACGGCCACGAACGCGAAGCCAAACAACAGCAACACAGCTCACCAGCTCAAATCCCCCTGCTACTCAGACTGACCTGAGCACAACCAAGCCCCCACCTAAACAGAACACACATCCAGCCAATCAAAACACAGCCAACACCCCATCCAATCAGAGCACAGCCAAACCCCCAACCAATCAGAACACACCTCTGCCCAATCAGAACACAGCCAAGCTCCCACCCAATCAGTTCACACCCCCACTGGCAGTTAAAAGGAAGAAACAGCTGCGATCACACACATTGCTCCTAGAAGCACGAAGCCGAGAACACCAGCCTGAAGATGACGAATGAGACTTTGTCGAAACGTTGCCAAGAAACCTCCAATTTTACACGGGAGAAAACCCGAATAACCAAAGACCTACATACAAACACCCGCGGAAACCTCAGAAAACAAATATATATATATATATATCTTTGGTTATTCGGGTTTTCTCCCGTGTAAAATTGGAGGTGTCTTGGCAACGTTTCGACGAAGTCTCATTCGTCATCTTCAGGCTGGTGTTTTCGGCTTCGTGCTTCTAGAAGCAATGTGTGTGATCGCAGCTGTTTCTTCCTTTTAACTGCCAGTGGGGGTGTGAACTGATTGGGTGGGAGCTTGGCTATGTTCTGATCTCCCACCCAATCAGTTCACACCCCCACTGGCAGTTAAAAGGAAGAAACAGCAGTTAAAAGGAAGAAACAGCTGCGATCACACACATTGCTCCTAGAAGTAGGAAGCCAAAAACACCAGTCTGAAGATGACCAATGAGACTTTGTCGAAACGTTGCCAAGACACCTCCAATTTTACGCGGGAGAAAACCCGAATAACCAAAGACCTACATACAAACACCCGCGAAAACCTCAGAAAACATATATATATATATATATATATATATATATATATATATATATATATATATATATATATATATATCAATTTTCTTACTTCTTCGTAGGGTTTATGTGTAGCTGGAGCTACAAAAAAACCTTGGCTACGTAGGGAAAACCTGGCTAGAAGAAAAACACACACACACACACACACACACACACACACACACACACACACACACACACACATATATATATATATATATATATATATATATATATATATATATATATATATATATATATATAATCTAATAACAATTTTTCTAGTCTTCACTATCATAGCATTCTAGAACTAAAAGTAGGTGGCCTTTTTTTGTCAGCTAATCAAAAATACATCCAGTGATGTTGGAAGAGTGAGTTCTATTCTGAAAATTTGCTTTGAGATAATGTATTCCATCAAACTGCATGGACATAGGTTTTGCAGAGATTAAATCATATTTGGTGCAGCGTTAATGACAGACATAAATTTTAAAAAAGTACTCGCTGAACCAACAAATGATAATCCATACCTCAACGTACATATTCTGCTTCCAATGCACACACATATATATACTTCATCCCTTCTTTAATTATAGTGTACTCAACTTTGGATTTTTTATCTGACAAAAAATATAGACCTACTTTCAATAAAAAGATTCTGATGCTAATTACAACACATGTACTGTGGATTCTTATCGCATCACATTTAGAAAGTGTGCTCTTGAGTACTAGCTACTATGAAGCCAGAGCAGCAGGAGAAGAGGGTTATTCACTTCATAGGCTGTGTTTGTGCTACCTTCAGAGATCTAATTGAGCAATGGAGCTCCTGGTCAAAGGTGGAGAGTTTGGGGAGTAAAATTCCAGTAGAGCCACATGGTGCCAATTTGGAAATGGCTGCTTTATACATATTTAATATGTATGACAGTAGGGAAGTTATGATAAAAAAAACCACCAGTTTTTAATTCCCACGGCTAGGAAAGCAGGAAAAAAATGCTTTAAAGTTTAAATGATTCACCCATATGTTGTTAAATCAGTTGCAGTTGTGCAGAGTTTATTTTAAGAAGGCAGATTTAAAAAATATTATTTTAAGAAATAAAAAGGATTGCTATGGTCAAATACAAAAGCCACATGCAGTAAAACTATAAATAAATATCCTGATGGTTCATTCATCATTTCAATAATCCTTGAAGAATAGTCAGCATACTGCTCCTGGATAAAAATTAAGTAACATAATTTCTAAGAAATAAAATTGCCATGAAACACCTATCTCACTTTTTCCATTAGTATAAGAATCATAAAATAACTGATATTAAGGCATTCCCTAAAATCTCTTCATCTTTTACGGTATTTCGAATATTCTGTTGCCTATTTGTATGACTCCATATTTTGTTTGATATAAAATAAAACTGTCTTTTCTCTGTCAATGGCCATATTTTCCTTTGATGAAATATACTGATTAAGAACTTAATAGTTCAAATTTGAGTAGATTTGGGCTATAATAAGGAAGATATAGTGGGGGAAATATTGAATGTAGCTCATAATTTTTGAGGAAGCTTATCTTCACTGAATCTTCACTGAAGCCTGAAAAGTATGTGGAAAATTAGTGATATAAATGAGAAGTCTCAACCAACTAAATTATTATAGGTAGATGTAGTGATTTGATAAATAGATGAACTACTTTCATTAGAATAATCTCTTAAACAGGAGGTATTTCTTTTTCATCTGGCCATATATTTTAGCTATAGGCCTCACCTGCTGTTTCTAACTTAATCCAGCAGCCTGGCTACCTGCTGGTTGCTATAGAAATCTACCTGATCCCCAGGTGCCCTTATTTAGTGTCATCTCAGGAAACCTATCATAAAATTTATTTTGTTTATATCTGAAGCAATGATTCATTAGATCAACTTTTTCTCTCTTCACTCCACTTAGAATAAAAAGTACTTTATGGCCTGATTAGTTATAGACAGATTACATATACCAAATAGGCTTCACATGGTGCATTATAAAGAGCTCCATAATTTCTTTTTACACAAAGAAAGTAAAAAAAGGTACACAAAATGTTTTTAAAAGCCAAGAAAGCTTTACAAAAAAAGTTCAACAATAAATGAAAAGTGCAGACCTTGGATTATGTACCAATAATTATTGCATGAAAATTTGTCAGCATGCTATTCCCTGTCATGTAAGCAATGTTATTATGCCAAGCTCAGAAAAGTAGTAAGAAACACTGAGACCATGGAATTAAAGACCTGAGGAGGAAAGGAAACACATCTCAAATGAGTTTATACCAATATTATTCTGTGCACTTCATATCTTTCTATCTTTGCAAACTCTTCTCGTTTCCCATAAGTCTATGTACCACTTCATGCAATACCATATAGTTGCTGCAGAAGTAGCACAGTAGTATTATGCAACAGGAACTCAGTAAGTAAGTTCCTTTCCAAAGTAAGGCATTTGCAAGGAGGTGGGAAACACTGCCAAAGATTTCTAGCCATCAATGGAACCCAAGACTTTAAGGCAGAGGTGTCAAACCTTGGCCATTTTAAGACCTGTGGACTTCAACTATCAGAATTCCTTAGCTAGCATGGGAATTGAAGTCCACAAGTCTGAATGTTTCCAAAGTCAGACAGCCTTGCTTTAAACCAAGGTTTTCAGATTGTTGGTCAACAGCTGCTATAACCAAGGCAGTTTTCTTTGTTACATTATGAGGCAAGATTTCTATCTAACTCTCTGTCTCTGTCTCTGTCTCTGTCTCTGTCTCTGTCTCTCTCTCTCCTGGATAAAGTTGTGTTGTTTTACTCTGCAGGTTGAATACCGGAAGTTCCTTGTCCATTTTTTTTTTATTCGTAAAGTACAGAAATCTTTTTGTGATGACAAAAATTCTACTACAAAATAATCCCCAATGTGAGAATAAATCCACAAACCCAGCCTAAAAAAGGTACTTTATAGATTTTATTCTTCCCCTCTCTTTCATGGTCTTTCTCATAACAGTAAAGGATGCTGACAAACTGAAGACATTTCCTCAAAGGCAAACCAACGGCAGAAATTCTTTTTTCCTAACGTGTCGCCTCAATCAAAAAAGTATTTTGTATGCCACATTTTGATAGAAATCAATAGTCTTCATCAGTATCATTTTCTCAGGTTCAGTAGTGACTAATAATCATTCTATCTCTCTCTCTTCCTCTCTTCCTCTCTCATGACATTTCTCACCAAAAAGGGTTTTTTTTAAACATCATATTGCTTATTTCCAACCACAGCCATTTAAACAATATTTTCTTTATTTACTCTTAAATCACTAGGACAGTTTCAAAATTCTATGTTTCTACAATCTCAGAGGAATATATTACCAGACTGTTTGCATATGTCTTTAGTGCAAACATGTAATTTAGCACATTCAAGGACAAAAATATAGATCTAAGAATCTATTCATTATTGTTCTCTGTATTTATATCATTCTTTAAAATATCAGCCTGTCATATAAAGCTCTTCACAAATTCACAGGGGAATAGAGAGTCAATGGGAAATGTGGGAATTTCTCAGGATTTTTTCCCCCGGGTCATCTTTAAGTTCAGTTCAGTTTACCCTACCCATGTCAGCTACATAATCTAGCAGAGGTAACAGCGGGTCCAGAAAACCTTTGCACTGAAATCTATAGAATCAAAGTACAGCAATTTTTTCTCACTATGCAGCCTGAGTTGTCTGACATTCCTACACTCAACAGTCTTAAATAATACACTGAAATTCTGTACTATTCAAGTCATCAAAAATGAAAGAAATTAATCATGCCTTGTATTTAAAAATCACAGTTAATGAACATGCCTGGAAAGTTCATCTTAAGAATTTTGAATATAATTTTAAAGCAAAAGTGCCACAATATTAAGATTAAATCAATCTCATTTTATGTTAATACGCAGTGCATGTAGTACAAAATTATATATCCCTTCTATATGCGTCAACTACAAATTTGTAACCATTAATGCAGCAGACTCAATTGCAGTACTACTTAACTATAAGAACATTTTGATCCTGTGTATGTGATTTAGCACTGTGGAAGTGAGCCACAGTGAGACCCAATTCACATAAGAGTCTTTTTTATAAGGGAAAGAGTTGAAAACTGCCACTTCTGGTTCTGAAGAAGAGAGTGTTTCCTGCTACTTCTGAAATCTGGATACACGTATTTGTTTTAATTATAAAATACTTAAGTCAGCAAAAGTACAGAGGAATCCCAAAACAAAAACAGTGTTGTCTCAAGTTCACAGCATCTGAATGTAAAGGTAAAGATGCAGATGATATGCATAAAACTGATACAGAGTTGAGTTGTGAGAAGGATCAGTGGGTGATTCCAAAGGTGAGCTAAAAGGGATTAGCATAGCAGAGACATTTAAAGGAGAATCACCAACCCATTTCCCTTCTAAGGAATTGGAAAAGGGAACAACAACAAGAAGAAAATCTTTCTGCTAAGAAACAAAGGAGAGTGTGTGAATGGACAGAGTCTACAGTTGAGATACAAAATGATTAATGGATGTTGGTTTTCTTACCTGAAATGATTGTTTTTAAAGATGGTGTCCTGAAAACCCATCAACAGAACAAAATGTGTTCTGGAAACAAAATGTTCTCCTTTTCAATAGAGCTGGGGTTAACTTGGCAGAGTGTACGAAAGTAACTACTTTACAATTCATTTTCTGGTGGAATGAAGAACTGAGGTTTTCCTTCAATTTAGGTAAATGAAGATAGTGTAACCTATTCAATTATACAGCAGTTCAATACTGTTTCATTCAACTTCTTTTGTTCTGTGCGATCTCTTCCTACATAGGTAGTCCTCAGTTAACAACAGTATTTGGGCCTGGAATTTTTATGAAGTGATCATAAAACTCCATGTCACGTGACTGCATCGCTTAGCAACGGCTATTGTGGGAAGCCAGCAGGTAAGGTTGCACATGGTGACTATGAGACACTGCAACCACCAGAAGCCCAAGCTAGTTGCCAAGCACCCAGTGATTGCAGGGATGCTGAGTTTGGACTTTGAGGATTGGCTGACTGGTTGACTTGTTCAATGTCATCATAAATTTGAACAGTCATGAATGAGTTGTTGTTAAACAAGGACTACCAAAACTTAAACCAACTATACTTACTTCATGTTAAAGTCTTTTTTGGTAGCAATAAAGTTAGTAGCTAAGGTACAAATAAAACTGAAGTTATTTTCTCTCCTGGTGTACAGCTTTTCTTAAAGTACATACTAATAAACTACAGATTCCAGAAATTAACAGAATAAATAGAATAAAACAGAGTGAGCAGGCATGCTGCTTTCCCTGTAAGGAGCTGAAGCTTTATGATTATTCACATCAAATGCTTTCAAAGTCTGGTTTGTTTGTTTGCTTCCTGAGCATGCAAATTGAATGCTTAAATGATGATTGCAAAGTACTTTCTATTGCCACTCCTGAAGATGCTTTTTTTACTGTAGCAAACAATGCACATCACATCAATTTCTATCTCTAAGTTTGTGGCATCCATTGTTTCTCGGTTTCTAGACAGATTAATGGACCTTGGAGAAGAACAAAGCAGAGGCAGTAGCAATACTGACAATTGATAATTGAAATGAGAACCCCACTTCAACTCCAGCAAACAAGAATATATTTGTAAGCAATATATATTCATTTTATGTTTGTTTTCACTTTGGTAATGCAATAATATCTTCACAATTTTTTTTTGTAGTGAAATACTAAAAAGCAAGCTATAATGATTTTAATTTTCAAATGAATGTAATTATTTTTACTTAGAATAACTTAAACTTAGAATAGAGTCACAAATTCAAATGAATTTTAGTTTCATGTATAATTTCCATTTAGCAAGATCATTTCTTGATGATGCTTATGGCTGGGCTGTTGAAGTACTTGGATTATGGAATAAGGATAATGTGTCAGTTAGTCATGGGCATAAAATAATCCTGATTTCTCAAGCGAGGAGGGTCAGACTTAAAAGGGAGGCCACTAGGAGATCCCCTGGTTGTAGACTACAATGGGGAATTTTTTAAAAAATCTGGAAAATGGCTATGGCAGAATCTTTCCATTTCCACATTACTAGTAATAAAGCCGGGACCAGTGGCTCAGTGGCTAAGATTGTCAATCAGAAGGTCGGCAGTTCAGCAGTTCGAATCCCTAGTGCCGCGTAATGGGGTGAGCTCCCATTACTTCTCCCAGCTTCTGCCAACCTAGCAGTTCAAAAGCACGTAAAAAATGCAAATAGAAAAATAGGGACTACCTTTGGTGGGAAGGTAACAGTGTTCTGTGAGCCTTTGGCATTTAGTCATGCCGGCCACATGACCACAGAGATGTCTTCAGACAGCGCTGGGTCTTCGGCTTAGAAACGGAGATGAGCACCACCCCTAGAGCCGGAAACAACTAGCACGCATGTGCGGGGGAACCTTTCCCTTTCCCTTAGTAATAAAGCAACATGATCCTCTCCATGTAGTCACTTGGAATCCAGCCTGAGTCAAGAGAGGCTTTACTTAATTTAAGATTAAAGCACGTGGAAAAGTATACAGTATCCCCTTTCACCACAGATATGTAATTAGGCAGAAACCCATAATCAAGAGGATTTCAGTGAGATAATGTATCTTGTATTTATCATTTAACAAGAGTGATTGAAATGGGAAAGACTGCAGGCTCTTGAGAATTCAAAAAAGGGTATACTGGGTGAAGAACAATGACATAACATTAGGCAAGATGTACAGGTATTGATATTTTATCATCAGAGTCAACCTATTTCTTTTCTTTACATTGTTTTACTCTGGTTTAATTCCATAATTAATCAGAATGGGCGGTGTTACCAATCATGATTTCTATTTGGATCCCACTTGCAGAGGCAGATATTATGGTTATGTATTTCTAATACTGCAGACGCAAACCAGAAGGGAAATCCTGCTATAATATATAGGTAGTCCTCAACTTACCATCATAATGGAGCCTACCCATTACAGTCTTAAATCATGATGATTGTAAAGCAGAATATGCACATGACTAATCTGATTTTATTCCTTTTTTAAAGTGAACACCACACTTATTAAGCAAACTAATTGTTCACTACTGGCCAATTTTGCTGAAAAGTGGAAGTTAATGCTGGTTTTGGTCATACTGAAAAGATAACTGAGTCCTACAGTGGAGAAGGGCGGTATAGAAATTTAAACAAATAAATAAATAAATAAATAAATAACATCATGCCTTCTCAGAAAAAGCTGTCTTTAAGACTTTCTCCAGCACATAAGACTCTAATTAACAATAACTACATTAACTCTCAAATGCTTTCTGTACCCTTGTATCAGAGTAGACTATATTATTGCCTCTTATCCAAATAACTATGTTACCATATATATTCTTTCATTTTACAACTCCTAGGAAATATTTTTAGTTACATAAAAATCAACTGAAAATTATTTGTCACTTTCTATAAATCTCCATATATGTGCAAAACATAAATGCCGAACATATGAGCAACCTCCAAACAATATATGTATTTAATAATACATATTCATGATCCTTCTCATCAATACTTTGAACTATCACATCCTCGCAAAATAAATTTAGCAACCTTCAGAATAATTTCATGACAGTCATCAGATAAAAGGTAAGAAAGTGTACCAGCCAATTGCATTTTGTCAAAGAAGTAAATCTACATTTACGATGAATATCTTTATAGACACTTTAGTAGAGGATTTTTTTTTTTAGTTGCCCTGGAGCCAGATGGAAACAGCCTCTTTGAATATAGCAAACGGTCCATGATCCTGGGAAAAGTGTGACACTCTGTGTCCACGAGTGATTTTGGGCACTTTGGATCCAGATTTCTGTACAATCCTAACATATCACTAGAACAGAATACCAAAACCAACCTCTTCTTTTCCCTTAATTTTGTTTTTGCCCTTTAACACAAGCAAGGGATAGAAACAGAAGCAAAAAGAATGAAGAACGAAGAAATATATGCTCCATACAAATCAAACCTAGTTTTTGACCATATGATTAAACTGGGCCACATTAAATAATATTCTAATGTTCTATTCATCAGCACTTCCACTGTATCGAACAACAACCAGCTCAGGAACAATGAACATGAGTATGTAATCCAATGTCATAAATATGGAGTAGCTCTGTTAAGTTATCTAACATTAAACTATGATCTTCCCTGCTATCCCCAAAATAGAGAATGCCACAGTTTTTCCTATAAATCTATTTTGCTGAATATAATGCATTTACCTAAGGAATACCACAATAGATTTATAAAATTGGATAGTCAATTAATAATGCTTGGAACTGGAGCAATTTCAGAATCCTACGCACAGAAACATTGTTTAACCTTTAAGCAAAAGCTGTTTCGTAAACTTCTACTTCTTTGTTTTCAAGGGCACAATCTGTAACAGGTATAAAGCAGGGGTGAAATGCTCCTCGTTTGGACTGGATCGAGTGATCCAGTAGCGATTGTGGCATGTGGTTTAGAGAACCGGTAGCGATGGCGGAGTGGCGCTCCGCCCACCCACCCAGGTGTCGTTACTTCCTGGTTTTAACCAGGAAGTAATGTGTTTTTTACCCTCTGCGCATGCGCAGGTTTTGCACATGTGCAGAGGATCTGCGCGCGCATTTGACGTGCATGCACAAGCGAGTAAAGTATGCGCGTGTGCGGGGCGCATGCAGTTCTTGAACTGGTAAGGAAGGTAAGTAGATTTCACCTCTGGTATAAAGGAATGAGAGATTTTACTGAAGTTAGAAATGGAATAAATAAGCCAATGATCTGTCTCCTATTAAACACCTTTATATAGATTCCTTACATAATGTAAATTACATTAACAGGTATGTGTCACTTTCTTTCTCATGGGGTTGCTGAATTTTAGACATATTCTGTGAAATCTTATATCAGAACCATGTTTGTTTGAAGTATGATAAAGTATTAATGCCTTGGAGAATACAGAATGAACAGTAATTCAGTATTCTAATGGAGAGATAAAATACATTCTAGATAAAAGTTGTTGCCTAAAACCTCATAGAATCTTACTTAAATTTTAAGAATTAAAAATATTGTGAGTAAGTTCTGGAGAACATGAAATGAGTTATGGTACGGGAAGAATAAAGGACATGACAAACTGCATTTCTAAGAGTAAAATGTTTTTATTAACAGCATTTGTATACTAGCTACCAAAACAAATGTAGGTGGCCTATAATTTACAAGTTTAAAACAACTGTAAAATCATGCTATACTGGTTGCTATAAGCAGGGTCTCCTGCTTAAGCAGGGGATTGTACAAGAAGACCTCCAAGGTCTCTTCTAGCTCTATTCTGTATTGTTTGTTTGTTTGTTTGTTAGATAGTCCTTGGTTGACAATAGTAATTAAGAACGGATCCATTGCTAAATGATGTGGTCATAAAGTGATGTCACATGACCATGTCAATGTACAATTGCAGTTCTGGTAGTTTCTGTTGCATCTGTTAAGCAAATCCTACATGGTCATTAGGCACAATGTCACATGATCACCATTTGCTACTTCCTGCCAGTTTCCCAATTGATTCTGCTTGTCAGAAGTTAGCAGTGAAGGTTGCAAATGGTAATCATGTGATCGCAGGATATTGCAACTTTTGTAATTGTAAAGTGGTTGCTACATACCCCAAACACTATCACATGACTTCAGGGGCATTATGATAACTGGCAGGAAGTAGTAAATGGTAATTATGTGATATTTGAGGACTGGCTGTAAGTCTCCTTGTTCAACAGTGTCATAATTTCAACCAGTCATTGAACAAATGGTAGTTAACTGGCAACTATCTGTATACTATAGGAAGCCATTACTGTCTAATAAATTCTTGACCAAATACTCTTTGGAAGAGAAAAGTCTTCACCAATTTGTGAAAACGTCTGGTAGCCAATCTCATCACATACTGTTTTAAAGAGAAAGGAATTACTACTGAGATTATTCGGTTCCAGCTACCAGATTTGACATGGCATAGGTAACCAAAGCATGCTTTTCTGCTAGATAGTTTTGGGCAGATTTTATCTGAAGGAGATAGTTCTAGGGGTAGCAAAGATGCAAATTTTTTAAGATTGCATAAATGATCATCAGCAATTTAAATTGGGTCCAGAAGCCTAATGGCAATTAGTACAGATGCTGCAAAATAGTCACTATTCTACTGAATCAACTAATACCAGTAAGCAAATGGGCGGCTACATTTGATGTCAGCTGCAACTTTGAAGTGTTCTACAGGAGCAGCCCCATATAAAGTGAATTTGAATAATCTGACTGAAAGAAGATAAGGGTATAAATCCTCAGCATATCTTGGTTTAAGAAGGAATACAACCAATAGACTTACAGTATTTGAACTTTTCAAAAGCTCCTCTGGTCCCGGATTCTAATATTGTCCCAGCAGGAACTGTGAGTCCAGGAGAACACCCATATTGCACGCCAACTTCTTCAGTAGCAATATGATGCTATCTGGAGCAATAGCTGGAGCATCCATGAAACCAAAAGGTTTTTCTACTAACATCAATTCTGTCTCGCAGGGATTCAATCTAGCTTTGTTTTGCTTCATTCAATCCCTCAGAACCTCCAGACACTACATCAAGAATTCCACCCCCATCTTCTGCTTATCCTAGGCTAGAATGTAAAGCTGGGTTTCATCAGCGTATAGATCATCCAAACTGACAGACGATCTCATGGAGAAATCTCCCATGGAGATTTCATATAGATGTTAAACAGAATGGAATACACAGTCAAGCCCTGGGATATAAGCTCAAGAGCTTGATATTTTTCTCCCAATACCATCTTGAACCACCCACTCAGGAAGAAGCAGTATTACAGAAGAACAGTGCTTCCAATCCTCAACCTTCACAGAAAAGAAGGTTGAGGATTGCCCTGCCCAAAAACGGAACAAAAAGACCCAAGCACCTCCCCCACCAACAATCAGCACCCAGATCAGCATAGATTAACTCCAAGGTTAATCAGACCAACAATCAAGTAAACAATCATACCCCAATCAAGAAACTGCCAAAGAAACCAACAGCAAACAGACCAGCCAAAGAATCTCTAAGACCACCTCCACCAATACTCTACAGGCAGGCCACTGGAATATAAACTGACAGCTAACTGCACTCCTTACTAGCACTGATGATGTTACCTAGTTTAGGCAATGCAATGCCTGCAAGAAAACAAGCAAGCTCTTAGAGCACCAAGACTTTGACTCTTAGGCAGTCTTGAAACCCAACTTGAAATGATCTACATAATACAGAGCTCTCTGTAGTTTGAACCTACCTTCTTAACAAACTTACCAAGAAATAGCAGACTGGAGACTGTTCAATTATAATTTAAGGTGGTCAGGTCATGAAAAGGGGTAACATCAATGGTGAAATGTAAAATTTGTTACTACCGGTTCTGTGGGTGTGGCTTGGTGGGGGGGGTTAAGGGGTAGTGACTGGCCTCTGACGATCAGACAACTCATCTGGGATTTTCAAAGCCTTTTAAAAGCATTTTTTTTTACAACCTCTGGCCGAAGAGTTGGCCACTCCCACCCAGTCTCTACCCCTTACCCCCCCAAGCCACACCCACAGAACCTCTGATGATCGTGCGACTCAGCTGGGCATGGGGGGGGCAGGGATTTTTGCTACTGTTTCTCCGAACCACCTGCCACCATCGCTACTGGATCAGGTGATCCGATCCGAACCTGAAACATTTCACCCCTGGGGAACACTATTACTAATTCCAAATGTGATGGCAACAGCCCCTCTATCAAAGGTATAATCTTCTTTTCAGTACTCATTCTCTAGAATATAAAGGCAGTCCTTGTTTAGTCACCACAACTGGGATGAACAATTTTGTGGTTAAGTGAAGCAGTCCCTAAGTGAAACCGTGACTGTACTTATGATCTTAACTTCAGCTTGGGTTTGTTTTATAGATCTATGAAGGTTGTAAATGTAAGAATTGGTTGTAAAGGTACAATTTCATTACTGTTGTAACTGTGAATGGCCACTAAATGAGGCAATTCCTAAATGAGGACTGTAGGAGAAGCAAGGATCTAATTTACAGAGAGTTGAATTCACTCCACAGAAAACTCTACTGATCTCTTCAAGAGTCACAAGTTCAAAAGAGTCCTAGATAGTAAAGTTTTAAAAAAAGAGCTACATCTTTTACAAGAGTTTGAAATGTGCCCTTCAAAAGCTTTTCCACTTGTTTATAGTATAAATGTATATATTCGAACAAACAACACGCCTGTTGGGACTGAATTTCTTTCTTTCTGACTTTTTCATAGACACATATCATCTCATTTGGAAAATGTGAAGGCAAAACTAGGATACCTAACCATACATCAAAACTATACAACTAGGAATATTTTCTGGCAATGAAATTACCTGTAAGCAGTTTATGAAAAATAAATTTCAGGAATGTAATGTTTTAACAGTTTGAAATATTGCCACAGAAAATCATCATCATCTTAGTATCATAGCTCTGAAAAATGTGTATTTCTTAAAGCCTGCTAGTAAGAAATTGACGTTGTTCGGTGTCATCTGCCTTTGCTCTTGTTAACAGTTACAACAGCAAAGAAATTATTGATGGCATCAGGAGTCCTATTAAATAATTCATTATCAATCCAAAGATGCTATTCATGCAAATATAAGTAATGACTGAAAAAGATGGTATGCAGATTAAAAATTATTTCATATTTAGGCTGAATATGCATCAAGTCATTCCAAAACCCACATATGGCTCACAGTGAAATCAATAATTGCATGACTATATTCTAACCTTCTATTTTCAGTATTATTTATGATTAATACTTGCTTTGCATCTGAAAAGTAATGAAATCATAGTTAATACCAGCTAACCTCTAAATCAATATATGCAGGAAATGTTCTGCAAACACGAAGTGCCATATAAAATGTAAGCACTGTTCTGCATATTCAGTTTGATGGCATGATGAACTTCACTTTTCATTAAAATGCTAGATTTTTAAAAAATGTTACCCAAAGGTTTATTATTTTTTAAGGCAGTTTAGAAAATCTTGAACTTGTTTACAGCCATGCATATCTGTAGAATCTGGAATTTTTATGCTCAATTCATTTCTGCCATTCTGTTCCTCCCTCCCTCTCCTGCCCATCCCCATCATTGTAACTGAAAATACAGAGAAGACACAATGAAGGCTTTAGTGGAACTTTATTGTTTAAACATTGAAACCAAAATGCTCTACATCTATTAAGAAATGAGTGGAGGGGTGGAAGCTTACAAACCATAACAGAATCCATAAGTCGTTAACTTCTTTCCCCCTCTTTAAATGCTATTGTTTCATCTACAGATGGTTTGCTCAGCAAGGAATAGTTTAAGGCAGAATTACTTCTTTATAATCCATCCTTGCAATCTGTCAAAGGCCCAATTCAACATACTCAAATTAGAAGCCAAAGATAAATCAGTGGGAAATGGAACCTTGGAGATAATACAACAAAGAAGCTTGTACAGTAAGAAATACAAAAACATTCAAGTAGATACAATATAGTTTATGATAAATTAAAATATTCTTGTGGAGAATTCCACTGATAAGTGTTTAAAAGGCAACACCTATTCCAAGAATTGCTTTTCTACAGGAGGTCAATTTGAGTAGTTTGTGCCTGAGTAGGGCATTCCTAATTTATAGTCACCATAAGCTTGTTGCAAATAAATAAATGGATATGGATAATTAATAATGGGGCAAATGGGAAATGATTGTTAAAAGGTAATTTAGTGTAGACAATGACAACTAAATATTTTCACTCTCACTTTCCGTAGGTACTATTTTAAGAGATTGAGTATTGGGGAACATACTGTCAAAACTGGATGGGGCCATAACAAAGGCCAAATTTGATTAATTAACTTAAAATTAATTATAATAATTATACGCAATTCAAGAAATGTTTTCCATGTATTAATAATGTTCCTTTTCATTATATAAAAAATTGCAAACTGAAAGATTGAATCAGAATAACATCAACTGTACAATGTCAAGTGACACAGATGTACTCATATATATAGAGTGCAAATATAACTATTTTTGTACAATATTAACATTTCTGACTGTATTCTTGATCTTTTAAAATCCTCAACCATCGAATGTATAAAAATTAATTTCTGAAGTTCTAATTATCTTCATTTTAATGCTGATCATTCAAATATACAGTAAGGTTTTCATTCATAAAGCCATTTACTAACGAAGGATTATAGAGCTACAAGCTACCTTAAAAAAATTAACAGTAATTTATCTGTAAATGTTGAATATACATTAACACTTATGATTATTTTACAATTATTAAGTGAGCTTACTGAACAGGGAAAAAAGAGGAAATATATTACCACCAAGTTATTTGGATTAAGTACCCTTGGTACATAATTTTAAACTAAGAAGATTAAATGACTGTTAATAAAGGAACAGAAAAACTCTAGAAGACTGTAAAAGCTAGCCAGCTGGCTATGCAAGCATTAACAAATTCAAGCATTCCCTTCAGAAAAGCATAAGGCTGGAACTGTGCAAACACCTGCAGCTCAACCAGAAAATGAATCCATCTTTTCAAGTGTTCTACTCAAAAGTACAGAACATTTTGAGGGCTTTTGACTGTTCAACATGAAATGACCAATTAACTTTCCACCACCACTAATCTCTTCCCAGCTAGTTCCTCACCATGTTTTCCAAATCACAAAAGAGAGAGAAAGAGAGAAAAGAAAAGAAAAGAAGAAAAAGCTTTCTCTTGAGGAAAAAGGAATAGACATGGAAAGAAGAAGAAAGGAGACAGGATATTTTTAAGAAAGACAACTGTTCCAAGTCCATTCCTCATGATTTTTCTCAGTTTGAATCCTTCCAGTATCAAAATATCTAAAACAGTTTCTGCAATTGTGCTTTATTATAAATTTATAGTATAAAGAAGAATCCTTCAGATATTCCTAACCTAATCTTTGCATTAAAATTTTAATTTCAAGTACCTAAGATTTACATGACATGAAAGAAGAATGCACACAGACAAGGTCTGATTGATGAGTATTTTAAACTTTTTTCCTCATTTGTGTAGATGTACAAATTTTAAAAAGGGATCTGCCAGCGGCCTGCGCGGATCGTGGCTGATCCTGACGAAGAGGAGGCTGGTGTGGTGTCGTGCCAGCAGCCTGCACAGCCAGCGCTCGCGTCGGACAGCGAGGAGGCTGAAGAGGATGTGGTGCCAAAGGCAGAGACTCAGCCAGGGCCTTCAGAACCTCCAGAGGTTCCTTCAAGTGGAGAGAGCAAAGTGGAGGAGCCTCTCCTCAATGCTCGAGCACGCAGGGCTGCCAAAAGGCAGGAGTGGCTACTCAGCAGGAGGAGGTCTAAGGTCTACTCGAGAGTAGGGCTTGAGGATAATTGGCCACTCCCTTAGCCTATTTAAATCACACGCAGCTAGTGCTTTCTTGCTGGAAACAGCTCGTATTTTATTATCAGAGTATTTTGGTTTACCATATCTTGTTTTCTGGGCTGGTTGCCAACCTTTGCCGGTCTTGTTTATTCTTGCTACTTAATAAATTTGATAAGAACCGTTAGTGTGTGTCAATATCCTCGGAAACCCGGAGCTGGGGCAGAACAATCTGAGAAAGTCTACCAGTAGTACTACTTTTACTATTTTAGATTATAAGAATACATTTATGACCCATTAGAATAATATTCAAACACACTAGTATGACAGTTCGCATATACAAACCCAAATATTAATGGTTACAAGCATCTGGTATTATGGCAAATTACATGAAAAGTATAATACAGTGGCATTAAGGCAGGGGTGAAATCCAGCAGGTTCTGACAGGTTCTGGAGAACCAGTAGCGGAAATTTTGAGTAGTTTGGAGAACCAGCAGATACCACCTCTGGCTGGTCCCAGAGTGGGGTGGGAATGGAGATTTTGCAGTATCCTTCCCCTGCCACGCCCACCAAGCTACACCATGCCATCAAGCCATGCCCAGAGAACCTGTAGTAAAAAAATTTGGATTTCACCGATGCATTAAGGTAAAAATCCTTACTGAATCTATTATAATTTCTTAGCTAATTCTTGGTTTCTAAATAAATCAGATTATTTAGACCTATTTCAGTCTGTATAGCCTGCAGCTGAAAGAATTTTGGTTACTAGTTACTGAATTTTGGTTACTAATTACTGTAATCCATGCTGAGAACAAGACAAAGTAAATCAATATTCATTAATATTCAAATAAAATAAAGTTCTAGTTCTCCTTACATTAGGATCCACAATAATTTTTATCTTGTAAGGTTCCTTTTTAGGGTTGCAGTGGCCCAGTGGCTAAGATACTTAGCTTGTCGATCGAAAGGTCGGCAGTTCAGCGGTTCAAATCCCTAGTGCCGCATAACGGGGTGAACTCCCATTACTTGTCCCAGCTTCTGCCAACCTAGCAGTTCGAAAGCACGTAAAAAATGTAAGTAGAAAAATAGGACCACCTTTGGTGGGAAGGTAACAGCGTTCTGTGGCATTTAGTCATGCCAGCCACATGATCACAGAGACATCTTCGGATGGCGCTGCCTCTTTGGCTTTGAAGCGGAGATGAGCACTGCCCCCTAGAGTCGGGAACGACTAGCACATATGTGTGAGGGGAACCTTTACCGTTACCTTTTAAGGTTCCTTTGGGTTCCTGTAATTAGCATCCTGAATGACTACATCCATTCCTAAATTTGGTAGTACCTGTTTCAGTTACCTCCATTTTAGATAGTTCTAATACTTCTTAAAATCAGTTCCTTTTGAATATTGGGATGCTACTACAAGATAGGAATAGAGCTCATCTATGGATTCATGTTTCTTGTAATCTACAATACTATTAGTAATTTGTTTCATTAAACAAATCAAACCCCATATAGTAATCACAGGACATTTTTGTTTAACAACCATTCATTCAGCAACTGTTCAAACTTACAACAGTGCTGAATGTATGGTATTTACAACTACTCCTTGTACTTCTGAGGTTGCATGTCCATCATTATGTGATTGCAATATGCGACCTTCACAGCTGGCGTCTGACAAGCAAAATCAATGGGGAACCTGGAGAAGATTACAAATGGAAATCATGTGACATTGTGTTAAAAATTTCATGTAATGTCAAAATAATCTCGTTTTAATTCAAAATACCTGTCTCAAACATGCACATCATGTTTAGGACAAAATCTTTTAAATTCAAAATAGTTGGCGTATCTCCATTGGTCTCAATGCTTTTAAAGAGGAGTAATACTTCCTATCCAATCTTTTCATTATTATCTTTATTAGAGTACTATTTTTATGTCCCGCAGAAAGTGGTGGTATATTTAAGGTTATTTTCAGGAGACATTATTTACAATTAAAATACCTTGCCCCATGAAATCCATTTGGCTCTTTTCTACTAACTAGTTAAAAAATTTCCTGTTCCTAAAATACAGTGTATATATTTTTGTAGAGCTAACGGAAATTAGAATTCATTCACAGACTAATATGAGATATGTGGAAAGTGTCTCACTGATCTTTATATAGCTACACTGGATTATCATGCATTTCTAGCAATGGAAGTAAAGCACTACTGTTAACTTATAAAAGCCTGTAAAAATGGAACCCCAAGACCCTCCTATACAAGATTATTAATATTTGGGAAGGACTTCTCAATAGTCTTCTATCAAACAATAAAGCAAACAATACAATCTATTAAAATAGATAAAACCAACCCTGCTATATCAGACCAAGAAACATTTTAATCAAGCATCCCAAGTGTCACATACTGGGCAACCAGATATCTGTGGGGTATTGCCACAGATTGTCTGATTTCCCTGATTTGATTATATAGCTATCCAGTTTCAAAGCACGCTGCTCTTGATCGACTTGTTTTCCATATATATTTAGAACCAACAAATTTAATGGGTATCACCATACTCTCTCCTAAGGAATTTCAAAGTGTTTTGTGATGAATTGCTTTTCTTTATCTGTTCTAGCCTTCAGTAAATCAGCTTCATAGAATGATTCCTTTTCCTACTATATTGAAAAAAGAGGGGATCCTTGGCTATGTGTAATTTTTTAAATCTCAATCATCTTCCCTCTCAATCATCTTCCCCCTTGCCTTTTTTTTCCAAACTAAAGAATCCTAAGTATTTCAGATTTATTTTAAAAAACATAGCAGATTTTTGGCCCCCCTGATCAATTTGAGGGTCCTCTTCTACACTTCTATATATTTCCACTCTTCTATATCCCTTTTAAATATGGCAGCCAGTATTGTACATGGTATTCCACATGCTGACTTATAGATTTGTATAAGAGCAATCTAGGGGTGCTCTGTTGATTTTCAGTTCCTTTAGCCAATGATCTCTAGCACGGAATCTGCCTTTTTCAAAGCTGCAACACACTGATTTCTCCATTGAGCTCTCCAAGATCTGACCCATCATTATACATATGAAATGAAGCTAATAGTAAATTTGTCAATTGGTGAATGATTCACTCAGTTTGAAGAGATCCTTCTGGAGTTGGGAGTGATTTGATCAACCTGAGTGGTTTAGCATCATCTGCAAACTTGGCCAGCTCACTACTTACTTCTAGGTCAAGACCATTTATGACATATTAAAAAGCATCCTTCACAATAGTCTATTCCAAAACTGCTGCACTGAGACTCAAAAATATGAGTAAATACACTAGCCAAATCTCCACTTGGCACATTGGCAACTGAGGGCTGGATCTTTTACAGAGTGTACTGATTCCAATGATATTATATAAGATAAACAAGTTTATGCCAAAACTTTGCCACCGATTTAAAACAATATATAATTTAAAGATGTGTGGAGATTTCCCAAGATGATCAAATCCTGTTGATCAGCTGCTTTTTGAATAGATAGGTAGGTGGAAATTTTACAGAGGTCTGTATTATTTATATTACTAGTCCATTTGACTGATCAGCATCCTGATGGCATAAGAAGTTACAGACAAAGAGTATCATATATAACTCATATAATAAACATTATATGTTGACCCCAATTTAATTGACCATACCACATTTTCATAATCTATTTCTAAAGTGTACATACAATTCACACAGAAGCCATTCATTTTCTCCAATCTTAAAAAGAATAACAACAGAACAAATATCACAAAAGTTCTGCTATCAGAAATTTTAGACAAAAATATGCAAATAATTCATTATTTTATTAAATATCTTACATTCCACTCATTGAAGACTCTAGCAAGCTTAAACTAATACCTCTAGTGCAGGGATGCATCACACACTGGCCACGCTCACCCCCGTTTTAGTGAAGGGGAAAAAGTTGTGATATGTCATGTGACAACAATGTGACAACATGACAATGCAAGTTTGACACCCCTGCTCTAGTGTAAAACAAGAAATAACATTAATATATAAAACTTTCTATCATTATCAGCAACCAAATTATACTGTATACCGAGATACTGAGGCAGCAGCTTCCAAATATATGGTAGCACCCTCTGTTCCAATGGCTGTATAGAAAAGAACCGTGTTGACAACTCCACTATATATTAACAGTAAAACAGTCATTCTAACCTGTAGAACAATCTCTAATTGTTCCAGAGCTGGGAGAAAGATTACTGCCACCACCTCCTTAGTTAAGTAACTAAACATCTAGATCTACAATCAGTATCAAGATTCAGTTATCCTTTTCTAAACAGCTCAGCTTCATATGCTAGCAAAATATAGTACTCCAATGTAGATTAGAGCCCAGCCTTCTTGAGAAGCTCATAATGCTGAGAAAGGTAGAAGGAAAGAGAAAAAGAGGATGATCAGCAGCAAGATAGACACTCAGTTACAGTAGTGATGGGTACACCATTAGAAGACTTGAAAGGCCGGGTTGGGACAATAACATCCTGGAAAAGGACCATTAATGCGGGTCTAAGAGTCAACATCAATGTCATGGCATTTAATCTATCAACCAATTGCTAAATTGCAAAGAAAATTATTAAAATAGAAAGAATATATATATATTTGCCTTAAGACACACAAATTACTAAGAGCACCAGATAGAAAATTTAGATATGCATCCATGCTATCTTAAAAAATTCATACACACAGTCACACCCACTTATATAGTTTCTAACTACTATGCTTTCTTGTGCTTGATGGAGCATCGGCAACTGTTAAATCCATTCTTATTTCATTTCATTTCATTTCAATTTATTTTATTTTTCAGTTTGAGATTATTGCATTTATTGTATCCCAAAATACTGAGTGTGCATGGCAGTTTACAGTAAAACATTAAATCAATATACCTCATATAACTTCAGCCATTCTTAAACTAGAAGAAATCATTCAAGAGCAAATGCAAGCAAGTAAAAATGAACAACTGCTAAGCAACCTGTGGAACAGAGATGGAGAAGATTATCCTGAATCTCCTTTGGAGAAGACCGAGAACCATTTACAGTTCAGGTGGCTCTAACCTAAGCTTCTAAAATGTGCATGGAAAACAAGACTATTCTTGAGTTAACATCACCAGGATGCATTGGGGATCGAATTTTTATATTTCTCAACATTCCCAGATTTAGTCTTGAAACAGCCAGATGTTCCAGGATGCCTAGTAATAACATTTTCAGTTCTTTATGGCAGACCATGCTATTTTAGTGCATGCTTCAACATCTTCTCCCTCCTTTCCTTTGATAAGTTAGGCAAAAGAGACCACCAGCAAGTAAACCTGTGACATTCGTGGGAAGGGCTCTAAGAAGACTTAAGTTCCCTATTTATGAAATTAGGCTTTTATTTTATGATAACTAAATTATTTTTCAACGTTCAGCAAATGGTTCTCAAACTTATACATTGATACAGACCCATTCCAAATGAAACACTAAAAGTTACATAAGATTGTATTTGAAAAAACTGCAGGGTTATATACTCATTTGGAAGTAAGCCAAACTCAAGAGGTTGGGGGGAAATGGAACAAACACAGGACTCTGCTGTGAAACATTAATTTTCTTTCTATTCCCATACTTAAACATATTCTTTGGACTTGAAACACTATTAGAGTGTAGTGCTACAAGGCTGTGCCTAATTATACTGGATATCCAGAAATAGGTATATATGACTCAGAATTTCTGTATACTCAGCCAGCCTATCAGACTACAAGAAATTCACCAGCTACAGTTAAATTAAGCAATAAGATAGAACAGGCTACAGCTTCTGACTTCTATCACACACCTCATAGTACAGAAGAGGTACAGAGGAGGATGAAAGCATTTATTTACAACGGTAGCTGAATTCTGCTTGATCTGAATGAATATTGACAACAAATCATGGTCTTACAGAAATACACGTGCACATACACACATAAATATACACACAAAGGAATGAGTTTAGCAATAGTATTTACATAATCTGATATATATACAACAGCAAATACTACATGTTGTGAAATAGTGTGTAATTCTTAACCCTCAAAACACTTGTTCATTATAATCCATTAATTATGTTAAGACAACACCAGTATTCCTATTATGCCATAAATGCTACTTGCTTCTTTTTTTTAAAGACCTTGTTGTATTGTCTTTCATAAAGGCTTTAAGACTTGGCTCTGCCAGTCAGCTTGGGGCCCCAATGGGGGAACAAGGCAGTGGAGATGGTTGATCGAGTAACAACAGATCCCACAACTCCCTCCACTCTGTCACCCAACCTCCTCACGTGCCGTCAAATTTTAATTTTAAAGTACATGTATATTTTACGACTGTAAGCCGCCCAGAGTTATCCTGTGATAAGATGGGTAGCCAATAAAATAAATAAATAAACACAGAACATCATCAACCTTCCAAAGGGAAAAAATAAAATGGATTTTGGAAAGAAAAGATTAAGACAGGAGCAAAACTACATCTTCTGTTCCTTAGAGAGAACAATTGATTCAATTTATGGATAAAAATATTCTGCAGATCTCCAGGACACCTAGTATTACAACAATTTGGAAACATCGTCAGAGTGTAAAAACTACCATTGAAGAGATATTCGCCTTTATACATCATTGATCAATTTGGCCATTGCGTGCATGATAGGCCCATCCACCCGCCTCCCACCTATAATTAGCTCTGTCATTTTTACTTCAGACATGATAATCGACGGAGGCTTAGCTCCAGTTGCTTCTTCCCCTATCGCGCACTGCTTGGGCTGCCCATCCCTAGGGAATAACACTGAGCTGTCAGCTATTGCTTTAACGGCATTCCCTCCAGCTCCCTCCCACACACCACCGCTCCTCCGTCTCACAGGCACGTTTGATATAGCAACCAAATTCGTTTGTTTTGCCCATGATCTTGTGACTGGCCCAGCTCATTCCTCATTATCCATGTCTATTATGGCTTGAAGCTGCTCTGCCGGGCTCCTCGGCATTCAGCCTGGGCTGGCTATGCCTCCACAGGACAAATCTGCATGCCCAAAGGGTGGGGGGGTTTGCCGTCGATCTCTACTCCCCAATGGAAACCAGTCTCTGCTCATCCTGCAGGATCCTTCCCAGTGCCTCAATGCTTGGTAAGCCGGTAGCAGGTCGATGTGCCTATTGATGAAGTTATTGTTGCAAAATCAGGCTTCTTTCAATCGGCGTCCCCCTTTAGTTGCATTGCAGGCAACAACTTTAGCCTCTTGAAAATTGAATGTGTGATTGTGTTCCTTCATATGTGTCCAGATCTGCAAGCACTGTTCTTTGTGCCGGACAGCCAGTTCATGTTCATGCACTCTAGTCTGTAGCTGCTTAGCTGTTTCTCCTACGTAGTTGCTTACACAATTACTGCAGTTAATACGGTAAACTACCAAGGATGCCTCCTCTTTGGGTAGTTTCTTTTGGGCGCATCACTCTCATTCTCAAAGTTTGATCCGATTTGTGCGCCACCTTGACCCCATGCACTGAAAGGATGCATGTGGCAGTTTCAGATACCCCCCGTACATATGAGAGCACCCTCCACACAGATGCTCCCCTTGTACGCTTAATGGGCTGTTGGGCCCTAAGTGTAATACACTGTCAGATAAAGTCTAGAGAAGTGAAAGGCAAATCACTACAATATTGTTGCCAAGAAAAGAATTTGCAAGAGAAGTTTTACTTTCATCCTGTTTGCATTAGCTGCAGCAGAATTGGGATTCTCAGAGAGGCAGCAGCATAAAATGAGGCAAAAGGACCACCATGAGGCAAAAGAGTAACCTCGTCTAGAAATAACCATCCAAGTAAGATTGGAACCACCATGGTACAATCCCCACACATCCCAAACTCTGACAGCCTGCTCAGGAGGAGGTTGCAGAAGGGAGGGGAAGGAGGAAGAGCTTAGTGCATTTACAAGAAAAAAGAAAAGACATAAGAAATGTGTTAACTGAAATGATTGAATCATAAAATCAAACAAATCAATGCAATCTTATTGGTCTTTCTAGACCTTCCAGAGGCTTTCAGTAACATCAATCATGGTTTCTTCCTGAACTGTCTGTCAGAGTTTGGAGTGTGGGATTGTACCATGGTGGTTCCACTCTTACATGGATGGTTATTTTCAGATGGTGGTGCTGGGGGTTACACTTTTGCCTCACGGTGGTCCTTTTGCCTCATTTTATGCTGCTGCCTCAATGAAAATCCCAATTCTGCTGTAGCTAATGCAAACAGGAACTTCTCTTGCAAATTATTTTCTTGGCAACAATATTGTAGTGATTTGCTTTTCACTTCTGGAATGTTTTTTAAACTTACAAATCTACTATACAGCCGAGTGGTTGTCTCCCTCTGAAGGACTATCAAGATCTAACAAATTTAGCTCTTTTTGAGATCAAGAAAAAATGGATTTAGTGCTGCCTGTAAATGCAAACATGAAGTATCTTCAGGTAAGCCTGCAGAAGACTCCTGTCTGAAATCTTGGTCAGCCATTGCAAGCTATTCTGATGTTGGTCTAGCATAACTTCTAGTGTCCAACATTGGAATTTTAATCGAAATAAGTCCAATAAAATATTATTATTTGGCCATCGTTTTTATTTTCTTACTATTCATAAACGTACCCACCCAGATATGCTTGTCCAAGTGAATTTCTTTAATCACTTTCTGATACTGATAAAACAAAGAAGACTGGATAATAGATTGTGTGTCTGTATTTACCTCATTGAACTATGTGCGGTCTGTCACCACTTTATTTGTAGGTTCCAAAGGGCAGAGCAAATATTTTGGACTTTATTTATGTTTGGGGGAAAAATAAGGGAATGATATGCATTCAGGTCTGCCCAGACTAAACCAATTTTTACTCTTAAGGGGTAAAAGTTATAAAAAAGCCACCTCAAAGCGCCCGACCCTCTAATCATTTCATAACACTACCCACGTCCCCTGAAGCATCCCAACAGAGCAAAATAGAAAGTATCCTGTACCTTAAATCAATTGTTTTAATCAAAGGAAAAGAACATATCTAATTTTGTTTCCATTTGGAAACTGCTTCTGGATTTGTGCTTGTGACAGAAAAAAAAGGAAACTTTGATTTTGATTTTGCTGATTAGATAGGTTTGTTGTTACAGAAATGGCTAATAGAACATTATTGTGTAAAAGTAAAAAAGTTGAGGCTGTAATTATCTTCTACTGTGCTAAAAAGAGTCAGAAGTCAACATCTTTTCTTCTTTTTTCTCCTTCTACCCCACACGTTTCCCTTTTCCCTTTTCCTCCCTTAGTTTCTCATTTTTTTCATTTGCTTCATATTGTATATTCTGATAAACTAATACAATTTTAAATACAAAAAAACCCTTCAAAAATGTATCAAATATATACTGAGACTGGCAAATTTATGTACAGTAGCTTTAAAAGAGGATTAGATAAACCCATGATCAGTTCTATCAATGGGTATTAGTCATCACATAGCAGAATTTCCATAATCAAATGCAATATGCCATTGAACAGTAGTAAGTGTTAGGTTCTAACAGTAAACAAATGCTGCCACCTTCGCCACCTTCATGTCTGCATATAAGATTTCTCAAACATACCTGCTTGGCTAAATTGGGAAAAAAGATTGTTGGATTAGATGTGATCTTTCGTTAATCGGGCAAATTTTGTGCTTTTATACTGAGTAAGTGGCACTGAAGTAATGTGATGATTTTGAAAATAGGGGCATAGCGTGGCACAGTATGTTTAATGGTGGAAGCTGCTGCTTAACGGAATATCAAATCTATGTCTACATATACTACTTATGAGAGCCAGTGCAGTATACTGATTAAGATGCTGAGCAGGAAGCAGGAAATACTTTCTCAGACATGGAAGCCAATTAGATGATTTTGTGCCGTCACAGTTTTCAGGCCTGAACTGGGAAATTGAAAAGTATCTATCCACCAACCCACACTGGACCACTGTGATAGATCATAGTCCCGTGATGGCGAACCTATGGCACGCGTGCCAGAGATGGCACACGGAGCCGTATCTGTGGGCACGCGAGCGTTACCCTAGCTCAGCTCCAGCATGCATGCGTGCCGGCCAGCTGATTTTCGGGCCATCCAGGCCCACCGGAAGTCAGGAAACAGGCTGTTTCCAGCCTCTGGAGGGCCTCTGTGGGGAGGGGAAGAACGTTTCCGCCCTCCCCAGGCTCCAGAGACTTCCTTGGAGCCTGGGGAGAGTGAAAAAACGGTCCATTGGTAACCTTTTTGCCGTTGCATGCCAAAAATGGGGGGAGCATGGGGAGCTCGCATGTACATACGCGGGGGTGGAGAGGCATTGAATTATGGGTGTGGGCATGTGGGCGCGCGACCACCCCCCGCTCCCCCCGCTTTTGGCACGAAACGGCAAAAAGGTTAGCCATCACTGTCATAGTCTATAACCCTTAATGAAGAGACTCCTCATCTTGCAGTAGATTGATTTATGATGAGAATAATAACCTTCCTTATAAAATCAATGCTTTAAATAAAGGCTGAGTTGGACAATACATCCAGTTCAACATATGGAATGCAACCAGTGGCACAGCTCCCCTACAACATTCCCACACATACAAACTGAAGTGTAATAACATTCATACATGCACAGTGGAAATAGCACGATCGATTCACTGGTTAATGTAACAAATAAGACAAGCTTTGTTCACATATGTTGAATTCTGCAACCAGAATGCATCACCAGCATGCTGAAAATGGCGTTTAATGGTATCTGTAAAAAAAATCATGGTAGATGAACCATTTTCAGCTTTTTCATAGCTTCAGCTAAAGCATTAAGTCAAGGTATCAACTGACATCAGTGTATGCATAAATCATATTTTCAAAACTATGAACCAGATTATATATGTATATAATAGATAAACGTATAGAAAAAATTGACTAAGTAAATAAATAATTTTCTGATACTTTAGGGCTTTTTGTCTATGACAGAATATTTTAATTAATTTTATGTATGACTATACTTCGATGAAACTCATAGGTCTACTTGACAGTTACGGACATGACACCTGATAATTGTTGAATAAAGATGTTACTGAGCAAATGGACTAGATAAGGGTAGAAGTTATATCATTGTGATTTCATCAGTGTTTTGGCATAGACTACTAGAAATGCATTCATGTTATATAACTATGTAATATACCTTCATATTATAAAAAGCAACAATTAGTTAAAGTTAAATCTCTATGGGAGAAAGCTAAAGAACTGTTTGCCCTTTCATCTCTTGAGCAATAAAGAGATCTAGTTTCTGCTAAATATTAAAAACAGGTTTATGTTTTCAAAGCAGAATCCTTATTACACTATACCAGATAGTGATACTGGGAAAAGGGAAATAAATTCAATAAGGTACTGGCTTTTAGATTTCAAAAACATTCAGCCATGTAATATTGTAACTTCTACTCATGCTACATTAAAAGAATACATACCAAATTCTATTGAATCAATAGGTTGTAAGGTTTTTTTTAACGATTATTATTACCATAATTAGATGTACGACAAATTTTTCAAATAGATTCCTTTCCTAGTTTCAATGAGGTTAATATATAGTCCTTCTGAAATCATGCCAATTGCAAACATATTTTTTATAAATGAGAATATTGTTTGACTGTGATTACATCTTAATTCTTCTGATCACTTGTCTCCAATCTCAGGATGCAATTATAAGGACAGTCAACGATCTGGCAATGTTCTTTATTTGATTTACAGGTCAATACCAATTCCTTTGTTTAATACTGGCTTCTTACAATACACTCACTAACCTAAAAATCAATGTTGATTTACTTCAGAATTCTTCTAAAAGTTAAGCATCATTATATGAATGATTTGGTCCTCATGCTTTGTTTCTGCAGAAATTCCACATTGTTACAAATAATGGGGCTTACAAGTGTTGAAGAAAGCAAGCTAGTAAACCATCTTATTTAAGATGGCGAAGGCTTGGATAAATTTGATTTTAATTATCAATGTCACCTTAAAAATCATTTGAATGTATTATCCTTGTAAACAAGTGAAAGGCTGCATTAACATAATATTAGCCTCCTTTGAAGTGAAAAGGGGATTGTTTTCTCTGCATGGAATGTTTACAATTTACGAAGTCCAACTTAATCTAGATTTGCGACATTTTGGGCCTTTGTCCACAGGGTTGCTAAATGATTATAATCTGACTGCTGGACATCAAGGATACATAGTTGGTAGACAGATTTTTCTCAGGTCTGAGAAATTTTCTGAGTTCATGGTATTCCCTAGATCCTTTCCCCTCTTTTCCCTTTTAAAGTTACATCACTTGTTAATATAGTGAATCTATGGAGATTATATAGTGCATGTCTATGGAGATTCTCAGTCATCCAGTTCATGGTTCTCCCAAAGGTGCTTTTTCAAGAGGCCACTGGACTTTCTGTTTTTTCTCTGAAGATGTTTCACTTTTCATCAAGAAGCTCAGCTGAAGAAGCTTCTTGGATGAGAAGCGAAACGTTTTCAAAGAAAAACCAGAAAGTCCAGTGGCCTCTTGAAAAAGCACCTTTGGGATATACACAGTGCATGGCAGTTGTTTTTCCTTCTCTCTCTTTTACTCAGTTTCATATAACAGAAACTTAGGCAGACATAACTAGATGAGAAAGAAAATGTTATCTGACTTCTATATTATACAGATAGCCCTCAATTTAAAACCACAACGGAGCCCAAAATTTCCATTGCTAAGACAATTGATAACTGAGCTGTGCCCGATTTTATGACCTTTTTGCCATAGTTGTTAAGCAAACCAGTGGAGTTGTTAAGCGAATCATCTGGCTTCCCTCAGACTCTACTTGACAGAAGCAAGCTGGGAAGGTTACAAATGGTGATCACATGACCCTGGAACAATGCAACTGACATACATGCCAGTTGTCAAGCGCCCGGATTTTGATCATGTGACCATGGGGATGCTGCAATGGTTTTAAGGGTGAAAAACAGTCATAAATCACTTTTTCAGTGCCATTGCAACATTGAATGATCATTAAACTAACGGTTGTAAGTCGAGGACTATCTGTACTATTTTCGGTGCCATAGTGTGAGAACCATTTTCAATTCTTCCTGTCATTTTAGAATCTACTTTGAGAAATTTTGTTATTCACTATTTCATTTTCTTCTAAATTTATTATTATTGGTGTAATATGATTTGTTTTAAATTCCCTGCTCAGAATTAAGATTATTTTTAAGAATCAAAAAGTATATTCAACAGATAAATTAATTCCTCTTATTACATTCAATTTCATTGAACCATGCTCAAAACAAGTCCTGCAAACTTAGCAGTATTTAGAATAATTGTTTTCTTTTGGCATTTAACTATGCTAAAGATATTTCATTAACTGATATAGTATTTGTGAATGGGAAACATATAAGTTTGAAGTCAGTTCACTCTGAGTAATGTTCCTTATCTTTTCATAACTCAGGCACCTCCCAATATGGTAGAATTATTTTAAACTTATCAATGAGTGGCTCTTATTATTGAATCTTGTTACTTTGTTCCTCCTAACAACAGGTGCAGTTAAAGAAATCTGTTGCTTTTGAAACAACCGAAAGTCATAAGCCAAGCACAAAATCATGGCTTCTATCTCTGGCTTTCCAAGAAAGTAGCAAGGTAGACTTCCTGATTCATAGTAAAATACAAATAGTGTACGGGTATCCCAGTCTGAATATGCATATCCTGTTAACAGGAAGAGCGAAGTGGGAACAATTAGGCAGTGCATTAACACCTGCCTGTTCACAATTCAAGCATGAAGTCTTGTTTATTGTGGTATCAGAAATGTTGTTTCTGTGGCTTCCAAAATATTTCCATAACTGTTGAAAATCACAAGAATTTCATTTAAAATAGCAGTTTGAGTAGGCTGGGGAATGGATGGAGGTGCAAAATTATAACAAAGCCTTATAGAGTGAATCCGAAAGCCACCTATACATAGCAAGAAAAACATGCACAAATTCTCAAAAATATCTGATTGTGTCAGACATCGATTATAACAGGTTCAGATAACCTTATATGTAGCTCAAGCTATGGATACTACCAGTATGCATTTTAAAACCCAGTTGTGAAATAGTAAATAAAATGTTATTCCCAAGAAAGTATACATGGAACAGGGGTATCAAACTTGCAGCATCATGTTGTCGTCACATGACGTAGCGCAACTTTTTCCCCCTTTGCTAAAATGGGGGTGGACGTGGCCAGCGTGTGATGCATCTGGCCCGTGGGCCACGAGTTTGACAACCCGTGACATAGAATTTCAGCTGCAAACAGTAACAAAATTCTGCAGAAAATGTTTGGATTTACTCTTGGGTATTAAGCTTGTTACTTCATATGCTTAGTGAAGAATTTTTATGATGAAATAAGAAAATGAAATTTGTAGCAAGTAAGTTATTCAAAATTGGGTAAAGCAAGCCTTCTATACTGTCTATTTATTTAGCTATATTGTTTAAATGCCAAATTAAAAGAGAGAGAAACTGGAATTAAAATTTTTGGGACAAACATCAGAAGTTTCATATAAGCTGATGAAATTACTTTGGTAGCTAGAAGAAATGGGGAATGTAGAAGAATTCTTTTGTTGAATGTGAAAGAGAGAATATAAAAGTTGCTCTGTATTTAAAAAAAGTACGTTTTGTCAACAGGCAATGCCAACCCAATGTAAATTAAGTGGAGAAGAATCTGAAGTTGTAACAGACTTGATTTTCCTAGCTCAGAAATTCACAGTGACAGTAACTTAAGCCAACAAATGTGATATCTGCTCTTCAGGAAAAAACATCAAGACAAGATTAAGACAAAATATTATAGTGCGGCTGAGGCACCACACCGATAACACAGATTTATACTGTTATAATCATACTTTTCCTTTTGACACTTATGTCCCTGAAAGCCAGTTTGGTCTAATGGCTAAGGTGCTGACATAGAAACCAGGAGACTTCAGCATGAAAACCTGTTGGGTGACTTTGAGAAGTCATTCTCTTTCAGCCCACAGGGTTTCACCTCACAGGGTTTTTGTATGGGAAAAATAGAAGGAGGAAGGAGTATTAGGTATGTTTGCCACCTTGAGTTATTTAAAAAAATTTAAAGATTGATTTTTAAAAATCTTTAAAAACTCTGTCAGAAAAGCTAAACAACAACAACAAAAAGGGATATCTTTGAACTGCAGTAGTTGAAGTACAAATGATTCAATATTAGCTAAATTATATCCAGACTGCTCTTCGGAATCATTAATAATGAAGCTAAAGCTTAAACAATTCAGATACATAATGCAAAGGCAAGAGTCATTAGAGAGGCTCTAATGCTTGGAAAAAAATTAATTGCAATTGAAAAACTGCCAATAGAAGATAAGGTGGCTAGATACTGCCACTGATGACACAATAAGAACTCAAAAAAGGAGTAATTGGCAAACAATTCTGGTGAAATGATGTGCTTCAGAGCACTAACAGTTGGAAGCAACTAAATGATGAACATAAATTAAGAATGAATTGCTCATTCATTGGATCACAGCAGTGAGAGTGACACTGTTGCATTATGAAGGCAATAAACTTTCCACAATATGAAAAAAGAATTGTTTTTAAATAAAGTTTTGGGGTTTTTTAAAAGTAAAGCTATAAGAAAATAAAGATGACACCTTTGTAAAATCACAATTTCTTTCAGGAAAATTTCAATACTATCATGTAATACTATCACGTGATATCAAAAGGCAAAGCTAGCTATTCATAACTTCAGTAGCAAATTTCTACTCTCTTAAGAGAATGATAAAATACATCTGGATCTGGAAATAGAGATCCAGGGCAAAATTATTTAAAACCACAATTAAATATAACAGATATATAGCTGTAGTTTCTTAACTAATCCAATGTACAAATCAATCCATCAACATCATGATTACCCCACCATCACCACCATGCGCCTCACTGCTACTATCAATTTGAATTATTCCACTGCAGGATGAAGATCTCTTCACTGAAACTTAAAGGCTAAAGACCTGAACTCATGATCTCCCAATGTCTATGGAGATTCTCAGTCATCCAGGTCATGGTTGTCCCAAAGATGGTTTTTCAAAAGGCAACTTTGTTTTTTCTTGAAGATGTTTCACTTCTCATCCAAGATGATTGAATGATGCAGTATGGAAGGATTTTCCATCTTTGCTGGTAGGCAAACAGTGGTGTAGGGTTCTGATCATTCCCATTTTGTGTTCCAGTACGTGATGAAAATCAAAATGTAAATATTGATCTGTGCGTGTGATCTTCAGTGTTAAGGCTTCTGTTTTCCTTAATGTGTACTGTACAGTCTGGGAAGGGCAGACTATTTTCCTTACACAGAAGATGGAAAAGAAAAAGAACTAAAACAAATCAAGAAAGCTCTCAGAACTTGTGGCTATCCCAACTGGGCTGTCATCAAATCCAAAAAAAGACCCAGCAATAGCTTCATAACAGACAAAGAAGAGAACAACAAATGAACTAATGTTGTCATTCCATATCTTGCAGGAATATCTGAAAAGCTCAGGAGGATTTTCAACCAATACAATATACATACACACTTTAAACCCAAAAATACAATAAGGCAGACGCTTGTGCATCCCAAGCATAAACCAGCCAGACATAAACTGAGCAATGTAATATATAAAGTACAATGCAGAGAGACATGTACAGATCTGTACTTTGGAGAAACAAAACAACCACTTCACAAATGCTTGGCACAACATAGGAGAAAAAACCCATCAGGACAAGATTCAGCAGTCCATCTCCATTTGAAAGACAAGAGTCACTCTTTTGAAGTACACATTCTGAACAGCGAGCTGACTGTTGGTTTGAAAGAGGGGTCAAAGAGGCCATCTACATTAAGTTTGAATAGTCCTCTCTCTACAAAGGAGGAGGAACATGACACCACCTATTTTCTGTTCATAATAAAGTCTTTTCAACAGTTCCAAGAGAGTTCCACACCCATTTGCACTATTCAGGTGACCCTCAGGGCACAGATAAAACCTCAGAAGGAGTGCTAATGACCAGATGACTACATGAATATAAATCCTTCCATCCTTCATCATTCAGTCAAAACTGAAGAGGCTTTTTGGATGAGAAGCAAAACATCTTCAAAGGAAAAAAAAGGCCCGTTGCCTTTTGAAACAAGCACCTTTGGGACAGTCATGGTCTCCCCAGTTTCTAGCCTGATGCCTTAACAAACTGAGTCCTCTTAAGTAAAGTGCACTTGTGTGGTAGCAATTTTCTCTACAAGGAATGATGTAGTTTTCTCTACAATGAATGGCAGTAGCTGACCAAAATTTCAGACAAGGATTTTATTTATTTACACAGCAGCTTGAATATCAAAGTACTTGCTACATTACGTAGGTCCCCTTGTACAGATTGTATTTCTGTAAAGAGTACATTATATATGTATCATAATACAGATAGCTGTGGCTAATTGTTATAATGGAACTCTGAATGTTCTGATATTTAATCAGCTTAGCACAAAGGTACAGACTAATGCTGTCTTCAAAATATGAGTACTGTATATCCATACAATATAATTGAATTACATATAATTATGTAATTTATAATTTTTGTCTCTGTTCCCCTGACAATTTTGTTCTCTTTTAATTACTTTTTTAAAAAAAAACACTTCTCTCTTAAATCAATTAAATCTTTATTACAATCATAAGAGTAGTATAAGGGGGAGGGAAGAGAAAAACCATCAAAATATATCAAGAATCTCTCTGTCTCTGTCTCTCTTTCTCTCTCTCTCTCTCTCTCCACACATTCACAAACATCAAGAACAGGGGTGGGTTTCACCTACCTTTGCTACCGGTTCGCTTGCACTTCTGCACATGCACAGATCTTATTTGATGACGTCTGGATGGGTGGGCGGAGCCTCCTGCCCCCATTACTACCGGTTCACTTGAACCGGGGTGAACCGGTAGCAACCCACCACTGATCAAGAATCTAAAAGGAGCCTTATATACAGTAGGTGTAGGGGAACATAAAAGGTTTGAACATGGATGACTGTATCAAGTTACAAAGCACTTAATATGCTTTAATTCAATGGCTTAATTTTAATTGGTGCCCATTAAATCTAGTTTATAATGTTGAGTTTAGGTCAACATCCAACAAATTTTGAGCACTGCTGCAAAGACCTTGCAAAGACAGGGTGGTGTAAAATTGTCCTATGTGCCCTGAACATTTATGTAATACACTTTTCTCCACAACTAATTTCCTCTTTCATATTAATTCCCTGAAATCATTCTTTTCCACATTATTTCCTTTTCCAGAGATCAATTTCTTTATTTTCTGTCTCTAAAATTCCAGATTTTCTTTCTCCAGCCACTCTTAAGTGATATGATCTCCATTTGTCTTAGACTAAGCAAAAGAAAAACCCTAGTCTATTTTTCTACATCCTCCAGGTTTTAATAAGGAAGATCATAATTTTTAAAATAAATGACATTTCAATAACTGCTGCTCGGGGAACCACTGTTGTCTCAATAAGGAAGTCTGCCTTTGGCACCTATCCTTGTCCTTCTACTCTGTACTTCAATAGACCAGAACTTGGCTTTAGTTTCATCTTTAAATACAGAAAATTTGTTAAGATTTCTTGCAGATTTTATAGATATTATTCCTTGCAGATTGTATATTTATTATTCCCTGGAAGATCCCAACACATTTTCTAATTATCCTAGTCAATTTCAAATTAGTATATTTCTATTCTTTGAACATTAAATAAGAATTCACAACTGAGTATCAATCAAAGGGATATCTGACTAAACAGACTGCTTTGCCCATGCTTAATCTCAATGAATACAAATGAAATATAGGATAATACAAACTATATAAAGCTAGATACATTTAAAGATAAAAGGTAGACTCTCCTATATATTGAACTTGATTCTTGATGTATGGACAGTCATGTAATTTATCTTGGCAACACTACTGAAAAAGGAGCTCACAAAGAAGTGCCAAACTACAAAAAATACAAACAATTGTTTATTGATCCAAAACTACTCACTGATTTCTTCCACAGAGACAAAGAGCAACAAGGTTACAGAGATCTTTTATTTAGGCAAATACAAAAATAATTGCTTTACATCTGATAAGGAAGCAAGATAATTGCAAAGAGAGGCATGGGTGTGAAATCACTACAGATACATTCCTAGAAAGGAAACATAATACCTTACAAGTTGAACCAAGAACCTAATTGTTATATTAAACAGAGTCAACTCTAAGCTACTATTACTTCAAGTAGGCACTGGCTTGGGGCACCAAATTTTAGGGAGTGCCACAATTTAAAAACTTCTGAAATATACAATAAAAAAGCTATAAGTGAGTCATTGTATATACACAAGAATTAAATATAATTTCCCGGAATTCTTCCCATATGATAACAACAAATGATGTAGTTAAAATTATTTCCTGTTATAGCAAAGTAGGATGAAAATGCCTGAGAAAAAAAACAAAAATATCCAGGGCTGAAAATTGTAACCGTAAAGCTTGGGAAAAAAAGAGGGTACCTTTTTATAATTCCTAACAAAATTGGAAGATGAGACAAACTGCCAAGGGTGCCAGAATATGACTTTATCTAGGGTGCTAAAATGTCTAGACCCAGTCCTGTTTTAAGAATCTAGAAGGAAGAAATAAGCAGCCGTTTTAGCATAGATCCTTGAATCTTCAAAACATGAACTCTACAATCAATTAGTCATTACTAGATGTAGATTGGTACAATAATAAACATCCCATTCATAAGACTATTATATGAGAAACATAGAGAAAGTGTGAGCTCTTTCTTACTCCAGTTCATTACAGCAGCAGAAACACTGTTATGGAAGTGGTTTGCTGTTGCCTTTATTCAGGGTTGTTTTTTTTCAAGTTGCAGTTTAACAAACAGCTCTTGAATTTCTAACCAGAATTCAGCTTCTGGACTCAGCTGCTGAGGATAGGAGTGTGAATTTTGCATGCATTTATTGATAATGTCAAGTACCTAGAAACACAATTCTTCAATTTTTTTCTGTTCTAAAATCATTTAGGTTTTTAAAATAACAGAATTTTAAAAAAAACACTACTGGATGCATTAAAGGATAAAGGCAGGTATTTTGTGCACGAATAAAAAAAAATTACAAATATAATATAGGTAAGCTGATATTTTCATACCTAAGCAGATGAAGTCAAAAACCACAGCTTTAAACAAGGACCATCTAGTTTTTAAGTGTACTATAGAAAGCAACAACCCTTAGTTTTCTTATGTAATAAGAGTAAAACACATCAATAGCTTCAAAGAAAGATGACCTTAAGAATTAGGAAAGGAAGGAAATAAAGGAAAAGAAATTATGCAGAAAACAAAAATTATGCCAAAGCTGAGCTTTGACATAAAATTCTAACCTACGTAAAACATGCAAAAACATTTAATCCCTTGTTCTAAATTTAATGCTTCCTAGGTAAGACAATGTAAAAATGGGAAATAACTATATCCAGATATCACAATAAGTTAAATTTAATACTGTTCATTAAATATGATTAAGCAACATACTGATGTATAAATCCTTGTGTATGATTTTTTTGCTTTTGTGAGTGACCACAGACATTCAGATTATTATCATATATGATATGTTGAAAAGCCTTGGAAGCTTTTGTTTTTGATATGATATGACTGACTTGTTCCTCGCATAGAACATTCCTGGTTTGTACCTAATAAAAAATAACAGCTTACTCCATGGATGCAAGTGGTTTCCTGAAATCCCCTTATTTGTTTCTCCCAGCAACTTTATATAATTATGAAAAAGTCTGGGACAAAATGGAACCCAGAGAAAATGCCTGGAACAATTGCTAGAGAATTAATAATATCTTTTTAGAAACTATTTTACAACAAGGAATGTAACTATCATGTTACAAGGCCTAAAATTCTAAACCTACAAAGTTGATACACAAGGTGTATCATGTCCTATTTCTAACATTCATCATCACAACAAAGGCTTTTTTCAATGCTTAAGTCAGGTCAAAAGCAAATTTAAATGGAAAAAAATAGAAAACTATGGAGGGAGGTCATTTAGAAAACAATATGATTTTGATATTTAATTCACTATAGATTTTGATATTTAATTCACTTTAGAGATAATCCTCACTATAGAGATAAATCATAATTATCTTGATCATTAACCAAAACTGTCATGATCTTACTTCAGCTTTCCTTGCTTTACAAACCTGCAAAGGTCATAAATGTGAGGATTTGTCACAAAATTATTACTTCATCTGTTATAACTGCGAATGATCACTGTATGAGGCAGTCGCTAAGTGAGGACTATCTATCTGAGAATGCAAAAGCCATAAATTATCAAGTTCTACCAGCTTAATAGCCAGCATTAAATATTTCAAAATTCCATCTACAAAGTATACCTCAAATTGTCTTGAATGGAATTATTTTATATTGTCCTGGGAATTTAAAATTTAGAGCAACCAATAAACATTTCAAATAAATAAGCATGTAACGTACTAGAGACCTAACCTGATAGCTGGACAGTGTCCATCTTTTATGGACATCAAAAAAGTTTATACACAGTAGTTTTTTCTAATCTTGTAAACTTGCTGTAATTGGATGTATTTCCCTTCTGTTGGTGTTTCTAATCTGGCATAAACTCATGCATAATATCATTTCCATTTGTTCGTGCATACAGTTATTGTTTATTTTGTATAACCTGATTTCTAAGTGTGCACGTAAGATTTAAAGTAAGGAGAGAGATAAAATGATTTCCAAAATATACATTAAAACTGTGTTTAAAAAACCCCCACACAAATATACCAAATTTTTGTGAACAAGAATAAATCAGCAGAAGTCAGGGTTTACATATATGCATTGTCCTTACCATTCAAGGATAGGTTTTGGTTCCCAATGTGGTAATTCACAGTTATTTTAAGAGTTAAATTTCTCTTGACTTGCTAAGGAGAATCTAATGATCTACCATCCAGACAGGTGGATAAAAATCAATGATTTTTTTAAAAAAATCAGATTTTTTTTATTTAAATCAGATTTTTTTCAGTGCTAAATTTCAAGAAGTTCAGTGAATAGAATAGAATGGTCGTTGCTTACCTTAACGACCCTTTTATACTCGACGTTCAGACACTCCTCAGTCTGGGTAACGATCACTCCTATTTGCAATGCTGAGTGTCAATCAAATCCCTCTGGAGCTGGATCCACCTCACTTCCTGCTCCTTCCTCAGACTTTTCACGAAGACAACGTGGTTCAAGAGCATTGGGACAGCCATGAAGAAAAACTCCGCCAGATAGTAACACAGGAAGTAGACAGCTACAGAGGGAAAGAAAGCAGACCTCCACCAAGGCCAGACGCGGAGAAAATACGGGAGGGACGGAGTGTCTGAACGTCGAGTATAAAAGGGTCGTTCAGGTAAGCAACGACCATTTTCCTACTCGCCGTTCAGACACTCCTCAGTCTGGGACATACCCAAGTTAGAGAAGAAGGGAGGGAATTAAGCCGTAGACTGGCCTTGAGGAGAGATTACAGCTTGTAATACCCTTCTGCCAAATGCAGCATCTGCAGAGGCAAATTTATCCAGCCTATAGTGACTTACAAAGGAAGAGAGGGAGGACCATGTGGCCGCCCGGCAGATATCATCTACAGAAGCCTGGGTAGCCCATGCCGCTGATGTCGCAGCGCTACGGGTAGAATGGGGCAGTATACCACCCGGGACAGGAACCTCCCTTAATTCATATGCCTTAGATATACAGGCCTTGAGCCACCTGCCCACTGTAGCAGAAGAAACCTTCTGACCCAGGGAGCAGGGAAGGAAGGACACCAGCAGAGCCTCAGTCTTGCGAAAGGAAGCAGTTCTTTTAAGGTATCTTCTCAAGGCCCGTTGGACATCCAAGGTATGCCATCGCCTCTCAGCAGGATGACGCGGGTTCGGGCAAAAGTTGGGTAAGATCAATTCTTGGGCTCGATGAAAACGAGTGTTCACTTTGGGAACGAAGGCTGGGTCGAGGCGTAAAACGACCCGATCAGGGTAGAAGACGCAGAGATCACTTCTCATGGACAAGGCTGCGATTTCGGAGACTCTGCGAGCCGAAGTAATTGCCAACAAAAAGGCCATCTTTAAAGATAAGTAGCGTAGGCTGGACGAGGCAATGGGCTCGAACGGTGGACCCGTCAAGGCCTGCAACACCAAGGTGAGGTCCCAGGTAGGGTAGCGGTGAATCGGCGGAGGCCGCAAGTTTGAGACCCCTTGGAGAAAGGAACGGATTCTGGGATCCTGAGACAAGGGAACTCGCGCCTCACCGGACAGGACAGTGGCGAGAGCCGCCACCTGTCGACGTAGAGTCGCAGGGGCCAAGCCTTTGGAGAACCCCGCATGCAGAAAACGCAGAATGTCCGGAACAGACGCTGTTGTGGGATCCACGTGCTGATCACCGCACCATCTCGTGAAGGCGGCCCATGAGGCGTTGTAAATACGAATTGTTGATGGTCTTCGAGCTGCCTGAATAATGGAGATGACATCCTCAGACAAATTGTCTTTGAAGAGCTTTATGCGCTCAAATGCCACACGGCTAAGCGAAGCCACGCTGGGTCTGGATGACGGACGGCCCCTTGAGTTAACAGAACCTTGTCGGGTGGAATCTTCCAGGGCGGTTCGACTGACAGGTTCTTGAGGTCGGCGAACCACTCCTGACGAGGCCAATATGGCGCTACCAGCAGAAGATTCGCCTGCTCTTGAATAACCTTCCGAATGACTTTGGAGAGAACTGGAAGAGGGGGAAAGGCATAGAGAAGCCCCCGGGGCCACGGACTCCGAAGAGCGTCCAGACCCTCCGCTGCTGGAGATGGGTAGCGGGAAAAGAACCTCGGCAATTGGGTGTTGTGAGCCGTCGCAAACAGGTCCACTAGGGGAAGACCGAACCTCCTCGACAGGTCCTGGAACAGGCAGGGGTCCAGCTTCCACTCGGCATGATCTATTTGGTCTCTGCTGAGCCAATCTGCTTCTCGATTCAGAGACCCCGAAATGTGTTCTGCTTTTATTGACGAGAGGTGTAGTTCCGCCCACGACAGGAGACGCTCCGCCTCCTGCATTAGTGTCCAAGAGCGAGTCCCCCCTTGTTTGTTGATATGGGCCTTGGTGGCCACATTGTCCGTTAAAATCAGAATGTCCCGGCGATACACAAGGTGTTTGAAGTGCACCAGGGCGAGGCGAACCGCTCTGAGCTCCAGCCAGTTTATATTGTGCGGCTGTTCTGTCGACGACCAGACCCCCTGGGCCAACTGAAGGTTGAGATGAGCCCCCCAGCCTCGGAGACTGGCGTCCGTGGTCAACACCATCCGCTCTGGTTCTAGGAAGGGGGAACCTTTGTCGAGGGCCGGAGACAGCCACCACCTCAGGGAAAGGCGCACAGAAGCTGGGACTGTGACCCTGAGAAGAGACTCCGCTCGCCCTTGTCTCTGGTAAGGGAGCAGAAACCATTGAAGGCGACGAAGATGGAAACGTGCCCACGGAACAATGTCTATGCATGATATTAATTTTCCCAGAAGCTGGGAGAGCGTCAGTAAGGTCACAGTCCTGTGTAGTAAGACTTGGGACACTAGGTTCCGAATGCTGACTTGTCTGTCTGGAGACAGGAAGACCACACACAGGCTCGAATCGATTATCGCTCCTAGATGGAGGATACGAGTCGTGGGGACCAGATGGCTTTTGGCAAAATTCAAAGTGAACCCGTGGTCTTGAAGAGTCTGAAGTACTAACTCCCGGTCGAGGGTCGCTTGCTCTGGAGAAGATGACAGGATCAAAATGTCGTCGAGGTAGCATGCCAGACGAACCGGAATCTCCCTGAGGGACGCCGCAATTGCCGCTAGCAACTTTGTAAAGGTCCTCGGAGCGGACGAAAGGCCAAATGGCATAGCCCGATATTGGAAGTGGTGGTCTCCAAACGCAAACCTGAGGTACCTTCTGTGTGATTGGTGAATGGGGACGTGTAGGTACGCTTCCTTTAGATCTACAGACTGCATCAGGTCCCCCCGTCGGATGCAGCCAAGCAGAGACTTGAGGGAATGCATTTTGAACCGACGGTAGACGATGTGTTGATTGAGACGTCGTAGGTTCAAAATGCCTCTCCAGTCGCCCGAGCTCTTCGGGACCAGGAATAACGTTGAATAAAAGCCGGTTCTGAGTTGGTCTGAAGGGACTTGTTCTATGGCCTGAATCTGTAACAGATGGAAAATTTCGAGCGATAGAAGGGCTCGCTTTTCCGGCTGCACCGGCCAAGGGCAGTGAACATAAAAGTCCTGTGGCATCTTGGCGAATTCCAAACGTAATCCCTCGGTGACAGTTTGGACAATCCAGGCATCCGAGGTGGTAGTCGGCCACAGGTGAGAGAAGGCCTGGAGCTTGCCGCCGATCGGGACCGGGAACGGTGAGTCACTTTCCACGTCTGGCGAAACGACCCGCAGACTGCTTGAAAGGCCGTCTAAAGTTGGACTGTCTGCGACCGCGGTCACGAAAGGACGCCCTGTCTGAAGTCGGTTGGTACTGGAGTTGCGAGGGCCGGTAATAAGAGGCGCCACCGGCGCCTTGATCCTGCCGAAAGGGCTGTCGGCTATACGGTACGTAGCGCCTGTCCTGGCGGCGAAAGGAAGTAGGTAACACCTTCTTTTTATCCCTGTTCTCCACTAGAACTGAATCCAGGGATGATCCAAACAAGGCAGGGCCCTTGTAAGGAGCAGCAGTTAGACGCCACTTGGACTTGGCGTCAGCCTTCCAGTTGCGGAGCCATAGGAGACGCCTCGAAGACACAGTTGACGCCAAGGCACGGGAAGCGAATTTAGCCGCGTCCAAGGATGCGTCAGCTGAATATTCAGCAGCTGCAACCAGTTTTGCTAGGTCTTGATGCGATCTCGCGTCTTCAGGCGGGAGCCGTTCTTTCAATTGACGCAGCCACACCAGCGATGCCCGGTTAAAGAAGGATGACGAAGTTGCTGCCTGAATGGCCCAAGCCACCGCTTGGTGCGTCTTACGAAAGCCCATCTCGGCCCGTTTGTCCTCAAACTTGAGGCCGTCCCCCGGCTCACCTAGCAGGATGGAAGAAGATGTAAGGCTAGCCACCGGATCATCAATCGTAGGCAACTGTAGAAGTGCATCCAGAGCAGGAGCCGAGGCATAAAGCTTACGGTCAAACGAATTCGGACCAGACAATGAGGAGGGGCGGTCCCAGGGCTTCTGAATGACCTGGCAGAAAAGATCAGGACACGGAACAAAGTCCTCCTCAGGTTGAGGCAGATTAAACAAATGACTGTTAGGGCCTGCTGGAAGAAGAAGAACAGAAGAAGAAGAGCCCTGAAGCGGGCTGGAATCCATGTTGGTAGCCGCTTTTGCTTTGCGAAGCAACGAGCGAAACAAAGAAGGCTTAAACAGGCCCGGGAAAGCCGGTTTGTCCTGAATCTCCCCTTCATCCTCTGACATCTCAAAGTCATCTAGGAAGTCATCTTCCCGGGCTGATTCCGACACAGGATCATAGGGAACAGATTGATTTTGTTGATGGTGTACCCCGGGAGGGTGCAGATGAAAAGCAGGCCCAGGAGGACAAACAGGGGCAGGCAAGGCACCAGTGGATTGCTGTAACCCCATTTGGAACATATGGGACATGGCCTGAGTAAAAAAGGACTGAAAATCCACAGGTTGACCAAACACAGGGCCCGCCTCCGGGCGGAGGCCAGCTGCAGTGGGTGTAAATGTAGCTGCTGGAGCTGCCCTAGAAGCCTGAGAAAGTTGGCTGGCAAAACTGGAGGAGCGTGACCTGGCACTAACACAGGGTTGATTAGTAGCAAACATTGAACACCCCTGAGAAGTAGATGGGCAATCCTCCCTTAGCCCACTAGCCAAGGCCTCCATAGAATGAGAGGCTGAGGGGTCACGAGCCATCCCATGGTCTAAATCTCCCTCCATAGGCCCCTGACAAGGTACTTGCACCTGCTGGCAGGCCTTAGCAAACTGCTTTTCTAGGGCTTTGTGCCTACGTTGGGCATCCTTATCTACAGCCGTAGATTTGGAGGATTTCCCCTGTTTATTGTTTTTAGTCTTCCTCCCCCTGAGCTGTTTAGGGGAAGGCACTGGGGAAGGAGAAGGACTTCTGTCCATATCCGAAGAAAGATCAACTGCCTCCCTGTCCTCCATGTCAATAGCCCCAACAAATAATTGTAATATATAGCTAACAGTTTTCTAAGATAATGAATTAATTAATTAATCAAAATTTTTCTTTCTTTTTTTTTTTTAAATATATATATATAAGGTGAAATAAAGAACTATTTACAAGAAAAAAGGGGCTTCAAATATAACTAGGCAACCGCCAACAAACAAATTCTTTTTTTTTTTTTTTAAATAGATATAATCAAATGCCAAAAAATTATGTACTTCCCTTTAAATCCTCAGGCACACCACTGCATACAAGGGAAAAGCGCAGGCATGAGCAGGACAGCGTCCCAACCTGCGAGTCACCAAGCGACCCTGGAAACCTAAGCCCAGGTCGCCCTGTCCACGGAGCAGCTCAGAGAATTGACGAAGTTCTGGGCACAAAATGGCGGCCCGCGAGGGAAGCCCCAACGAGTCCTAAGCCAGGCGAAACAAAGCGCCTACGGCCGGACTGAAGCTGCAACGAAGGGGGCAGTCTCAACAGTTCAAAACGGCTAATGAGTATGCCAGCCGGCAGGGACTCAAGCCGCTAGGTGCTACGGCCGCTAAAGCGAACGGCAGCCTCGCGCAGTGACAGGTTGCAAATGGCGGCCAAAACGGCAAAAAAATTAAGCCGCCCGCCAAGCCAAGCCGCTAGCGGCGGCCGGAGCCCCGAACCGCCGCAATGCAGTTAAAACTTCACCTAGGTGAAGATAGTCAAAGCGCAGCACCTTTACAACAGAAAAGGAATTAAAATGATCCAATTTAGAAGAATAACAAAGCAAAAAAGATAAAATTGAGAATAAGTAACAGACACTCAATGCACTTGCAATGGCTGAGTGAAAAAGTCTGAGGAAGGAGCAGGAAGTGAGGTGGATCCAGCTCCAGAGGGATTTGATTGACACTCAGCATTGCAAATAGGAGTGATCGTTACCCAGACTGAGGAGTGTCTGAACGGCGAGTAGGAAAAACAATATTTTTCTGATTGTTTGGAGTGGAATAGATCTGCACAAGAAGAAAGTGAAACTAAGTGTGAGGAGGAAGGGGCAAGCAGACAAGCAGTACAAAATGAAAGTGAAACTTTCTGAGCACAATACTGCACAGCCACAGACAGACAAGTCTTTGGATCTTTTTGTGTGTATGAGGTTTATCACATTCTTTCCTTGGAGGAAAAAACCTATAATGGCAGCAGGCCGTAAAAGAGACCCAGTTTGGCAATATTTTAATGAAGTTCCTTTACCTATCGGTAAGGCAGGCATGCGTGCAAACTGCAAACACTGCAACAAAGAAATGCAAGGCCTGGTGGCCCGAATGAGGCAACATCATGAGAAGTGCTGTGATGAAGATGACCAAAGAAACACATTTGAACAGGCAGGATCTTCAGGTTGGTAAACATTTTTATTGAATCATATTTCTAAAGACTGCCTTGAACTGTCATGTTTGAGCAAAATTATATTTCTTATTATTACTGCATGTTACTGTCATTTGGTACAGTTATGAAGAAAAGCAAATATTCCTTTTGGAGCAGTGGTGTGTACAATAAGCAGAAATTGTATAAACAATAAAATAACAGCATTGACTTTTTTGTTTAGAGGAATTCATGGATTCTGGAAACTATCCACCTTCAAGATCACCATCCTCCTGTTCTACAGTTTCAGAGTTATCCATCCAGGATAGTGCTTCATTAGCATCATCATCATCAGACACCCACAGCCACATATCACTATCACCTAAAAGAAAGAAAAAACCCTTCCCTCCTGGAACCACCATAGATAAATTTGTGATAAAAACTAGCAGATTAGAAAAAGAGTTAATTGATGAAAAAATTGCCCAGTTTGTTTATGCAACGAACTCTTCTTTCCGTCTGACTGAGAACCCACATTTCATTAAGACCAGGATACAGTCCACCCAGCAGAGCAGATGTTGCAGGGAAACTGCTGGATAAAGTGTATGACAGAGAAATGGAGCAATGTGCAACAGCTCTGGAGGGTAGAATTGTTACCCTAAGTATTGATGGGTGGAGTTATGTCCACAATGATCCTATTGTATGAGCTTGTATAACAACAGAAGAAGGGAAAGTCTTCCTTGCACAAACAATTGTGCAAGGAAATACACACACAGCAGAATACTTACAAGAAGTGGCAGTAAAAGGTATAATAACATGTGAACAAAAATTCAAATGTCTAGTACGCAGTTTGGTCACAGACAATGCTGCAAATGTATCCAAGATGAGAAGAAATTTAGAAGAGCAGGAAGGGAATACAAAGCTAATAACATATGGTTGCAGTGCTCATTTGCTGCACCTCTTAGCCAAAGACTTAAGTGTTCCAGAAATAAAGACTAATGTTGTTGAAATTGCTAAATACTTCCGTAACAATCATTTTGCTGCAGCAGCTCTGAAAAGGATGGGTGGAACCAAGCTAACGCTCCCACAAGATGTTAGATGGAACTCTGTGGTGGGCTGTTTTGAGCAGTATATCAAGAACGGGCCTATTCTGATGCCAGTTTGTGAAGAAAATCGAGATAAAATAGATGGCACTGTCACGGCCAAAATCCTCAACATTGGGCTTAAGAGAAATGTTGAACATATGCTGAGCATCCTGAAACCCATCTCTGAAGCTTTAAACAAAATACAGAAAAATAGCTGTTTTATTGCTGATGCTGTTGAAATTTGGAAGAAACTGAGTGAACACTTAAAAACAGAACTACACATGGACAGAATTAAATTACAAGCATTAAAAAAACGAATGGGACAAGTACTGTCTTCAGCTCATTTTTTGGCAAATATTGTCAATATCCAGTATCAGGGTCAAAACTTAAGTTCTGAGGAAGAGGAGTTAGCTATGACATGGGTATCTAGCAATCATCCATCTGTAATGCCAACTATAATAAACTTCAAAGCTAAGGGGGAACCATTCAAGAAATATATGTTTGCTGAAGATATTTTAAAGAAAGTCACATCAATGAACTGGTGAAAGTCACTTAAGCACTTGATTTAGAGACTGTTCAAGTAATGATTTCACTTTTAACAGCAGTAGCTTCTTCTGCAGGTGTTGAAAGAATATTCTCTTCCTTTGGACTCATTCATTCTAAATTGAGAAATCGTTTGGGACCTGATAAAGCAAGAAAGCTTGTTTTTCTTTTCCAGATTATGAACAAAGAAGAAGATGAAGATGATGAGTGAGCTACAGAGGACAGTATTTAAGTTTTTCATGTGTAGGCTGGGCTGACAGTCCAAATTAGTTAACAAACATGGATGTTTGTTTAAGCAAATAACATATGCTGTAATGTTATTGTTTCAGTTGAATAAATCTATTTAAATTGTTAAGGTAATGATTATTTTTCTCCTTCCTAAGTACAACAGAAAAGTTGTCCAAATATGAATGATTAACCTATTAAACTGGGGATAAAAATACTAATATGAAAAGTTGTTATTCTAAAAATCTTCATCTACTTGCATATTAAAGTTATATCAGCAAGAATTAGTCTTTATGTAGAAAACTATGATTTAAATCAAGCCTTACTGACTAGTGATTTAAATTGTGATCCACCCTGCATCCAGAGCAGTCGTATCCATCCTGGCCCACAGGCTGCATATACCTCCGGAAAGCTAGTAATGTGGCCCCACAAGATTTATTTAAAAAATAAAGGAAGTTCGTTATTTATATACATTAACTGTATCATATATTTTATATGCAGTCCAAGACAATTTCTTTTCACTCAGTGAGGCCCATGCAAGCCTAAAGTTGGATAATCCATGATATAGAGTGTCGGGAAGTATTCTTATTCACATACTCCTTGAACTACATTTATTTACGTCACTGAAGTTTAACCTGTAAGTAGCCTTCCTAGAAGTTTAAATGACTCAGAACTCAAATGACTTATTCACAAGAACAAGATTTGTTTTCTGCAAACACAACACATTTTCCACACAGTAGCTTCTCCAGAAAATGTTCTATCAAATCTAGAAGCTCAGATTAGGTTTATATAAAGGATTCACAGGTGTTTTTTTCCATTAATGAATCTCTATTTACATGCCAATGTTAAACAAAAAAAATTCTAGTTTTAATATAGATGACTCATTCAACCTTTTCCTGAGCAGTGTATATTTTTCAGATAGAGAGCAAGCAGAGCTCTACATCCATTAATGAAATAACTCAAAAAAAGTTATGAAAATAATTTAAAATTAAATATAAATAAGTGATATTTTTGTCATTACCTACATATTTTAGAAATACTTCCAAGAAGTAATTTTTGAGAGAACATTCATGTATCTTGTCTTACAATATAACAAGATCTTCCCTTGCCTTTTCATGTGCTAATACTTATTAAGATAATTTTTATCAAGTTCCTTACTGAATTACAACTGAGAAAAGGTAGCCTTCATTCCATCTCATAATGATACATTCAACTTCAAAACAAGAGGAGTGAAGTATTAATTTGGTGCATTAAGCAAGAAGAGACTGATTGCGATGATATTAACCTTGAATTTGCATTTCAATGTTTTGTTAGGCTTTTATTAGCTGCTGCTTCCCAGAGTTCTTAAAATGTGATGATAAAAGATACAAAATGAGCAATAACCATTGAAAGAGACATCTGACATCTCCTGGACTACTAATTTCATTTCTCCTGTTAAATATTTATTCTCCCTGCCTACCCTATAGTCAACCGCATGGTTCTTTGGCACATAAAACATCAGCAATATCTTAAAACAATATATTCTTTATAGCTAAGACTAGGAGAAGAATCTTCCTCCACCCACCCACTCATATAACTTCACTCTGAAAGAAAATTAAACATACAAGTACTAAAAAAGAATGCTTGTAAAAATAAAGCAACCTCACTAAAGAATCATGTATAACTTATTCATCCAAATTGGGTTCCCAAAGCAGCTTGTATACAATGAATTGAACAGAAGTCTCTCTCTCTCTCTCTCTCACACACACACACACACACACACACACCCCAAATCGGAGATAATAAATCTGGACTTTATTATTTCAATGTAAAAATTATACTATACATTACATTATCAGAGATTATACAGTAAATTCCATATAAATCAAATTAACTCAATATTTTCCACATTAAACTTAAGCGTGTTTTTATAATTTCATGCAGGAGATAGCCTACCAATGTTCATGAAATGAAGCTTCACATTAAAGTAATCAATTTACAAAAACATAGAATTGCATTGATAGTCAGAATTCACAAGAATTAGAAGAAGTTGTTTCATCCATACTATGATACTATTTTGAGAATTTTCAAATCAGTTCATTCTGGAAAATATATAGTACATTGGAATTTCCACAGTTGCCAAAATTTCCATTTGCAATTAAAATTAAAATTGGCATTCATTTCCTGCAGTCAATTATCTAAAGGTACCTGGCAGTCTTCTCTGTTATGTGGTGCTGCTGTGTCATGACTTCATTCAATCCAGAAATTTATATTTCAACACCTTTAACATTGTTAAAGTTGTCTTCAGTTTAAAGATCAGTGCGAAAAAATCTGTTTTCCTAGCCCTTACTTGATAATATCAAAATGAAAAATTTATTAGACTATTTAAAAATTCCAGCAATGCCTATAGCACAAATCAGCAAATACATAAGCATATGATTCAATTTTCATTTGGTAAACTATATCTGTAATACTAGTTGTATGCATACACTTTTCAAAATGCTCAAGAAAAATTTTACAACTAGGATTCTTGTGTGAAATTCAAAGTGAAACTGAACACCAGTAAATTACTCCAAATAATCTTGGCATAGAAGACTAATATCTGTGTTTCATTCTCTTTCAAACTTTTTCCCCCTAATAATTCCTTTGTTCTAGCACCAGCTTTAAGTTTTTCGTGTGGATTAACATTATAATTATTAAGTGGATGATTATATAATTATTTAATAGCAACCCAAAACATGGTCATAATTCATCACCACATCAACAATTCTATTGTTGCCTCCAAACATGAAATGACATAGATACAGCAATTGATTCTGGATATCTGGAAATTTTCAGGAAAGCCCCAAATTTATTCTAACCAAGTCCCCCAAAATTACATTTATTTATTTAGAAAATTTATTCCCCATCTACTCATCATACTCCCATACTCCAATCCAAAGCAAGATTCATTAAACAGAGCTATATTCGACTCATTATTTAGTAAAAAAGAATCAACTGTGAACTTTGGTTTCCAGCAAATATTTGAATTATTCAATCCACTAGAATTGTCAAATTTCATTGAAATAAATGAAGAGATTATCTGCTATCCTCTAAATTCTGTTTCTTAGGGGAAATTGTGTGTTTAGCTTTATTATCTGTGAATGGAATTTCTGAAATCTGTAGCATCTTCTATACAAAATCAACACACCAGATTGAAAGATAAATTTTGAAATGTAATTTTCTGAATGTTGTAAATAAAAGGACTGATGCCAAAAGATAGCTCCTGCCCTTCCATATTCCACCCAGTCACAGATCAACTATTTTCTTGTAAAATGTCCAGTTCTGTAAAAACTATAATGGTATGGGAAAATAAGAGACAGGAAGAGAATGGGAGACAGGAGGAGAAGCCACAGATTAGGCAATGGTTAGATAAGAGGTAGCTAAACCCAAAGGAATGGGGTGTGGCAACTGACTCAAAGGGACCCTCTCTAGTTTCTTAGGCTGTAATGGCTATGGGGCAGAGGTAGTTTCAGACTTGCAAAAGTCTTTTATGTAATCTTACAATAAAGATGAAGGGATGCGGTGGCTCAATGACTAGAATCCCTAGTGCCGCGTAATAGGGTGAGCTCCCATTATTTGTCCCAGTTTCTGCCAACCTAGTTCGAAAGAATGTAAAAAATGCAAGTAGAAAAATAGGGACCACTTTTGATGAGAAGGTAACAGCATTCCGTGCGCCTTTGGCGTTTAGTCATGCCGGCCACATGACTATGGAGACGTCTTCGAACAGCGCTGGCTCTTCGGTTTTGAAACGGAGATGAGCACCGCCCCCTAGAGTTGGAAACGACTAGCACATATGTGCGAGGGGAACCTTTACCTTTACCTTACAATAAAGATAGACCTAGTACTTCTGAGTGTTTAGTTCTTGTCTGGAGCACCCTGCAAAGTTAACAAAGTGACTTAAATTTGCTATAAAAAGAAGTTTGTGCCATGGAGGTAACATGATTTGCTTTAATGAATCAATTGCAGGAGAACATTATCCATCTCTGAAGAACTTCAGTGTCTACCAAAGAGGCTCACTGGAACCATCCAACCTGGTAAACCCCAGCACAAAAAGCTTGGTGAATGATGTGGGGGAGGCAGGTCATACCTCCTCTACTGTGTTTGCCAAAGACTTTTCAAGCAGCTTGGAGGAAGTTTCAGGGTAGACAGCTTCAGAATATGATACCAGTTTGCACTCGGTGTGAGCAGCAATACAAAATACCCTTGGCTAGGGTGAATTTTCTATTAAGTGGGATTACAAACTCAAGAGTAGTGGTGCATTCAGTCTGGCATTTAATAAAAATTCCTTAGGTATATTAAGATGAATTTGTTGAATAGTGTCCATTTCACTGAAGCTCTGCTATTTTCTCACTACAATCATTGGGGACTCAATACGGAATGGGTAAAATTGCAATTAGATTGAAAATTAAGCATTATTGTAAAATCTGAAACTATGCTTTTATAATTTATTTATTTCTTTATTAAATTACTATGTGTCAGTCTCACTGATACAGCGACTCTAGAAGGCTTACAATAATAAGGAATGAATCCAAGTATTATTTGCGAAACCCGTTATATGAATATCCAAAAGATTGTGTAATTAAATGATTCTGTTTCCAAATATTACATGAAATATTGAAATATTAAATTGAATGAAAACTTAATAGTTTTCACTGAATTTAAGGTATGTGTACACTTCAAGAACAATTACTAATTTTAGCTTTAGCTAATGAGTATTTACTACAGATTCTCAAAACGTTGCAAAATGTGAAATGCCTCTTACTTATTTCCTCATCCATTTTTTTTCTACTGATTTCAATTTGCATTCATACATTGTAGTCCTAACATATACAGTAGAACCTCTGGTCACAAACGCGTCTGACCACGACCAAATCAGGTTCCAACCAAAAAATTCACAAAATTTTTGAATCTGGTCACGAACACATACTCGGGTGGCAATAAAACACGGCTGCAGCTGACTTCCCCTTCCGCGCCATTTTTTTTGTAAGCACCAATTTTTTAAAATGGGAAATTAAGTTCAGGTCATGACCAAATCGGGTTGCAACAAAGTTATGGAACAAATTATGGTCGTCACCAGAGGTTCTACTGTATATAGGTTTCAAATATCCAGATAACCTCCATTTGGAAGTAAAGGCTCTTTTGAATCTCTTTGCTGTCATATTGTGATTATTCAGACTTTTTCAGGCCAGATACAATGGTTTGAAGAGGGCTTTGAGTCAGTATTTGTGGCACTGGGCTTGTGGCAAAAATTCAGAAGTATTTCCAAGGGGTGAGAGAGAATGGTATAAAGATCACCCAACTAGCTATATGCCTAGAGAGGGACTAGAACTCATTGTCCTTCAGTTTCTAACCCAGTGGCTTACTTACTAGAAGTCTATTAAAATATCTACAAATCAGTACATATTTTACAGAAGAGAGAAAACTGTAATAGAAGACAGTCAAGGGACTAAATAAATTACTGAATGTTATAGTAATCTTTTAACCATTCATAGCTACTTGAAGCCTGAGGGAATACATTTACTTTCAATTGCTCACTTATTAGATCCTTTTTGCTTCTCATTTTCTCTTGCTGCCCTACAAAGGAGCTAATGTCAGATGTAATAAAATCAATTCAAAAGAAAGTAGTGAAAAATATACTTCTATAATAATTTGAAACTTGCTTCTTTACACCAGAAATTCTTAGGTTACAGAGTAAAAACTTTATTGGTATCCTAAAAACATTCAGATTTCAATTCTACTTCAGGATGTTAAAACTTTCAGATAGTGACAAGGTACTTATTTTCTACATTACGATAATCAAAATACCATTTTATGATTTCTAACTATTACAGATAGTCTAACCACAATTGGAATAGGAACCTAGGTTGTTAAACAAAGGGATAGCTAAGTGAAAATTGTGACTGTGTTAACAATCTTACTTTCAGCTTTCCTTTCCAGACCAATGAAGGTCGTAAATCTGAGAATTGGTTGCAATATTATTTTTTCATCACCATCACAACTGTGAACAATCTACAAAGCAGTTGTTAAACAAGGACTATATGTATTTTCTGTAAATATCATTATTTCAACTGAAGCAGATGGATAAATAGGTATTAAGAGTAACTTGTATATGCTCTCTCAATAATTATTCCTTTAGCTAGGATTTAGACCTAACTTATCACCCTCCCTCTTCTCATAGAAGAATAAACAAAATGTCCCCCAAATGTTTAAAGGTTAAACTATGTTATTAAGGAATGGCTGAAGGAACCAATTGCCAGGTGAAAAGTACAATAAAGTACAAAAGTAGGAGGTGTTTGAAGAGCTGCTGTTGTAAGACACGTTTGTTGTACTTTGAGATAATTTCTCTTATACTTGAGCACCCAAAACTACAACATGTAAGAGCTAGCCATTCTTCCAAGATCATCTACAGAAAATTAGGAGCACATATGGTTATGTCTGACAAGCTACAGTACACGCCTTGTGCAGTCAAGACGACAATTCTTTTCAACATTCTGACAAAAAAGAGGAGAAATTCAAAACTGATCAGTTTTACCAAAACAAATAAGTAAGCCCACCAACAATTAATATGTTTTATATATCATACACAAATATCAATGTCCTGCACATTTAGAAATGGAAGAGATGCCAGTGATGTTACCTAGCATTCTGCATTTCTGCAACCACATTTCAATGGTAAAATAATTCTTCAAACAGAAACAACACTTCATTGATTTTTTTTCCAGACTGTCATGTTCATGTGTAGTTGCAGAAGTAATTTGTGAATTATAATGTTTTCTTGAAGACCTGGCATGAGTGACATGATTAATAGAAGTAGAACAATATAGTTGACATTACATCATTGTATTTCTCATAGTTTCTCTTGGATGTTATTATTCTTGTGCAATATGCATGATATTGCCACTTTAAGCATCACTGCTAAATTGATGGGAATGGAAAGTGCTCAATTTTTACTGGAATATCACCATTCTCAAGGTACAGTAATTTGTCTACTATCAAATTACTATTAAGGACAGGCATTTAAGTCCTTCCTATAAAGATAAAGATTTAAGTATAACATTTCAATAGAAGAAATGGTGAAAGTAAAGTACTGTCTGGACATTAGAATACAATGAATAAATGTCAGGTCTTGAGCATACTTCCCAATTTAGCATTCTGTAATAGATGGAACTAGAACTCCCAATATATCTGAAATACACACCAACACTTCATATTGAGAAAGGCAGGTCATAAACTTCAATTTAGATTTTTTTTTGAAGAGAAGTTCACTAAGTAGCTTTTCACTATCTCTACTTCAGTTCCTCTTTCCGTAAAAAAAGGATCATAGCTAATACAACTGTTATTACCATAAATGCAAAACTGATTGAATGGAAATATATACTTGCATGCAAAACTTTAGGCACCTCTGATCAAATTGAATAGTTCACTGAATCCCTAAGGCAGGGGTGTCAAACTGGCAGTCCGCGGGCTGGATGCATCATACATAGGCCATGCCCACCCCAGCTCCACAAAGGGGGAAAACACCACGATATGTCACATGATGGCAACATGATGCCGTCAGTTTGACACCTGTGCCCTAAGGGAATAGAAGATGACATAATTCTTTCTGAACATTTGAATGCTATTGCTTACAGTTTTGAAATAAAAAATGGTGAATATGGAAGGTATAGGAGTTTGAATCTTTAATGAATACTTTGTAACCCTCCTGAAATAACAGCTTCCAAATATTTCCTACACCGTATTTTTTTTTAGATTTTTTTCTCCTTCCAGTCTTCCTTGCAGAACTTTTCTAGCTCAAAAATATTCCTGTCTCCTTGCATAAACTTCATGTTTCTGACGTTCCTACAGATTTTCAATTATATTTAAGTATAGAGATTATGAAGGCCATTTCAAAACTTTTTTTTATTGTTAGTACTTCTTGATCAATTTAATTTCAAACTATTTCCTTCAAACTCTTCAGTTTCTTCATTGATTGTTGGTTATTAGCTTTTAGGATATGTTAACATTTGGATGAATCATTTTTTTGTTCCACCCACACAATATTTCTTGTGCCACTCTGCCCCATAACTCCAACATTTTTGTAATTGTTGTATAAGTAATGCTGTGGTATGGCCTTGTGGACAACAGCAACCCCAGCATCAATTAAAATTTTCAGCAGGTTATTTGTATTGATCTCTGAGGGTTCTGTTTTGTAGATATGGGCAGTTTTGGGAGAAGTTTACCAGACATTTTTCTTTGCCCAACAGATCTTTCATTGACTTACATAATCTCCTGGATCTTCTTTTCTGAAAAATGTTCCTCACAGTTGAAATTATTTAGCTGGAAAATTTGGAATTATTGTTGCTGTTCTTTTTAAATAACCTTTCCTTGCTTTCTAAGAATGAAATATTCTTTCATTGCTTAGAGAAATACATGATTATTAGACAAACCATTGCAGCCTGACAGTTTAGAAGGATCAGAATATTTATTTACGGATGGGGTTGTCTTTACCTAGCTAACTATAGGCCTGATGAGTCAATCCTTTTAGAAGCCTTCTTAGCAAGTTTTAGACCTGAACCAACTGGATGACTGTCCACCTTTCTGCATCTGCCATAGTCTGTTTCCTTATTTTGATCTGTAAACAACTTTATGTATTCAAATTTGCAAAAGATATGTACTGTTTCTGTCATCTTATGTTGGTCTTGGAATTCTTAGAAACATACCATTAGATGAGGAATGCCTAACTTTAGACTTTCAGTGTAATGACAAAGATTTTGTCTTAGGCCTAGAGGAAACTAGCATTGCCCTAGTTCAAGTCACACTTGACTGTCTGATTTATGCAAGCCCCTGTTTTAACAACTTGTGGAATATAATGTCACAGGCCAGAACCATGGGAATGAATCTGGTTTCCTATCACAAAGTAGCAAACTTATCTCAAACTATTATTTCTCAACCTTCATAATATGATCAACAATATGAGAAATAATATTTATTTATAGTTTTAAGGATTGCTGGTAGATTTTGCCAGCAAACTATTTGATTATGAGAGTTCAAGTGTGCCTATTAAATGTTATTATTTCAACTTCAGATACCATATTCAGTACAAGATTATTAATACCAGCCTATCTTACAGGTCATAAGGCTACTGAAATCTGTTGGATACTTTCACTACTTGAAGTATTCTAGTAAATGCTATTATTGTTGGAAGTAAAATAAGAATTATGAAGAAACTTGTATATTATTTTAAAAACTCAATATTTTAGTGAAATATTTACTTCTACCAAACTCTCAAAAAACACATTTATGTTTGATATGTTCTATTCTTTCCACAATTATGAATTATTCATAATTCAGACTTCCTTCAGTCTTCTTTAATAATTATTATGAATCTTAATTCTAGAATTCTAATACAATACATATCCCAATCTCTTTTTTAGCCATTTCACTACATTAAATTATTCCAGAACCAAGGTTCTCCCTTCATCCTCTTTGTTGAGCTTCATTTCTGCACCTATTCCTACCAGTTCTTTCCCCTTGATAGAAAATAACCAATGTGTCTTATCTTTCCTTCCCAACTTTTAAATAAAGCTTGTTTACTTCTGAGGAATATTGAACGTTTTTACACCTTTATTACCTTCACAATATTTTACCTACTGCACCTTTTCAATATTTGCAAATGTTTCTTAGATGGAAGAGCCATTAAATGATTCACTTCTAAACACGTTCCAATGTAGTTCCTCCTATTTCACTGTCACTGGATAATACTGGCATTCTTCTATTTTTAGCTAAACGTCATTTAACACAATCAAGTGCCACATCAATATATTGCAAAGAACTCTGCAATGGGGTTTTCTATACATACCATTACATACATTAAAATGAAAATTCCAAAACTTTTGCAAAAGCCTCATCTAAAGCGTACTTTCACACTTGACAGATGGAGCCCAATTCTCCATATGCTCATAAAGTCCACTTTATGATCAAGAAATTAAATTCAGGTGAGTGAGAATAGGATTGCAGTTTTGAAGTCTTAAATTGTCTTAGGTTTGGGAGTATTTTGAGCTGAGTTTTTATTTATAATTTAGATATAACGGCCAGGATATTAACTTTAATGTTCTCTATCCTCTCTTCCCTTTTTTTAAAAAAGGAAATATAACCACAATCACACCTAAGGTCAAATACCTCAAAGATACTTTAAGGATTATGACGTGTGGAAATGCCTTAAGGTGATCAAACCTGCAGAGTCATCCAAAAGGTATAGGTGCTTTACTCTGTGATTTCTAGGTGCTCCCAAATCCGGTTTTCTGTCTCCCAATCACTAGTCTTATTCACTGAATTTTAAGCAGGAGACAACACGTTTCCTCCACATGTAAAAACCTCTCGTCTTTTCTCACCTATCCTTTGAGATTATATATTTCTTATGTGGAAAACCGTGAAGGAATAAAAGGCAAGCCTAGAAGCAGAATATGCCTTCCGATTGGCAGCACTAAGATTCTCTGCATAGGGAAGCACCCTGTCACGTTTCTACAGAATTCAAAGGATGCTCATTTTGCAAGCGCGTTAAAAAAAAGGGGGGGGGGCTCCAGGGCATTCCACAGCGGTAGGATGCGCCGCCACACCTCTGAACCTCACCCCCTCGCGCGCCAAAGCGTCCCTCGCCTTGGACAAGGCATTCCACCGGGTCACTCTTCCGACAGGTGTGGGGGCTCCACCCACTTCCCCCACCCATGTGGCAGACCGGAGCGCACGCGTCTGTCCCCGACACCCGTGGTACTCACACGAACGCGTGATAGATGAACGCCCAGCCTCTGGGTCTCTCCAAGACATTGTAGAGATAGTTCTGCAGCTTCCGGTACTTGGCGTTCCGCCGGTAGATCGGGTTGCTGCTGTAGGAGAGCGGTTTCCCCAGCAGGCTCATCCGGGCTCCTCCTTGCTTGCCTCGCCGGCTCTCTCGCAAGCCAAACCCGCCGCCGGTGCCCAGGAGGAGCAAGCCGTCCCCTCGGGAGGGCGCCGAGTTCAGGAGCACCCTGCTCCGACCGGACTCCACATCCTTCATGCCGCTGCTGCTCCCGCTGCAGCCGTAGCGCCCCGCCGAGCTGCTCTTTAACCAGATCCCGGCGGAGCCGCCCTTGTCATCTCCTCCGCTGTAGCTGCGGGGCATGGCATCACGGCAGGGGCAAAAGCAGCGGCTGTGGTGGTGGTGGCGGCGGCGGCGGCAAGCGGCGCGGGCTCCCGCTTGGTTGGGGATGGGAGGCAAGCAGGTTCCTCCTTGGGCTGAGGAAAGGCAAAGGAGGCGGTCGAGAAGAAACGGGGGCTGCAGCCGCCTGGCGTTTTCCCCACAACTCCCGCCAAGGAGGAAGGGGGCAGAAGGAGCCGTGGGGGCCACCTTGGTAATCCACAGCTGAAGATGTGGAGGCTTTGGGGAATGGGGGGAAGGGAGGGGGGGGGAGAAAAAGCGCTCACACTCAGCTCCTCTTGGAGATTCCCGCTTGGCTTCGGTTTCCTTCAGTGGCTTCGGCAAAGCTTCATTTCCTCAGCTGCCTTTCTCTTTATTGAGAAACTTTGGAGTAGAATAAGGTGCCGAGTTCTCCTTAAAGGAACAGAGCGCTGCTCTTCCTTCTCCGCCTAAGACGAGATCCAGGGGCAATCACGGTTGACACCAGGCAAACGAGGAACTGTTTTGAAGAAAGCCGGGGGAGAGGGAGGCGAGGGGGGGGGACGGTGGCGAGAAGCCTTGCCGCCTTGGTTTACAGAAACTGTTTGAAAACGAGAAAAGGGCAAAAAAGAAAAAAGAAAAGAAAAGAAAAGGAGGCTAGAGAGGCTCCCGTTTCGATCCGTGGCCGGTTTAGTAAATTTTGCTATGGCGAGCCTTCCCGAGCAGACAGGCAAGCTGTTGCCTCTCGTGCAAACGCAGGCGATAAGTACTCGCCGCTACCGAATAAACCGGATAGGAGGAGCAAGGAAGGGGGCGCAGAGGAGGCTGTGCCCGGCGCGTCTCCGCTCCCTCGTGCCAAATAGCAGCAGAAGATACAAAGAGAGGCAAGTCAGCACCGCAGGAAGGAAATCTCCTTCGAAAAGTCATTAAAACCGCTTCGAGTCCAGTCGTCGCAGCAGCTCCAGCTCGGGGCAAAAAAAAAAAAAAAGTGGAGAAACCGATCTCGCAGCTTCAGACGTCGGCGGTTACGAATGTTGATCATTAAGCTCGTCTCTGTTGAGTTTTAACTGGTCCTCCATCGGGTTCAGAGGGTCGCGTTAGGCGACAAGCACCCTTTACTTATGCCTTCCCACAGCCTCTCCTCCCCCCCACCCCGCCAACCATTTATTCTGCCAAAGCTGGAGAGAAATTACCGTATGCGTAAAAACGCACCGGTGCGAAAACCGCCCAGCAAGAACGGAGAGCGGGAGGGACCGAGAGGGATCCCCTTTTGCCTCCTCCCGCGCACTCTCGCCAACTTCCAAGGAAGTTTCAGCCAGCTCTGAGGCGAAAGAAAGATGCGCCCGCGGGTGGGGCTGGCTGGGGTGAGGGAGAAACCGCAAAACGTGACCAAGGGGAGAAAAAAAAAACCAAACCAACCCTCAAAAGGGAAACCTACGCTTCCAAAGAGGCCGCGTCTCTTCTCTCGCTCTTTTCCCACCACTGGAAAACGAGCCCCTGTGAGGAGCCCTGCCGTTTTCCCGCTCTTCTCTTATTCATGGCGACACACGCTTTAAGAAGCAGGTGGCTTTGCGGAGACCCGCCTTTTCCTCCCCCCACCCCTTATTTACATTTTTTTTCCCGACCGCACGACCTCCGTGGCCCTTGGGAGACTGACTGGATTGACTCCGAGCGCTCCGAGACGATACGCGGGGTCGCTAGTGGGAGCCGCTTCCGTGTGACTCGCAGCGACTCCCTCGTCGCTTCGGCGCGAGACAAAGCGCTGAGCGGGGACGCGGGTCGAGTCACTCGCCCTCCGTCAGAATATCTCCTCCGAGTAAGAAACCAAACCTCGGGGGAAGCTGGGGGAAGCTAGTATAAGTGGAAACCCAAGGAAACCCCCGAACAGAAGGGCCTACAATTCCCCCAGCTTCAAGCCTAGAGGCTGGCTGGCTTCCTTCCTCTCCTCCCTTCAGTATTTTTACAGGGAAAATATTTTCCGTAGCTTAGATCTTGCTGTCCTTTTTTGCTTACTGCTGCTAAGGCTCAGCCTGACGTTGGCTTCCAAATGTAAATTGGGCAGACAAGCCTGCCATCCACAAGCAACTACATGTTTAGAAAAGAAAGCAGATCAGGAAATGATGCTGTGACACCAAGTGCAGCCAGGGATAGATGAGGTCGCTCTCCGCCTCCCAATCCAATCCATCAGTATTTGACTCATGCCCGGGTAACCTTTCTGAGCCCTATTCTGCCACCTAAGGAGGTTAGTGCTGTCCTTGCAATTTTAATGTGGAACCCCTTAAGGAAAGCTACTGGATCATATCCATATTCATATCCGTGGCTGTTTGCACTCCTGCCACTTCACCCGCAAGAAATAACAGGATTTTTTTTTTTCCAAGCTGGGCATTATCTTCTGAACAAGTGTCCTAAAGTAGTTAAACTGACAAGACACAGCTGCAGAGGAGGGGCCCAGAGCAAAGCAGGAGAGCGGGGTTAATAATGAACTATCTTTAGTTCCTACTGCAAGAAAATGGCAACACTGCTAGCAAGTTCAGTTCTGTCCTTGTGATAGCCTTGGGCAGCCTTAGAGCCATAAGGGAGCAGTTAGAAAAAACTATCCCCTCTTTGTATTAAAAATGATTTTAAAAAGTGATGCCATCAGAAGCTCCATGTTGTTTAAAGCAGTGGAGAAATTTTAATGTACCCATTGGTAACCAAACCAGTAACCTACAGTTCAGTTTAGAATCTGACTCTCTTTTCTGGTTTATTTGACTTCACTGGAGCATAAGATTAGTGATCTCTCAAATGCCAGTCAAACATTACATGGGCCTCTGTAGAAGCCAGGCTTCTGCTGACTTTGGGCAGCTTCTTCCACAATGTCTATGGAGGCACCCCAGCCATAGGAGTGGTGTGTCTGCCTGCTGCAAACTGAAGTGGCCAGTAGGAACTGGGGAGATCACATTGGCCATATCAACATCATTTCAATTGAATCCTCAGTGCAAGGGGAGGAGAGAAAGCTGTATCATTAGAATGGATACAGCTAAAGACAACTTGAAATTGTCAGAGCTGTTGGCTGGAGATGACATGCAGGCAACATCCTGGGGACACAGCATAGATTAGTAGGGCATATTTGTGCTGTGGTTAAGTGTACAAATGAGCTTTCAGCATTTCAGGTTTCATTTGAGAGAGCTGTTTCATTGCCAGAGTTGTAAACATCTGAACTGAAAGGAGCTAGAATACACTGAAAAAAATGTCCACATATATTCTGTATATTATGTCTAAATACAGTTCTCTCACTTCAACCCTGAGCTAGAAACATTCCCGTTTATTGGTACAGCTCTTTGAGACTGTAGTATTATCACTCCTTAGGAATAAACTCAGTGGTGAAACCCAATTTTTTTTACTACCGGTTCCGTGGGTGTTGCTTGGTGGGTGTGGTATTGCTTGGTGGGCGTGGCTTGGTGGGTATGGCAGGGGAAGGGTACTGCAAAATCTCCATTCCACCCCACTCTGGGACCAGCCAGAGGTGATATTTGCTAGTTCTCCGAACTACTCAAAATTTCTGCTACTGGTTCTCTGAACTGCTCAATATTTCTGCTACCGGTTCTCCGAACTGCTCAAAATTTCCACTACTGGTTCTCCAGAACCTGTCAGAATCTGCTGGATTTCACCCCTGAATAAACCACACTGAAATTGGTGGAATGTACTTTTGACTAAACATACATAAGAATTGTTAAACTGCAATTTATTTTTAAATTACTGTGCAAAGGAAAGATGCAACTCCAGGCACTGTCAGTTAAGCATTAAAACCAAGAGGAATTTGATAGCACCTTTCTGACTAAGAAATTTTATTGAAAAGCCAACCTTTTTGTATTGCAGCTCACTCCATGGAAGCTTAGGCCTTTCAATAAAATGTGTTAGTCAAAAAAAGTACAAGTACATTCTTAATTTTTGACTACCATAGACTAACATGGTTCTCCTACAATGTTACTTTGAGATTGAGGTTTGAGAATAGCAACTCAAGTAAAAGAAGAAATGAAAGTGCTGCCAATTTCTCTATAAGATAAACAAATATTTCAATTTATCTAGTACAAAGCTTAAAAGGAAAATGTATCAAACAACAAGATCCAGAGACACTTTGAACAAATGGGGCTATCTGGTTGAATCTGCTCTCTGTGATTGTGGTGACATGCAGACAACAACACATATGTACCCTTTGCTCCCTGATCAGTGTACAGTTGAGGACCTCATGGTAGTGTGACAAAACACAATTAGTGTTGCTAGATTCTAGGCAAGAGCTATTTAATTTGTACGTATTTTAATTTTGTATTTTATTTTATATTTTAAATGTCATCTAATATGCTTTATTTTACTTATGATGCTTCTGACATGAATACACACCAATAAATAAACATCAAACACTATTTAAATAACTTTTACACATTTTTTGCATATCTTTTGGGATATGCCCAAAATTCCCCAACATTGTTTCATGCTTTTGGAAGAAAATAATTTTGAGTGGCACAATATTACTATGTTTTTTTTAAATCCTAAAATAATTTTGCAGAGTTTGCTACATGCACTTTCAGCTCATTTAATATCATAAATGCATGTTGCTTCTTTTCCAAAGAATCAAACATGGGGAGAGCTCATAACAAATTAAGATATTATATAAAAGTTATTTAATCCTTTCTTTTCCTTTTTTCATATGCCTCATATGCCCTATTTCTTTTTTTTTTATTGAAAAGGTTTTCAAATACAAATTTTTCCCCCTTTTTCCCCCCCTCCCCCCCCTCCCTAACCCCCCCTCCCCACCCTTCCCCCCCTGTGACTTCTTCGTAACAAAAAAAAACCCTAATTCATAACAGATTACTTACTCCCTCCTCAAAATACTGACCTTTACTTACTAAAAGTATTATAAATCCCCCTTTATCCATACATTTCAGAAAAGAAGAAGAGAGAAAAAAAAAAACAAAAAAAAACAAACACATTATACTATAACTATTATAAAATAACTCTAATTTAGCATAATAGTGTTTTATATCTATGCATTATTGCAACAATTCAAAACCACCTTCCACTTTAAAACTATACAATAAGTCCTACTTTAATAACATTTCAAAGCGGGCTGCTCATAAAATCTAATTTAACATTTATTCCACTCTATCCATTTCCTCCACTCCCCTAAATGTATCACTTAAAAATCCCTTTTCTTAAACTAATCAGTCTGTAGCTAGCTTATTCACCCACTGTCTTACAAATTTACCATACACAACAATTCTTGATATCTTTAATTCACTGCCCACACTACTTAAAAATATATATATATATATATTCCATTATATCTAAATAAAAAAAGAAAAGACAATAACTTTAAATTTATAGTCCATATAATATCTTCTTGAAGTCTTTCCACTGGATTGTTAAAACCAACATCCATAATAGGGTGACATAGCTTGCGGATGCAACAGTTTATTCAAAATCTCCAATCATATCTGCCCCCATCAGTAGTAAACATCTTCTTATATATATAAAAGTAAAAACAACCACCCGAGTGACATTATAATTGTATTCCATATAATAATAATTGTGGGTTTCATCAGGATTATTAATTTCCATCATCGTATTGGGTAACAACCCGATCTTCTGCATGTCCCAATGTGATTCTCTTGCCTTATAATTCAAGATAATTATAATATATTTATCAACACAAAAAGAAGTTTCAAAGTAGATAATTCAAAACCATCAATTTGAGGCTCTTTCCATGTCCCAAAATTACGGCAATGCAGAGATCTGCCACTATCCTCAGGATGATATTGACCAATATGTCGCCTCCTCTATGTTTTCACATAATCATTCATATTTTAAAATCACTGGCTTCACTGTTGCTTGGGTTAGAAATTTCTATTTTTGTACAACCTATTTCTTTTTTTGTTTTCTTTTTGTGGGTTTGACCTCCATCCTAATTTTTTGTGTCTCGCATTTCTTTTTTATCCCTTGTATATCCTCTAATTGGTTTCCATGCTTGTCCTTGCCTTGATAAGTCATCACATTAAAATCAGATGGCACTTCTCTCAAATTTGTAGATAATCCAGCTGGGGTATCCGATAAATCCAAAGGCAATTTATCTGGTACAGTCTCTGTCTTTAGTTCCAGCTCCTTCTGCTTATCCTGTATTATATCTGAAGACGTTAAATTCATTTTCAACCTATTTTGATAAAATTCTTCCGCCCTTTCAACAGTATTTAACTGGTATCTTTCTCCTTGATATCTCAATATAATACCAACTGGGACGTCCCACCGGAATTGAATATTTCTCCTTTTTAACTCAGACACCAGAAAGCCAAATTTCTTCCTTTCCATTAATATCTTAGGTGGGAGTTCCTTGTAAATCCAAATCTTTCTTCCATACAATTGCAAATTAGAATTGAAGGAATTTTGCACAATTTTATTCCTAATTTCTTTATCTGAAAAATAGATTACCACATCTCTAGGCAATTGCCTTTGCTTGGCAGTCCAGGAGTTTATTCGATAAGCTCTGTCAATCCTACAAAACACTTCCTCAGGTTGAATCTTTAAAATCCCAGCTAGAAATTCAGAAGATATTTTCCTTAAGTCATCTCTGTTATTTTCCTGCAAACCTCTAAGTCTTATTGCATATTCTGTGAAATTATATTGTATCTTTAGAACCTCTTTTTGAATCCTCTGTTCCAGATATTCTACATTACCAGACTTTTGGTCAGCATCCATTTTAAATTTTTCTTCTGAACTATAATCCTGAATATTTAACAAATCATTTTCAATTTTTTGAATTCTATTGTCCAATTTATCTTGAATTTCATCCATTTTTGACTCTAGTAAATTAGTATTTGTATCCAACCGAATCATGAATTCTGACAATTTTAAAATTTTTTGCTGCAAAAAGTCAAACTTGGATTTCACCAATTCCTTAGTTTCCTGCTTAAATTTTTCAAGTTGCTGATTCACAATCTCATCCCTTCTTTCAATCTCCTCTAAGAGAAATTCTATTATATTAAAATCAGGTTTCTGGGACTGAAGAGTTAAAACCTGTTCCTTTAAATTCTTAGTGGGGGAATCCCCCCCACCTATTTGTTTGTCTGACTTCACAAGCCTCAGTGCCATGTTTCCGCCTAAGCAGGCTTTGTTAGAAGAAAAAAAAAAAAAAACAAGACAAAAGACTTCCAGCCAGCAACAATCCTCCAGGGGAAAAAGAGAAAAACAAAAACAGGAGCGGAGTTTTGTCTACAAATGTAGCCAGTGGTATTTATTCCGCTACATTGTAATAATAAAAAACGGAAGAACTTTCCCTCTCAAACTCTTCTCCAGCCGCGGCAGACGCCATTTTAAAAAGAAACTTTTTTCCTCTTTCTCTTCCTCTATTCTCTTAAGTAATTTTTAAAAGATAAGTAAAATACTTGCGCTTCAGTATTACAGGTCCAGCTCACATTTTCTTTGAGTAATCTGTCAAATTCGCAGGCTTGCTTTTGACGCCTGGCTCTGCATTAGCAGAGGTCTCCCAAAGCCCGGAGCAGCGGCTGGGGATATGGGGCATCTCTTCCGCTCCATCCCAAAAGTAAAAGAAAAACTTTTGGGACTCTGCAGAGAGTTCTACCCACCCCTGCCGGCTCTATCTCCGTTTCCTCATGGGAACGGAGTTTTTTTCGAGCCGCCGTTCCGTTGTGAAGGCGGCTCTGACAGGCAGTGGAAGCTGACGATCCCAAAGGAACGTCTGGCGGCGGCCAGCAGCAAACAGGAAGTCCCATATGCCCTATTTCTTATATGAAATATTTATTTATCTGATTGCTACTCAAATTAATGCATGTCACACTTTTCACAAAGAAGGTGGTCATACAAGCACCCTTTGTTGCATAATTCAGAAGAAGAGCTGCCACTATCTGCATGATTAATGACAAAAACCCTTACCTGAAACAGAACGAATGCAACTTTTGTGTCATACATAGGGAGGAAGAGATTCTATTTTCGCCAGTTTTCTCTTCCTTTCCTTAACACCATGCCAATAATGCATTATGTGAGTAAGGTCAGTTGCTAATTAAGCTGAAGAATCAAACCAAGCCAATCTCCATTTATTAAAATTTATTTATTTATATTTCATACTTCTTAACCGCCCATCTCCCTTGGAGAAGGGCTCTGGGTGGTGTACAATTTAATCCAGACAAAATCCAACAAAATTTCAGAAATGGCCAACTGCTTTCAGAGTTAAATGAAATATAGGAATAGATATTGGATGTGTATCAAAACTTCCATCCTTAAGAGGAATTAATTCAAAAGGCTTTCCAGAAGGCTTTCTCTATCTTAAGCTTTTGTGATCAAGACAAATTTCAGTACAAATATATTTTGATGGGAGATGGTAACTTTCAGAGAGGGAAACTCACAATCATTCATCAGTGTCTCAGATGAACTGACACACCTAATTATTCTCAAGACTGTGTTATGGGCCCATATTCCAAATCAGGACAATTCAAGATCTTCAAAAAGTTTATCTTTAAGTATACATCATCACAACTCTCAATATTGCAAATGTAGTGGAATAGAATAGAATAGAATAGAATAGAATAGAATAGAATAGAATAGAATAGAATAGAATAGAATAGAATAGAATAGAATAGAATTCTTTATTGGCCAACTATGATTGGACACACAAGGAATTTGTCTTGGTGCATACGCTCTTGGTATACATAAAATAAAAGATACATTCGTCAAGAATCATAAGGTACAACACTTAATGATAGTCATAGGGAAACAGTCAATATAAATCTTAAGGATACCAGCAACAAGGTTACAGTCATAACAGTCATAAGTGGGAGGAGGTGGGTGATAGGAATGATGAGAAGATTAATAGTAATGCAGATTTAGTAACTAGTTTGACAGTGTTGAGGGAATTATTTGTTTAGCAGAGTGATGGCGTTCAGGAAAAAAATGTTCTGGTCACCAGTCTTTTGTTGAAGACAAATAACAGCAGTTCTCAAATCATAATATTTTATTTCTGTAGAAATACAGTATTCGGGCTCTCTTGTTAATACATTCTATGCAATAGTGGGATGAGTAATATGCATCATACAGTTATGTTTTGTATACATTTTTATTGATAAAACCCCCCATTGTCTATATACCATTTGCCACTTCTCAATAACATCATTCAGAAATTCAGGGCATCACTTGTATTTTGTAGCCCTCCAGAAGATGAGCTTTCTAAAGTTTGAAATAGTAATGTTAGCGATCAAACAGCTTTATTTTTCCTTTAGGGCATTAAAATATAAAATCAGTAGCTACTGTATATTAAAAATGCAGATCTAACTTGAGCTCTGGAGAATTATGCCCAGCAACTGAATGAAGCCAGAGAAAAAAAAACCCAGCAGAATCTGCTTTTGCAGGATTCTACAATAATATTTGCTTTTGGCATTGCACACCGTGTGTGTTGTGGTTATTTGTGGTTTAACATACGTAAATCCAACCACTTTGTGGCTTATTAAGCAAACTATGGTTTTAAAACATAGATTAGTTCAGTGTATCAATGCCAAATGCCTTACAGACCTAACACTCTTCTATTCTATGCTGAAAGGGGGGGGGGAATAGTTTTTCACAAGCTGCTCATTCAACCTTTAACACTTTGGTCAAACTTCCGTTTCCTGCATTCTTCACATTGATTAAGTTAGTGAGAACTGGTGGAAATTCTAATTTAGCAACAAATGAAATGTCATAGGTTCCTATTCTGCTCTTCACTAATTATATTATTGATCAAGGCTGGCTGCTTTTTGTTATGATTATTTCTAATTTAGTGCTTGCATTTTATGTACAGTATCCCTCTTCTCTATCACTCTAATGCACAGACTCCTAGTTTAGAAATTCAACATTTCTATAGATGGGTCCTTTTGTGAACAAGCTGCCCTGCTAGTATACTCTGTATTTGGTAGCTAGGCAGGAGACACTAAAATGTTGTTATTGTGAGACATTGGAACTAGCATTGCAGAGGTTTCTTCCTTTTAGCTGATAAAAATAAATCAGACAAGACCATTGGGTCATTATATGATTCTCAGCTGTATTTTAACAAAAAAAAAAAAAACCTAAGCTAGAAGGATTGTTGAGGTAAGGAGAAAAGAATACAGAGTCCCACAAAAACTGTCCAACAGCAGAAGAATACAGTTTACATAATTTATCTCTAGGAAAGAATTGATAATCAGGGATTAGGATGGGGTAGAAATTTGCTCTGAGTAGCATCCAAGACTTCAAGTAACTCAAGGAAAGTAAATTGTACATCTTTATTTTATGTGATACATTGCTTAAGATAGGTTACATCTTCTATGGAATAAGAGCAGGTTAAAAGAGCACATATTAAAAAAAATCTTATAAAAATTATTTTATAAAAAAAATCTTAGGTGCTAAAAATTTTTGGATGAATCTCTTAGAATGGGATTTCTCTACATTCAGTAGAGAAACATATATTACTTAGTAATATATCTCTTTATTTATTTATTGGTTGATGGAAGTCTACTTCTACTGCATTACATTTTTAGGAAGACAGCCAGCATTTCTAATATAAACTCAGAGTAATTTCTTTCTTTCTTTTTCATGATAAAAACTTATATTTTATTATCCACATAGATTTTGAATTGGCAGATTGCTTGACTAGGAAGCAAGCAACATTGCCCCTTCAATTACTTCTTAAGTTTTAAAGTCCTGTTAAAAATGAGCTACTGAACCATCATCTTACATACAAAGAAATAGATGCTATGAACATTGAGGCAATCTCTAACAATACTGCTTGCAATAATCTAGAATCAGTGATCACTGGAGGTTTTCAAAAATATACTGGACAACAGGTACCAGGATCCTACTATCATATGTGGTGGACCTGTCCAATAGCAAAAAAATACTGGTCAAAGATAAAAGGGTGGATAGAAGAGATGACAACACAACAAATAGATCTAAAACCAGAACTATTCTTATTAGGTATTCTGCCCGGGAAATACAATAAAAGAATCACATACTTAATGTTACATGTAATAACAGCAGCTAGAATCACATATGCACAAAATTGGAAAAATGAAAGTATATCTATAGACAAAAAGGTAATAAAATATTAGAATGTGCTGAATTGGATACATTAACAATGGAACTTAAAGATAAAGAGGAATCTGAGTATTACTCAACATGGGACTTATTGTACAAATGTCTAGATAACAGGTGCAGGGATTAGATATCGTAAATATCAGTACTATCGGATTGTACGGGATTATAGATTAAAACGTATAGAGTGATAAAGGTATAGAGTGTTATGGTACAACTTTGAAAATAATGGTTATAACTATGACGTACAACATTATGTATTTAAAAGAGACTATATTGTATGACTACGAGAATAATGGTTATACTCAGGGTGTATAATACTATTTGTACTTAAAAAGGACTTGATACAGCCAGTACACTGGCGTTGCAAAACTGGAAATGCAATGAATAATAAAGGAAAATGTATAATAAAAATATTTTTTTAAAAAAAATATACTGGACAACCATTTGACTCAGAGGGTATAAGGCTCCTGCCTTGAGTAGGGGGTTGGACTAGAAGATCTCTGAGATACCTTCCAACCCTATGATTCTATAATTCTAAGATTTTATGATGATCATGCAGATCAGCCAATTGCTTCTAATCTAAAACAGATACAGCTAGGAGGAAAAAATAGACCTGGAAAATGTTTTTGTGTGTATCTTAGAAATATGAAGGGAAAATAGAAATCCTAACTGTCTTTTCAATGTCGATGTTATTTTTTTTCCAAATGTCAATTGGCTATGTCAAGAAAAATAGATGTCTTCAATTATGAATGATCCTATTCTATTAGAGATACTACCTGTACTGTGTCAAAATAAACCTATGCAGTTAAATCAATAAAATACTGAAGACATGCACTTCTGTATGCACTTCTTTACAAAAATGCCTTTTGTAAAGAGGCACTTTACAAAACCTGTTTCTGCCTGTTTCAATCTGCCAGTGCAAAATTGGTCATGCTTACCAGAATATGGTTATGCTGTTTTCCTATTGGATTGAGCAACAAGCTTTACTTTACTTTATGCATTTAATCTGAGAATTCATCAGTTCTGTATTCTGTAGAAAAATGTTCTACAGAATTCGTACTCTAATAACAACTCTTACCACAACAAATACAATTTTTAAAGTACCACACCTCAAGAAATATTTAAAATCTTATCAAGAGCAGCAAAGATTATTTAAATTATAGCTAAATTTCCTAACATTTAGCAGAATAATTCCTATAACTTGAATTATTTTGAGAATAAGAAGGTTCTTTCTTCTATGTGCCAACTTTTCCAACTCATGATAAATTCTACCATATCCATCTTTGCCTTTCCTCTCCCCCTAGTTAGACCTTCCTAGTTATTTTATTTTCTCTTAATAAGAACAGTTCTTGATGATCACAGCTACCCCTTTTTTATATGTTCCAATTTGTCTGGATCCTTCAAATGTGGTGTCCAAAACTGGATATAATATTCAAAGATCAAAATCTGACCACTAAAATATAGAGTAGAACTTTATTCAGATGGTTTGGAAACTATTATGGATGTAGCCTATATTGTATTTGCATTTTTGTGACTGCATCATTGCTGATTCATTTACTGTTCATAATTAAGTACTATTTCAAGATACCTTTCACTATTACTGCCAGCCAAATATTCCATTCTATAACTGCTACTGATTTTCTAAGTGAGGAACTTTGCTACTGTTAAATTTCATTCAATTATTTTCAGCAACCTATTTCTCTAACTTATTTTTATTTCTATTTCTAAAGCGTTAACTGTCCTGCCAATTTTGTGTCATCTGAAGATCTGTTAAGCATTTATTTCAACTTATCATCCAAATCATTATTAAAAATGTTCAGTATGATTTTCCTGCCAGCTGTGTATCTCCTTAATTGACATTATACCCAACTCATATGTAGCTAGCTTGCTAATCAGAATATTAAGGACTATTTATCTCAAATGTTCAAATGAAATCAAGATATGTTATGGCTTTAGCATTCCCACAATCAATTAAAAAAGACTATATGGTAGAGGACAGGAAGGCCTGGAGGAATGTTGTCCATGGGGTCGTGATGGGTCAGACACGACTTCGCGACTAACAACAACAACAAATATGGCCAAATAAAGCAATAAGATTAGTCTGATATGAGTGATTCTTGACAAATACATCATGAATTTGAGAAATCACAGTATTTTCAATTGATTATAGAGCAATCAGTTTGATATGCTCTACTGTATTTCACAGTATCACTGCAGACAGACATATCTATATTTTCTTGTGCTTTTCTCCCCATTTGTCCTCCATCAGCCACCTGACATTTTATCCATTTTTCCAAGTTAAAAGTTCATCAAGTTCTTTCAGCATTCTTTGCCAACTCATTCTTTTATCCAAGATTTATCTATTCCTGTATATTTTTCTCTGCTGATTTCTTCTTCTGCCTTTTGTTAATTTGCAGATATTCAGTATAGTCAAGCTGTTTCTTCTGCTATCTTTTTTATACTTACTACAATTGTTTGCAACAGCATTTTATTGTCTCCCTTTTTAGGAGCTTCTATGCACCCACTTCAATTCCCAGTATCTTCTCCTGCCATGGAAACCTATTTCTCATTCCTTTAGGTCTATTAAATCTGCTTCCTTGAAGTCCAATGTACATAAATCAACTACACACCATTTAAGTTTCTCTTAGTATTAAGAAAATTCAAGACAAGTTGTACAACCTAAAGAAAATGGCTTTAGCTTGCTGTTATAAAGATATATTAAACAGGGCTTACCTGAAGGAGAAACAGAGCAACAACAGTAGTGCAATAAAACCCATGAAAATGGAGAACCCACATGCAGGCCTTCCTTCAAGATTCAGTATGAAAGCAATTTCACACAGGGTGGTGAGTTCCCTAATGGCCACATATGCTGTAGGTAATAATGGGTGGTAATGAAGCTACCCCACAGATCTGCTTCCCACATTGCATACACAAAAAACGTTCCCATTTATTAAACACTCACATGTGGATACAGCATCCATCCATTTAATTTCTTCCTCTCTTGCTGTAACATGAATACATACTACTACTGCAATCTGCAATAGCGTTTTCCCTACTGATCGTTGACCAGGATTGAAGAATCTCCCCAATGTGGTCAAAATGTGGATCACCTCTTAGTTTCTCTATTGTGCATTGGGAGATTCCCACCCCCATTTTATTCCCAAGAGAAGCAGTTTCCCCCCAACATTAATTGCAAGGATGGGTTTGCTTATTTACTATCCTAAAGGTATCAAAGATCTTCTGAACAACAAGTTTGAAAAGTCACCTGATCAGTTTACCTCCCTTTTTTGATAAAATAAAAAGTAACTGTAAGTTTAAGAGTGTAAAGACTTGAAAATAAAAAACAAATGACTAAATAAGCCGTGGTGGCGCAATGGTTAGAATGCGCAGGCTATGGCTGCTGACTGATGGCTGCCTGAAATTTGGCAGTTCAAATCTCACCAGTCGCAAGGTTGACACGGGCTTCCATCCTTCTGAGGTCAGTAAAATGAGCACCCATGTACAACTCTCTCCAAGTTAGTCCAGTGGTTAGAATGCAGTATTGCAGGCTGACTCTGCCCACTGCCAGGTCTTCGATCCTGACTGGCTCAAGGTTGACTCAGCCTTCCATCCTCCGAGGTCAATAAAATGACGATCCAGATTGTTGGGGGCAATAGGCTGACTCTGTAAACTGCTTCTGATGATGTTTGTCCACTGTATTCAGAGAGGACCTTGACATCTAACAGGCTGTCCACGATGTGTCCGCAGGTGGCTGGTAAGGCTTCAACTGCTTAGAGAGGGCTATAAAGCACTGTAAAGCAGTATATAAGTCTAAGTGCTATTGCTATTGCTAAAAAAAAATTTGACCTAAGAAAGTTATAAACAAATGAAGGGTTCACATAACTTTGGAACATTGATACTTTTACTATAAGAAACAATAGAAATAATTAAACAGCATTTATAATATGAATGGCTTTATGTTATTTATATTATTATATTACCCTAACCCTACTACTACTACTACTACTACTACTACTACTACTACTACTACTACTACTACTGTAATAATATAAACAGCATTTCATGAGAACCATATTGCTTTGTCTACCTTAAGTCATAACAAAAACTTGAGACTGAGATTTCAGAAATTAGATTCCAAGTAGAAAAAGGAGGGGAAAGTAGACTTGCCTTTTATTTTCAATTAAATTACAAAATGACATAAAAATACTTCAGAAGATTTTTGAAGAATAAGGCCAGACATTAATACCTACAATATAAGAAATGTCAGCAATTATGTCTGCTACTGTAGATAAACTATATGTAAAAAAATGTTAGATTTGATGTAGAAGTTCTAGAATCAGAAATACTGGATAATAAAAAAGTGTGGATCACAAAATAGAGAAGGCAGTTAAAGTGGAATTAGAAATTACAAGCCAAGAGAATAACCTTGATAAGAACTTTTCACTGGATATACAAAGAAGCTGGTTAAAATTTTGAAGGAGAAAGTGAAAGTGCAAATGACAAACCAAAGAAGTTTGCTAATGCCTCAAAGAAGCATCTGTGATGGGGAAGGGAAAAAAAAAACCCAAAGAGGGATCAAATTCTATGATAACATTTGAATGAATTAAAGTTCAAGATTGTTAGAACTAAAAGGAACAAATATAGAGTTGGTTACTGTGATCAAGGTAACCTTGCATGGATTTTCTGCTGACACCAGGACTGAATTTATAGCTGTGCTTATACAAAAGGGAAGTTTATGGGTTATGGACAGAAGAGTTACTTGTTTGTAACCCTAAATAGGCAAGAGATATCAAATTTGTTTTTACTTGTCATGAAAATTAGTCATAATTTTTTAAACTTATTTCTTTACTTTCTTTTTCTTTTCTTTTTCTTTCTTTGCACTTTTTAGTCTTTCTATTTCCCCCCCTTTTTCTAGTATACTTTTTCTGTACTATTGCAATCAAAACCTTTAATAAAAATAAAAAAGGATATTACCAGAAAGAAAATAGCAATAAGCATTTAGACTTATATATTGCTTCCTAGTGCTATAGAGCCCTCTATAGAGAATCAGCATATTGCCCCCAACAATCTGGATCCTCATTTTATTGACCTCGGAAGGATGGAAGGATGGAAGGATGGGTCAACCTTGAGCCAGTCAGGATTGAAGACCTGGCAGTGGGCAGAGTCAGCCTGCAATACTGCATTCTAACCACTGGGCCAACTTGGAGAGAATTGTACATGCACATTAAATTCCATGACAGCCAATTTCGGAAAGTTTAGGGAAGCACTAGGTGGGATCTGAAACATAGAAATTCTCATGTCAGAAAGAGCACACATGAGCCTCTCAAAAATAAGAAATCAATCATACACCAATCCAATGAGGAAAAAAATATGAGCAGTTTAGAAAATGTATAGATGTATATGAAATTTTCAGCTGAATGAAATGTTGAAAAGGAATCTGTAGAACATGGAAATGTGGTCACCAAGTAATCAAGTAATTGTTATCTGCAGAAATAAAACCAGGAAAGCTAAAGCATAAAAGATATGAAGCGGTCGAGAGAAAGTAAAAGTAATTAAAAGGAGTTTTTTGATGTCTCTACAGAAAAAGGTAAAATAATGGGCCTTTGACATGAAAACGTTTGTAGGCTAGAAACAAGTAACGGGAAGAAAACAAATCTCCTCAACTTCTACTTTGCCTCATTCTCTTTCTCCAAGGGGAACATTCAGTGCTGAAAGTCTTCAATAATAAAGTCTTCCATTAGAGAAGATGGCAAAATATAAGCTTGACAATGGTACCGTTACATACCTATGGACCTGATTGAACAAGCTTATCCAATGTGGCTACATTAACAGTTTGCATCCGGTTGGAAGGAAGTAGCACAAAGCATACTGCCAAATTCCATTTTAGGCCCCATGCTGTTCAGTATGCATATACATGACTTAGGTGAAGCACTGGAAAATAGAAGTATCAAATTTGTGGATGGAAAAATGCTGCGGAATAGCAAAAATGTTGTGGGACACAATCAGTATTCAGAAGGAAGCTGGTATACTGGGTAGAAACAAACTGAATGAATTTCAACAAGAAGAAAGATAAGGTCAATGACCTGGGTGGAAAAGAAAAAAAAATCAAAGGCATACGCATAGAATGGAAAGACCACATTGGGCGGTACTGTATGTAACAAAGATTTGGATGTCTTGGTGAAGCTGCAGAGAAAAGCAAAAGTAGTAGTCCTAGATTGTATAAACAGGAATACAGGGTTGAGTTCAAGATTAATTATTTTTCCTTTTTAAAAAAAAAAAAAACATTCACACCACATTTAGGATATTGCACCCAATTCTGAATATCACATTTTAGGAAAGACATTGATAATGTGGAGCATATCCAGAGGAAAATGATAAGGAGCCTGGAAGAATGGTTTGAGGAGCAAGGTGGTAGACTATGGGTAGACATGGTAGGTGTCTTCCAGTATCTAAGAAGCTGCAGTGTGGAAGATGGCACACAATAATCAATTTCCTATATAATAACTAATTTCCTAATTCTGTTCAACAAGGGAACAGAATGGGTTGGCTGGGGGCAGGGGTGACCTCTCCTATATTAAAAGGTTTAAACAGAAGTTAGATGGCTATCTGTTGGGGTGCTACAGTAGTAGGTTCCTCATTGGGCAGAGGATTAAACTATATGTAGTAGTGGGTTCCAACTTTTAGCACTCTGAGTCGATGAAAAAAAGATAGACTGGTTTTATTTGGAAAGATGATAGTACATAAGGCAGATCTGTCATCACCTCCAGTCTACCAAAAAAAAAAAAAAAAAAGAAGTACAGCACTGTGTATAACAACACTCCTACTATCTGCTGTTAAGGAAACAAGAATATAAGTTTATTCCCACCGAAGACATAGAACTTCAAAGAAATATTTGCAGAATAACACATCAAGTAAGAAACATTTATTGCACGGCATGTGTACACACCTGTGCTTTCATATACTTTTCAGGAATACATTGAAATGTTCGAGAATACATTTAATCTTGTCTATTTTGTAATACTAATTCTATAGTTCTGAATCAGAGGATGCAAGCTTCTTGTGTTGGGGAAAAATATATTAAAAAAAAACAAAAATTACTCTATTTAGCAGGTAATTTATTAAACAGATCTGCTCATTTTAGGCTCCAGAAGAAAATACCTTAAGAATATTGTGCCCTCTAGTGGTACTTTAACTTAAAGATTTTTTTAAAAAGCACTTGGTCAGTATGGAAACAAGCTGGACCACATGAGGTACAAATCCTGGAGACAGACAAAAAGAGAATACAAAGTTTGTATTTGTCATAGAATTCTGTGCAAATGTCAGTGAACATGAAATTGGTAGAAAATTTCATTAGTGATACACAGATACCGTATTTATAAATTTTGTAAATCAACATATATGGGTAGTTTTGTGATACTTCACAAAATACGGTATGTAATTCCTTAATTGCATAAACTTTAAACTTGCCTCTAAACTTCCATAATCACTTGTCTCCCATTCAGTTTTACATCCAAAGAGCTTAAACTAAATTATACTTCTGGGTTTCTTTAGTACTGTTTGCTGAATGTCTCTAGAAGAAAATGATAAATAACAAAACTATTGTCTATCAACTCTATTCATTACATTGACATTCTATTTTATAGTTCCATCCTTCAAGACTTGCTTTTCAAGTAAGAAATCCTGAGTACACGTTAATACTTTTCCATTCTATTTTCTTCATGTCTATAATCTGCTCTACGTAATGATTCTTTAGAGTGTAGACTTTGGCTTCTTACTTTTCTCTTTTATGCTTATTCTCTGTGGCACTACATTAGATTTGTTAACATTCATTTCCACTTTTCGTATTCTTCATCAGAATGCAGAAGTGAACATGCAATTTCATTATGCGACTAGTAGAAGGCAGTTCATATAATAAAAAGCAACTTTATAGCAGTTATCTTTTCTGTCCAAAAGCATAAGGCCAGTGATTCCAAGGAGGATGCTTTTGATAATCTTTTGCACATATTTTCCTCCTGTTCTCCCATTCAGGAGAAACTTAAAATGAAAATATGGAGAGCACATAGGAAAAGTTCACAATTTAATAAGGACTTTGCCAAAGCATTTGTTGGTTTTAAAAACAACTTTGCATCGTCTAATAGCTTAATCAGCAATAACACAAAGACGATGTTTTTTTCTTGATGTGCTGCATAATTCTTTCCCTGAAATGTGAAACATTTTTAAAGAAATTTAATTGCTTAATCACCCTGACTGAATAAGTTTCATTATTATATATACCAAGGTACTAAAAACAGAATGACAGACCAATATTAATAAAACCCCTTTTTGAATGCAGTAATCAAAATACAAGTTTTCTTTGTGTGCCTCATTGGTTCCCTGCGCTAAAAGCAAGTGCAGATATCAGGCTTTTCCAAAGAGTGCTGGACTGCAGCTTTCACTCCCTGTGTTGACTTCAGGATTCAGCTAAAGCCATTCCTTCTACAGGTGAAGGTTAACATTAGATACCTTAAAAGCAGCAACTGAGGTTTGGCAACTGAATTACAAATTAAGAAGTAAATTCATGAAGATATAGACAGTTTTATTCTTTTCGCCATAATATTATGAATCTGAATTAAGGGCTAATTTGTTTTCCTTAAAACCGTGGCTATCAAATATTGATTCTTTAATACTATTATAATTATATTATTTGTTGCAGAGCATCATAGCAGGCAAGTTTGCCTTTCAACATATGAGATTGTTAATCAAGAGATAAAATATATATTCTGTTATCATAGAACATTCGACCAATTAGAAGTATGTCTTACTTTCTTTTTTTATGCATAATGGGAAAAAATCATTTAGGAATAGCACTTCATAGATTCAAAGAACTTCTACAGTAATAATTATTAATTGTCATAAGAAAATTTTAAAATCAATTACTTATTTAGTTTTTAAAAAGTGGAATATGGAAGTACATACTGAGATTGAATCATCTCAGTCTTTCAACTGATCAGGAAACCCATCAGTGTGACTTGGTGGCACAATGGAAAAATAATACAAAAAACAGGCCTTTCAACATTGTTCCAACTCACCGGACTGCTAAAATTAATTTCTAACTCACTGGCAATTTTTTGGAACAAACCCTTCAAGTTCCAAAATAAATAATTTTGAAAGCTGTGCTATACAATAAGAACAAATGTATCCATGTATCCAAATAGGCAGCAAATAGAATGTTTTGAACCAGATCTAAAGGTCCTTTGAAGAATACTGAAATTGAAAATAAATATTATGCCTCCAGAACTGGAAAAAAATCTAAGAATTATAACCAAAACCTGGATATGGTTATCATGGCTTGAGTTATATTTTACTGATTTTTGGCTTGATTTAAGTAATGTTTTCTTTTTCCTTTCTTTTGATGTACTTTAATATATTTTTAAATATATTAATATTTAAATACTAATACAGTATTGCAAGGATGCCAGTAGGCAGATATGTAAGCATTTATAAGGCATTAAATATTTCTTCAAAAACATGTAAGAATTAGAAAACAGGTAACCAAAAGAGATTACAAATAAAAATATATACTAAGGAACAGACAGGACAGCCAGAATTTCAAAAGGAATATAAAATTTAAGTACGAGAAAAATCAATAAAAACCTACATATATAAGCTAAAAAGAAGAACAATCATTTTTAACAGACCAATGAAATACTAATAAAACTTAACTAATTGTCTTTCCAGATCCAGTTCATCATTATTTCACCCACCAAAGAAAACTAGAGCTAGTATGTTCCCTGATGAATTTGTTGTGCCATACCCAGTTGGGAAGGGCTGATGGTTTTCATGAAGGCTTGATGTCATGGGTCCACCTACAGTACGCAACAATCTCAGCCCAACAAACATAATTTTCCCGAGTTCCTCTTATTAAGGCAGGTAGGCTGGTGGCGCTTTCTCTACTCTTGTTGTAAGCATCCCTCTTTGGTTGCACTCAAAAGCAGCATTGTAGAACAGTAGGGCAGTAGGAGTTGGTGGAGATCGCTTGAAGAGATAAAAGCACAATAGAACATTACAAGTTCACTTCTGCCCTGCAGATTCTGTTTATTAAACAAAATCACAGTTTGTTTATTACATATGTTTCCTTGCTGGATCCAGTTTGGGGAGTTTAAAGACCAAATATTATTCTAAAAATAATCTGTCTAAAAAGTGGAACTCTTAGGAGCAGATTCGTGTTGACAGCACAGTTTACTTAATTAAGTTAGTCTGATTTTCTATCTCTATACTTTCCAGGTGCTAATTTGATGGCCACTAGAATACGGGCTTTTTCCCAAGAGGCCCCTACTCTATGAAACATCCTCCCTTCAGAGATTAGAATGACTCCAACCTTGTTGGTGTCTTTTGTAAGGCCTTTTGTAAAGCCTTAAAAACCTAACTGTGTTCCTGTGCCTAGGCTGCTGAATGTATCAAGGGCCCATTTCCTGACTATATAGCTTACTGGCAAGTATCTCAACTGCTATGTATATTTACTTTGGATGTTTTTGCTGTTTCTTATTGTTTAAAAATGATTTAGTGTCTTAATTGTTATATATTGTTTGAACTACCGATATAAACTGCTCAGTCATTGACTGAGATGGGCAGCTATAGAAATTGAACAATCGAATGAATGAATGAACAAACAAACAAACAAACGAATGAATAAATGTAAATATATATAAATAACCATACACTGGTAGAAAAATTCTGGTGTTAAGGAAGAGAAACAGCACGATAGTAGATATTTTCTGAAACAGGAGCATAGCATGAAGGATATTTCTTTTTAAAATTTTGGAAAGAGAGACAATATTTTATTTTAGAAAAAAGTAACATTTTGTTTACTGCCCAGAGTTATATATATCTTGATGGGTGACCAAATACATTTGTTAAATAAATAAATAAATACATTTCTTTACTCTACTTCTATTTCTTCTCTGTCTTTTTCAAGTCTTGTTCCTTTCTTTAGAATGTTCCATCTTTGGGTGTGGTTTTTTTTCCTCATTGGAAAAGCTTTTCAGTCAAGTGTTAATTTTTTCACACCCTTAATTTTTCAAAAATAGTTGATTAATAGAACTTTAAATATTTGTCTTCTTCAAACCTCAGGTTTGCCTAAAAGAGGCATTAAAAAATCACTGTTCAAGTCTGAAAAGGTTGGCCTAATTTTAAATATCTGCATAATGGGAAATTAAATGCAAACCACCGAAGCATTCAATCTGTCTTTTTTTGAATTTGATTTTCAACATTATGCAAATTATACACAAAAATAAAATGTCAGTACACTTTACATTAAAAAAATGCTCAAAATGATATTTGGGAGATTAATGCTGTTATAAATTGCAGTCAGATTAACATATTGCAAAATGTCCACAAATATAGTGTTCTACTTATAGGCATGTGATGTTTTCACAGAAAAAGGATTTTCTTTTTATTTCCCTAAACATGTAATTATTTCTACTAGTGTTTTGCAGAACCTTAGTTTATATTAGAGCTTGTGCAAAGAATAATAACTGAATACTGAATTTGGGTGGGATGGGGGAGAAGAGAAGACCTACCCTTAACATTAATAGAACACTAGGGCCGCTCTTCACTGTGTTTTAAATTGGTAACTTTATTGCAGCCTGTGACCAGAATAGTATATTCATATACATAAAATTCTACCTAACATGCTAATTAAAATAAGTTAAAAGAGTTAGAGGGGCAAAGGGCAGAGGAGATGAGAAGAAAGGAAAGGAAAGGAGAGGAAAGGAAAGGAGAAAGAAAGGAAAAAGGAGAGGAGAGGAAAGGAAAGGAAAGGAAAGGAAGGAAAGGAAAGGAAAGGAAAAAGGAAAAAAGAGAGGAGAGGAGAGAGAGGAGAGGAAAGGAAAGGAAAGGAAAAGAAAGGAAAGGAAAGGAGAAAGAAAGGAAAAAGGAGAGGGGAGGGGAGGGGAGGAGAGGAAAGGAAAGGAGAAAGGAAAAAGGAGAGGAGAGGAGAGGAAAGAAAAGGAAAGGAAAGGAGAGGGGAAGGGAGGAGAGGAGAGGAGAGGAGAGGAAAGAAAGGAAAGGAAAGGAAAGGAAAGGAAAGGAAAGGAAAGGAAAGGAAAGGAAAGGAAAGGAAAGGAAAGGAAAGGAAAGGAAGAATAGCCCTGTTAGGTGGGTTTGGCTCAACGAGAGTAACTGGTTCACCACAATTCACAATCTCCTGGATTCTAGCTTGGTGTCTTAACCACTGGACCAAACTGTTTCTCTGCGATTGGGACCCTGGGATATGCCGGGTCTCCACTGTGATATCACTATTTCCCCACTGCATATGTTGTTCATAAGGGGAATAAAATATGTGATCTTGCTTTCCTTCTCGTAGCATTGATGGAACCTCTGCACTGATTATTTGCAGGGAAAATAATTATGGTCACATGCAAATCCCATCAATACTGTTCTTGTTTGGGTTTTTTTTCATCTACACGTGAGGTTTAAAACCAGTTCATGTTTCTGTTGGTTGTTAATGATCATGTAAAATCATCTTGACTAAAATTTACATTAAAATGGTTTTTTTTTTTTGACTTCTCTCCATGTCATTATGCTATTATTATTTTCTGCCCTCTCTCTATATCAGCCATTTACATAAATACCACCTCATAGGTGCCTCGAAGCAATTTAAGGCTCCATTACAAACCAGCTTTTAAGATAATAGCTCCTCTATCCATTTCTCTATTGTGTATTATTCAGCAAATCAAATAACAAGTCATATTTCATGATCCATCAGCACTATTTTGGACTGCGCTAACCAGGCAAGGCCACCTGATTCACCACCTCACTGCAATTTAGTATTTTGACAGATAACATGGAATATACTGTAATTCACGGTGAAATAAGACAAACTTTTCAGAAAAGTACTACAAAATATGTTGGTTGAATGTCTATAAATGTAAAGATTTAGAAATTATAGGTATGTATGCTTCATATTTTTAATACATTGGCTAAAGATGATTCAAAACATGTTTAAAAGAATAATAACAAAATGTGGCCTACCTTATCAGGCATGAGATAATGGTGTTAACCCAGAATCCAGTAATTATGAGATGATTACAAATGTAGTCTTATCTTCCCCTACAATTTCCCCCCTTAAAATCAGTAAAACAATAAAAGTAGCAGCATTGCATATATTTAATTTTTCAGTTTGTCCTGTTCAAATACTTGTGCTACTTTCCCACATGTATAGATTCAGAGGAAAGCAGCAATTGACTTTGTCTGAAGCCTCTTCTCCATGAAACCATTGCCAATAAATTATAATTTTATAGCACTGGCATTCATTATATTTTTAAGATGGTTGTACAAATCTACTTTATTGGATTAGCAATATTTTGACATACAAAACTTCAGTACCTGGAAAATAATGAGACATTTGCCATATCATTAAGAATTATAGGCAGCGGAGAAACAAAATGAACTCACTTTAGTTTTTGTATTTTTTTAATACCTTTTTTTTCAAGGATTTCAACCTAAGCTTATTTTCATGGAGCAGCTCATTGGGGCTAAATGGAACTTTGTCTTCAAAGAATGTTGTGTAACATTTATTATTCATATCAGATTCTCTGAAGACATATTGTGCCATGGAAACATAAATTCTGCTTGTAAAATAAATTATATATATTGTGTCCCTTCCCTGCTGTACTGTTCTTTCTGGTAAAATATACATGATTATTCTTGAATACAGCATCCATTAATATAATATTAGTGGGGTTTATTTATTTATTTATAAATGCAGTCACTCCTCAGTCCAGATCAGGTGTAGGTGGTTTACAAATTGTACATAAAGTATCACTAATTTACATGGCTCCTGCTTTGCCCATCTTTAGGCACCCTTGAAAAACCTGACTTTTTGAGTTGACTTTGAGTTGGATGGATGGGCTGGTTGTAGGAATTCTGAGTGACATGGATGGGAGAATTTTTGCTCCCTAAATGGATGTTATTTTATTGTTGGTTTGTATTATATTATTGTTTCCATTTTGTAAAGCCATTCAAATCAATCAATCAATCATAATACAAAAGTTATTAAGGCAATCAATTAATGTGTATAAAAATTATAAAAATTGAGGTATATGTTATGCAGGATAGAATACAGAAGGGGAGACGCTGTGCAAGACCAGGGATCAGTCATGGCTGAAACTGAAATACAGGTAGAGCAGAGCAAGGATATTCAGGCAAGCAAATTCTCTACTATTTGCTTTCCAGTGCTGGAATCTGAATGGAGCCTGGGGAAGTATATTTCTCATTTTAAAGAAATAGATGCACAATCTGTATCACAGTGCACAAAACAATGCTTATAAAACTGCTGAATAACTGATTGACTTGGCAATCATCCCTTGCCTGTAATATAAGTGGAGTAAATGCCTGTAATGCCAGTCAAGTCAATTATTCAGACTATAATTTTGCTAGAAAAAAGCAACAAAAGAAAACTCTTGCCATGAAAAATTAGTATTCTTAATTCGAAAGACCTATTTTAAGTAGCAAGAATAGACATGGTGCGGTGCAGAATGCAAATATTCCACAAGTCACATTGTTGACACAGCAAATGCATGTAATGATATAGATGGACCTTTCCCCCCTCTGTACTTGTAATTCCTATTGCTGATGCATGTTAATTAATTGTCCTTGTATTGCTTCCACTGTATTTATTCTTATAGTGAAAGGTTTTGATACAAAGTTTTGCGAAGGAAAATTTGGGCACATCAATTTTTTTCAGATTGTCTTTTAATGACCCCTTAATCCCTTATTGGGGTGGAGTTGGGGCAACTGAATGGAGCTGAGTGTTTACTGGCCGAATGCCTTTCCTGTCGCCAATGCAGAGTTCTCAGCAGATTGTGCCTAGAGAGAGAAATATCTGCTGCTACTTAGGATCGAACTCACGGCCTCCTGATTCTGAGGCAAAAGCTCTACCTCTAGGCCACTGCACCACTCTTGGACACATCAAATTGTTTAGAGTTTATTTTAATCCTCACATGGACCATTGCTGCTGACAGAGTAGCTCGCCAAAGGTTCCTTGAGCAAATTCTTGCAAAAATATGAAGGGTGAAACAGAGCATCATCATCATCATCACACTTTGCATTTTATGCTTGCGCAGTGCATCACACTGACTCCCAGTTCCTTATCATTCAGCCCATTAGCCTAGACCTATTCCTGGGCCACTTGTTCATTATTTTTATTCTGCCTTTTCTTTTTTAAGGAAATTAAGGGATGGGCTAGCTAGATCTCTCAACTCTCCTACAAAATAGATTAGATTTTAGAAATTAGCCTGTGCAGGGGTTGAAGTTAAGAAGGCTTTGCTACATAGCTGTCAGCAGAGGGGTGTAGGAGGGCAAAGGACAAAGTGTGAATTGCAACACTTCACTCCTTATGCCACAGCTCTGTACATTTTATATACATTTTTTTATGATGTGGATTTGAAAATTAAAGTTGTCTAGTTTGAGAACCTACTCACTCCCCAGTCAAACTATATTTTTTTTCTTTTGTGTAACTTACTGATGTTTACAGCTAGTTGGCAATGCTTACAAAGCATTCTTAGTGAATGCTTTCTGTTTTCTGTCATTTTTAGAGGCTAGCATTTTTAAAAATTTATTATTTTAATAAAAATTGTTCCCAAGTGTATTTATCAGTGAAACCTTTGTTTGTATATATATATATAACAAATGAAATCCTTTTTCTTGAGAATAATTATAGAGCATCATAATTTTATCTCTTATGTAATATATAAACATACAACTCTCTTATTTACCACTGTATATTTAATATTTTTCCATATTTATATGCTCCTTTTAAACATTGGGGGTCTTCCATTATTCTTGAACTACGATTGCTGTACATTTCACAAACTCAGGCATCCAACAACTTGATGTTATAATGTGTCAAAATATAATCAGATGGCAGAATATGTTAACTATGAGACTTATCATTAAACCAATGGCCTTGCTTTAATTCATGTAAAGCTACTTATTTATTTAATTAATTATTCTATTTATTTATTTATTTTGTCGCAAGGGTCTCTGGGCGGCTTACAACAATGAATAAAACAATGCAAACAATCCCATAAAAAATGTTAAAAAGAAAAACATTAAAACATTAAAAACTTTAAAAACGTTAAAACAGATGCACTTCAATTTGTGGCCGGGTCTCGCAAGATCATTATAACGAGATCAATTCATTTCTATGGCTGCTTGTCTCAAGCTGGTAACTCTGGGTGACTTACACTTTTAAATCCATAAAATGTCTAAACCCGATAAAAACAGTACAAAAATAGATATTTACAGCAGCTGAAGTAATTATCCAATTTAATAGTAAAACCAAGAGACAGGGCCATGAACATATTTGGAGCCCCAGGCCCAGACACATCGCCAACGTGTTAGAGCCTTACAGAGCCAGCAGGGTTGGGGCCATTGTAATCTCCAAAGGGAGAATATTCCAAAGGGCAGGGGCTACAGCTGAGAAGGCTTGTCTTCTGGTCCCTGCCAGCTGTCACTCTTTGGCTGATGGAATCTTCATAATGCACAATTTGATCAGAGGTGGATTTCAGCAGGTTCTGACCAGTTCTGGAGAACCGGTAGCGGAAATTTTGAGTAGTTTGGAGAACCAGTAGTAAAAATTCTGACTGGCCCTGTCCCCATCTATTCTCTGTCTCCCAAGTCCCAGCTGATCAGGAGGAAATGGGGATTTTGCAGTAACCTTCCCCTGGAGTGGGGAGGGAATGGAGATTTTACAGTATCCTTCCCCTGCCATGCCCACCAAGCCTCGCCCACCAAGCCATGCCACGCCCACCAAGCCACACCCACAGAATCTGTAGTAAAAAATTTTGAAACCCACTACTGAATTTGATGGACAGGTATGGTCAGGTAGAAACTATTGGGAAAAGACAATCACTCAGATAACCTGATCCCAAAAACATGCAGGGCTTTAAAGATGGCAACCATCATCTCGAATTGCACCCAGAAACATACCAATAGTCAATGCAGCTTATGTAATAGTGCTGTTATAGATGCCATGTATCTGACACTTCACCATGCCTGCAGCCACATTCTGCCCCAAGTGAAGCTTCTGCATGCTTTTAAAGAGCAGCGCCATGTAGAGCATATTGCAATAATCTTCTCTATAGTTTCCTCCTACCAGCACTGCAGAGAGCACTCCACTGCACTGCCGTCAATCAAGGTACATGTTTTTCTGGGGAGTGGGGATTTTTGTGAGTGGCACAATAATTACCACACCTGGCTTTGCAAATGTTCTTCAGAAATATTATTTTGCTTTTTATTTGATTTTTTGCCAATGGCAGCTTTGTACCTGCCATACCATTCCCTCCTTCCTTGGTTTGCCTCAGGGAATGTGAGCTGTAGAAGGGCTTTTCATGCAAGCACCTATCTTGTTCCATAACAAGAGCTTAAACACAACGTGCATCAGCCTCATTCTCTCTCTGATTGTTCTAAGGAGGGTGGGGAGGGAGTGAAATCAACATCAGAAATCAAAACAGCAGTTTAGAAATACTGAACTATTTTTGTCTTCAGTGCCTTCGTCTGGAATAAATAAGACAGAGCTGCAATCTGGCTAAAGATATCGGAGAATAAATTGCACTGAACACCATGGCATTTACTTCAGAGTAAACATGCACAAGAATGTGAATTTGTTGATTAACCAATCAATTAAACTTGCCTAGATTTGCATAGCGGTAAAAATATACTACATCGAATGGAAACAGTATCTTGTCATTTGTTTTGTGTCGATAGGCACATTCATTAGATAATGCTGCCATTGTGATTTTTCATCAGCAGTTGTATTACTGTTGGTTGGAGCCAAGGATGAATGAGGAACACAATTTTAGCAGTGATACTTTTCTGTGAATTACTGCACAATAACTAGTGAGAGATACTTGTGCAATATTTTATGCCCAATATTGTATAAAATCTTGTGGAAGCAAAAGCACATATCTACATTTCATGTTTTTTCTTAGAAAAATGTCTTCATTAGAAAAAGATCTAGTAATTACTGAATTACTAGATAAATCTGTGATAAGCTTTAAATACATCAACAATGTTCGAAAATGATCAGTTCACCTGATTAGAAGCATTTCCAACCTTAAAAAAAAAAATATGTAGGACTACCTGGCATAGGGCATGGTTACTTGAGGGAACACCTGTCTTCCACATCTGCCTGGCTGTTTTGATCTGGCAGGATTGGTACACTCTGTGATCCCTTGATTAAACATGTATCATATCTCATATATCAGAACCCTGGAAATGCACTTTTTCTGTAGCAGTGATACAGAGTGCTAGGGTGGCCTCTGGGGAGGATGGGCAAGCCAGCAAGAGCCACAGACAGGTGGGGATTGCTATGGGCTGACATTTGCTATGGAGGGCAGGTGGCGAGGGGACGGACGACAATACAGAGAACAAGATCTGTGGAATCGCATATCCCTAACGAGGGTCCTGGGAAGAAAAAGACAGTAGCAGCAACTTAAGGGAAGAACCTGTAACCTTTCCTGCCACTTTCCCCATGAACTTTGCTTGTGGGAAGCTGTCAAGGAAGATCACCAATGCTGATCACATGAGTTACTACGATGTTGTAATCACAAGCCGGGTGCCCAAGTGCCCAGATCGCAACTGCACGACCACATGAAAACTATAACAGCATCATCTTTTTCAGACTGGTCATTACCCCCTCCCCCCTTCATTGCCATTGTAATTTTGAACGGTTGCTGAACAAGTGGTTGTTAAGTTGAGGAATACCTGTTTCTCTTCAGAGCCAGAATACACATAAAGGCCTCTTTTCTGAAGTGGGACATATCAGCTGATTTCTTGGGGAGGGGGAGGTAGAATTATTTTCTTAGCATCATGCTGTTAGCTTTTACAAACCTGTTTCAATCACAGTGGTGGTTGTCACACATATGTGTAAATTGACATCTTGCATGGACTTTTTATAATTCTTTATATGTTCAAGTGGGAATTGAGCTAGAGGTTACTGATAATATGAATTCAGCCAGGGGTGATATCCACTTACCATATTTTTTGGAGTATAAGATGCACCTACTTTTTTTTGTGAGGAAAACAAGAAAAAGAAATCTGCCTCTGCCTCCCAGCAATTTTGCTTCGTTGCAGAAAACAGCAAACAGCCAGCTTTACTATCATTTTCGTTTTCAGCAGAGCTTGATTAGCACAAGAAAAAAAAAATCTGCTCCAGCAATTTACCTCCTTGCAGCAAGCAGCAGAGGCCCGGGCAAAACAGCTGAGAGCAAAACAGCTGAGAGTCAGGAGGCCGATCCAATCAACTTGTGCTAATTAGGCTGTGCTGAAGCTGAAAGGCGCTGTTTCTTCTTGCTGCTTGCTGCAAGGATATAAACTGCTGGGAGGCAGAGGCCAGTGGGTGGGCGGGGCTACATTCGGTGTATAAGACGCACCTAAATTTTCATCCTCTTTTAGGGGGGAGGGAAAGGTGCGTTTTATACTCCGAAAAATACGGTACCTTCGCTACCAGTTTGCAAATGGGAGAGCGCTCGCACGTGCGCGATCTTTGCTCAAACGCAACACCTCTGCGCATGCGCAGGACCTTCTGTCCATGCACAGAACATCAAAAATGGGACGTGATGACATCCGGGTGGGTGGGCAGAGCCTCCCGCTGCCGGTGCTACTGGTTCGCCCAAGTCGGATAGAACCAGCTGCATTTCCCCACTGAATTCAGCTTTATATAGGATATTTTACTATGTCCAGTTCAGCTGTGTGTGATCTGAATTGTATTGTTGAAGAGTATAATATCATTTTGGGAAATCTTCAAATATCATTTCTATGTATCACTACACTGGGGGGATGGAGATAATAGTATGTTGACTTGCAAGGTTAGACAACCTAGAGGGCATAGTTTAAAATGAATACGCTTGCAGTAAAACTGGATTTTGTTTCATTGATGGTAGACTGGCAAAAATGTGTCAGAACTAAGAAAACTAGATGTTATATATGTCTGAAATTAAAATAAATGGAAAGGAGGTAATAGATCTAAACGAAGGTGGCCTGATCTTATGAAGCAGAGTTGATGAATAGATGCAGGAAAGTGAAGATGCAGGCATAACTTTGAATGAAAGCACTAAAATATATCAGAATCTATGACATATTCTCATTTCGGCTGTTGCAAATGAGAGAAGGTTGGTGATGCCAATGAAGAACCAGATGTGCAACGCTTGAGCTAGGAGAAGGGGGTGAATTTATTGTGCTAGGATGGAAATGAGAGAATACAGTTCAGAAAAAAAAATTAGTTTCTCAGAGTGAATGAGAATGGTGGTGGTTTGGTAAGCAAACAGTAAAGGTTTCCCTGTCCAGTTGTGCCTGACTCTAGAGTGCAGTGATCATCTCCATTTCTTGGCCAAGGGAGCCAGAGTTTGCCAAAGACATGATCATATGGCCAGCATGGCTATATGCCAAAGGTGCATGGAACACTGTTATCTTCCCACAGAAATGGTAGCAATATTAATACACTTAGACTTATATACCGCTTCATAGTACTTTTACAACCCTCTCTAAGCGGTTTACAGAGTCAGCATATTGCCCCCCAACAAGCTGGGTCCTCATTTTACCCACCTCGGAAGGATGGAAGGCTGAGTCATCCTTGAGCCAGTGAGATTCAATCTGCTGAACTGCAGCTAGCAGTCAGCTGAAGTAGCCTGCAGTTCTGCACGCTAACCACTGAGCCACCTCGGCTCTACCTATTAATCTACTCACATTTGCTTGCTTTCGAACTGCAGTCACTTTTTAAAAAAAATGTATTAGAGACCGATGAGACATGCCAGAAGTACCATCTAAAAATCTTGGAACTCTACTGAATTATTTAAAAAATTGTTAAGAATAAAATTGAGAGATATAGATGCATAGAGGGAACAAATACAATAAATTACGATGTTTTATTGGCTGTATTAATACCCTGCTGATAAACTAAGAGCTGACTTCTTAAGCCCTTGCTTTATTTATAAAGTGATGCTTATTTTTAAATTAGGTTTGGAAATAATTTATTGGCAAAAATAGCACAAACCCATTCCAGATTGTGGATTGCACTAGAAAATTTTACATCGGAAAGCAAGTTAGTTGGTACATATAAAATGTGGTCTGCATGCATTCATTGCAGCATAAACCTGGACTGAAAAAATATTTGCAGTTTCACATGCCCTCAGCACAAGGCTGGAAACTTGGTGAGCAGGGTTCAAAGGTTGATAAGACAATGCAAAGTGCTACACAATAGAGGCATCTAGGGCAAATACTGATTTTGTCAGAATGACAAAATTTACATATTTGCACATAATGTACACATACAGAAGGGAAGGAGTTCACCAGTTTTGCTGATATGTATTTCATCATTAGCCCCCCCCCTTCCCATTTCTGACACCTGATTCCTTCAGGCTTTCTATATCTATTTTCATACATGTTGCAGGACAGAGGGATAGAGGGATGGAGAGAGAGAAGGATGGAGGGATGGATGCCCAGCTTACCTGTTGACTTCTTCCAGCTTGCAGTAAGGGACAGGTAAGGAACCAATTATCTGCCACTGTTCAGAGTGAAATGTGGAAGTGAACAGGTGACAATTTTGGCCTCCTGTCTTCTTCTGCTGGCTCAGTTTTCAGACAAGATGAACAAAAGAACAAGTTATCATTGTTCCTTGTTCTCTAATGTTCTTCAGGCCTGGAAGAAGAGGACAAATGTTGCAGATGAAATCATCTCTTTGCATCTATGATTCTATTCAACCCAGTGATAGGTTTCGAATTTTTTTACTACCGGTTCTGTGGACATGGCTTAGTGGATGTGGCATGGCTTGGTGGGCGTGGTAGGGGAAGGATACTGTAAAATCTCCATTCCCACCCCACTCCAGGGGAAGGATATTGTAAAATCTCCATTGGGGAAGGTTACTGCAAAATCCCCATTTCCTCCTGATCAGCTGGGACTTGGGAGGCAGAGAATAGATGGGGCGGAGCCAGTCAGAATTTTTACTACTGTTTCTCCAAACTATTCAAAATTTCCGCTACCAGTTCTCCAGAACTGGTCAGAACCTGCTGAAACCCACCTCTGATTCAACCACTGCAGCTTTGCTTGGGGTGCACAGTAGAGCACACAGCCATGGGACTGGTTATCACCTGAAAGCCCTCCCCTCATGTTTTAATGAACTTTTAACAATGGTTTTTAATTCATTCTTGCCTTTTAAAATTTTATGTTTCAATACTTTATTTGTACATTGCCCAGTGTCCCTCTGTGAGGGAGGTGGGAGGTTTCAAAATTTGATTTATAATATGATATGATATAATATGATATAACATAATAATCAATGCAATATAAATATTAGGACAAAGTCACTTTGTTGAGATGGATGGCTATAGAAATCAAATAAATAAATGGCTGGAGAAAGATGAAGAAAAGGATCTTTACATGCTGCTTGTGTACTTATTTCTATCCTGGCCTTTTGTTAACCGACTTTCTGGGTGTAAGGATTAAATGATATTCCTATCCCTCCCCACTTCCCAGGCTGCTTCTGTGGGAAGCCCGCCCAGCCCCTCCTAGAAGAATGAAATATTTTGGGGAATATTAAAAGAGGCAGAAAACAGCCCCAACAGCCTCCAGCAGATGCCTGAAGTCTTTAGAGATGGATATTTTGTGCCCATTAAGAAATCCAGGGCAGCCTATTCACAAACAAAACACCCTCAAGTCCAGATGATGGGATTAAGAATTTACACTCCCCCTCCCAAATTCTAAGAATAGGACATGACCTTTAGGATGTAATAGGATTAACCCACCACCATTAGAATACCAAAAGACACCAGGTTGTGGTACATTGCACAAGCCCCTGCAGCATCTCAGAACCCTATAAAAATCCATGTACTCATCAAACCAATCTGTCAGCTGTCCCAGAACTGCATACTGTGGTTGGTTCTGCTCATCAATAAACAGAGTTCTTCTTTCCAATCAGCCTCCATTTTATTTCCAGTTCCTTTCTCCTGGATTGGAACCGGACCAGATTTTTCTTCCAACAATTCTTTCTCTTCAAATGACTTTAGGTAGAAGTCAGGTTTTTTTCTATCCTCTGATATTTTTCAAGCACTCCAAATACAATCAGTGTCTGCTTGCTAGCATTCACTGATAATTGAGCTAAGCTTATACTTTGCATCCAATTATATTAATGGCATTTTTCTTTTCAATGGGACATTCCACTACTTAATTACTAAATAATATTTTGCTTATATTCACAAACAATAATAGCTGCTTCTGAATTCAAATCCCCAGCAGCCTGCAACAGAATGAATGGCAGTTCATCTTCTTCCTTGGGCTGATAACACTTGTCACTCTTGGGGAAGTGAGTGGGTGAGGGTTACTAAATCACCCAGTGATCCTGATAGAGGCTTCCCAGATATGAAAGTAATTCTTGTTGGCAGGTTGAGTTTAAATTTCACTTTCTGCCACTGGCAGCAAAACTGCTTTGGCTGCTATTACATAGCAAAGCTGGTTACTCTAATTGTGTGCACATATTTAGCATCTCTCTTATTTGACCCCAGCGTGAAAATATGACTTATTAAAATATTGGCTCAGGAAAGGATATTAAAGTTATCATATGGAACATCTATAGTATTTAAAAAAAAATCCATTGAAAAAAAATCAATATTGTAACTGCCAACAGTTTTAGGTAAATAGAGCACCATGTACAGGATGCAACATCCTTATAAATTATTTATCCTTTGAATTTAACCTTTTAGTAGATATGGTCAAATCAGATTAATTTAATTCTATTTTAAAACTAAACTTTTAAGAAACAAGATTCATCAGCATCAGGCAGTACTGGATGCAAGCATATCTGACATAGCTGCAATTATGCATTAAATAGTCTGGGGTTTTTTTAATGAATGTTTTGAACCATTGAACAAATTGAAAATAGACATTTCAGTGAATGATAGATATTTCTCCAAAAGAGATGGCCAATCTGTTTTAGAAAAGCTGAAACGAGTATTGTATAGGGCATTTATGTATGAATCTATATGCCTTTGTACTGTGGCTTCCTTTATTGACCTAGAAAGATTTTATTTAAGGAAAATGCCTTACCTGACACAAAATCTGTTGAATGGATAACCTATGGGTTTTCAGCCATTCCTGAACTACAATTCTCAACAGCTTAAGGTAGCAAGGATGGATGCTGGAAGTTGTAGTTTAAGATCTAGAAGCCCACCCCATCCCCACTCACATTTTAAGCTATGAAACTTGAAATTTCTAATTTTTGAAATTAGAACTCTTCTTAAATCATGGTTCTTGGCTACAGTAACCATACAAACAGCATCATTTTTAAAATTAAAAAGGAAGGATCCCCCCCCCACACACAGTCTCTAGTCTCGACCTCATTTAACTCGGGGGGGGGGAGCTTGCCTCATGTTACTTATGACTCCTTCTAAGGATGACTCTGTTCTTCCTCCCTTCCTATGTATATCCTTTACACTTGCTTCTAAAGATATACTACTTATCTTAATCACTGTCAGTAAATTATGGGAAACTTTATCAGCTGTTCATCCCCTCAAGTCCTTACTGAGCAAAATATTCCGGCATTGCCACAGAGACACATGTTTCATCGAAAGTATATGCTTGTTTAACTTCAGGCACTGATGTAGTATTGAAACTAATAATTGCTCTGACATTGGCTCCTGGGGACAAATGAAAATCAATCTCTCTCTTTCCTTCTCTCTCCCCCGCCTCCTCTCTCTTAAAAAGGAATTACTTTCAGGAGGTTGTTCTGCTTCCCTCATGATAGGTTAGTGAATAGGAAATTGATGCCATCTGGAGGCCAGCTGAAAAGTGAAAACCTTTGCAGTCTTCTGCCGTATGTCAAGTAGTTTGCATGGAATGGCCTTTAAAAAAAAAAAGTTAGGCAACATCCCCATTTTACTATCCTTTGGGTAGTAGGCTTCTGCTGCTATGAGGAATATCTTCTCATCTTTGTCTTTAAAAGATGTACTCTGATCCTCAGATGAAAGAAGAAGCCAGATGAGACAACGGCTTGGATTGCAGTTCAAAATGGCCTTTACTATTTTAGGTCACCAAATTTGTTTCCAAACCTAGACACTGTTCAGTTGCAGATTGCTTTACATTGAGAACAATCTGCCCTTTTTACTTCCCTATTACTCTGAAGCGCAATACTTTTTATGACTCTGTTTCTGTCAATCCAGTGTGTTGCCAGGCCTATCCAGTCTTGCTTTGAAAAAAAAAATAACCCATCACATTAAGGATCAGCTGTCATCTTTTCTTAACCCTCTCTGCTGTAAACAAGTCCTTACTGGCAGAGGATCATAAACAGAACTATAAGCTGCATGCGCCTCAATTTTCCACATGTCTAGCCAAGAAAGGTATCTCTCCATGACATCATTCCACCCCATCCATTTCCCTGTCTCCTCAGCTCTCCAAAGCTTTTATCCTCCTTTTTTTCTTTCTTCTCCATCCATTTCCCTTGCATCGTTTTGAATCATTATTGTGTGCTGCTGTAGTGACTGTAGCCCAGCAGTGAGTCATGGAAACTCCTTAAGACTAGTCTCTTTCTATTTATTTTACCTGCCATATCCTGTTATTTGTCTGCCTCACAACTCTTGTGGCCTATTGCAAAGGCAACAAGGCACTTTCTGTTTGCCTTTGCAATATGACTTTGCTTTTCTGATTCCTCTCCCCCTACTCTTTTTGAGAACCTGGAAGATTTTTCTTTGCATGTGGAGAATTTCCTTAATTCTCCAGTTCCAATTGGTAAGTTGGGAGAAAAGCAGCGCTTACAACTTCTCAATTTTTCAGCTGAGGCAATCTATTATAGGAAAACAACAGAAGGCTGATAATGCCATAAAGTCTATGACACTTTTGGTGAGCAGAGCAGTAAGGCAACTGAATAAGGGATAACTGACCTTCATTTTGATTGACTTTTTAACTCCCGTGATGCTGAAGCAGTTACCCTCATAATAAAAAAAAAGAGGTGCAAATGAGTCTGTCATTTGCACCACTGTAACTGTCTGATTTGGCACAGCAACCAAACTAGACAGACATAGACTTCAACAGATAGTTAGGACTGCAATAAAAATAATTGCAACCAGCCTGCCTTCCATTGAGGACCTGTATACTGCACGAGCCAGAAAGAGGGCTGTGAAAATATCTACAGATCCCTCACATCCTGGACATAAACTGTTTCAACTTCTCTCAAGACAATGCTACAGGGCATTACATGCCGAAACAACCAGACACAAAGACAGTTCCCCACCACCACCATGCTCTCACTCTGCTAAACAACTAATTCCCATAACACTGTCTATGCCTTAGGACATCAAACCACCTAGCAGGGCTGTATTATCTTCTCATCTTTTCATCTTTCCTACTATCTATTTCCTTAGCTTCTTATGAGACTACAACTTCGTTGTTTGTATCTCATGATTTATGTTGATTGCCTTTATTTAGTATCCTATTATGATTTATGTTGTTTGCTTATTTAGCATCCTATGACCATCACTGACTTTGTAGCTTATGATTTATGATAATTGTATTTTATGTTTATGATAATGATTTATCACTTATTGCTACTGTATACTGAGAGCTTATGCACCGGAGACAAATTCCTTGTATGTATCCAATCACACTTGTCCAATAAAGAATATTCTATTCCACAAGTGTCAAACTCACGGTGTCACATTGCTGTCATGTGACATTTTGTGACTTTTCCCCCTTTGTGGAGCTGGGGTGCTGTGCCCTGCGCATGACGCATCCGGCCTGCGGGCTGCCAGTTTGACACCCCTGTTCTATTCTATTCTATTCTGCTGCCAAACACTAAGAAACTATTTTGCTCTGACTACTGGGCAGTAATAAGTTATCTGTGCAACCACAAAATAACTTAATTGCAGTACACTCAAAATATCCTTTTCTTTATCAACCACCTTTTAGTAAAAGAGTACAGAAGTTTTTCATTACAATTTTTTCCAGACCCCCAAATTCTAATCAAAATTCCCCCCAAAAATATATGTTCCATTTTCTCCTTCACTAAAAAAAAAAGAGGTAAATATGGAATAAGTCTTTAAAATAGTGTTATGTGCATTTCTCTCTATAGCAAGAAGCTCCAGGAAGTACTAATTTGATTTCACTTTCTTCTGAAGAAAGGATGTAAAGGACCATGATATTTTAAATAATTGTGTTTATTTTCAAATATTAACACTGAATAGAATTGTGTTACAATGAATACTCAAAATATTTATCAGTTGATTAGCTATCTTTATTTCCCCACTTACTCTGCATTAAACCATTATGTGACTTATGACCACAACTGAGCCCAAAATGTTGTTGAGACATTTATTAACTGAGTTTGCCCCATTTTATAGCCTGTTGTTAAGTGAATCACTACAGTTGATAAATTAGTAACCTGGATTGTTAAGTGAATCTGGTTTCCCCATTGACTTTGCATCTTTCAAGTTGTTGTTTTCTTTTCTTAGAATCTATGATTACAATAAGAAACTTATTTACTTATTCTACATTCATCAACTTTTTGTTATTCGTCTCCTGCTTTTATTTTATTTTATTATTTTATTCAGGAGCTCCAATTCTCAATTTTTAACCTGCAAAATGATTTTCAAGTCGCAGGGCTTATTCCAGAAGAAATAAATTTATATATTGCAGGAAGGTGTACTTATATCTCCCTGCCTCTGTGAAAAACAGTTGTCTGCATCCAGAAAGATTGATATCCCTTCTTTTTTCTGTTTTATTACAGAATCACTAATTTTGTTGTTTGTCTTTGTCTGAATATCAAAATAAGACACTGATTTGTAAAATAAGTAACAAGGCTAAAAAGAACAACAGCCTAATTATCTTAGGTATAATAAATGGCAACAGTGCAGGACAGTGGTGGGATTCAAAAATTTTTACTACCGGTTCTGTGGGCGTGGCTTGGTGGGCATGGCATGGCATGGCTTGGTGGGTATGGCTTGGTGGACGTGGCAGGGGAAGTATACTGTAAAATCTCCATTCCCAACCCATTCCAGGGGAAGGATACTGTAAAATCTTTATTCCCTCCCCACTCCAGGGGAAGGTTACTGCAAAATACACTGTCATAATTTTAAACTGTTTTTAATAGGGTTGCTGATTTTAATTTTATTTCATTGTGATTTGTATTGGAATTTGTCATTTTGTAAGCCGCCTTGAGTCCCTAGGGAGAAAGGCGGCATATAAATCGCAATAATAAATAAATAAATAAATAAAATCCCCATTTCCTTCCGACCAGCTGGGACTCAGGAGGCAGAGAATAGATGGGGTGGGGCCAATCAGGTGTGGTATTTACCGGTTCTCCGAACTCAAAATTTCCACTACTGGTTCTCCAGAACTGGTCAGAACTTGCTGAATACCACTGGTGCAGGAGGAAATAGAGTTGAGCTTTTGTGTTAAAGGCTGATGTTCCTAGCTAATTTTCTGGAGACATGAAGTTTTAGTTTTAATGTCGCTATTTTATTCACATTATAAAACAGTCCTGACCATTATTTAAATTATATGCTTGATGTTTTTCGCAGGCATGCCCATTGAATTAGGCCTATTTCTTGTTATAGTGACTTTTTAAAAAATAAATAAAATCACCTTCCAGGACCTGAAGAGAAACAGAAGAGAATCTCAGATTCTCTTGGGTTGAATTTGGCTCCAAAAGAGCAGAAATATAAGATGTGATGGAAGAGCTTATTTTAAAAAAAGACAGGGGTCGAGAAAGTATAAGGGGAATTGGCCCAATTGTCCTTTTCTTATATTGTTTGACAAAGACTTCAGAGTGGTGTGAAGAACTTAATTGTATTTTTGAAATGGCTTCTTTGAGCATTGCTGCCAGCTATCCACAAGAAGCCAGAACATTAAATGGAAAGATTTGGGCTTGTATTTGTTGTTTTCCATAAAAAGAAAATGCAACTTTTAACATGTTTACAGTCTGAACACTGGTAAGTTTTAGAGCTTTCAGAAATTTTATTGAAGTGTAATAACTTTCATCATGGGAAGTCAACATAATGGCAGTCTTTTATGACCTACATATTTCATTGAAAAAAAATTGTTCTACACTCAGGTATATAATCTGATGTCCAGTAAAAAGCAGCTTATATTTTGCCCTGCTCTTCTATTGTCTTCAGCCATCAACTGGGCAGGTTATTTAAAACTTGCCATTGTGAATTCATTTGATGCATTGGAAGCTTTTACAAACTTCAGTGTAAGATTGGAGTTTGTAAAAATTACAATTACATGAAAATTACAAGGATCTTTTCTTTCAGGATCATTGCAGGCAATCCAGTTCAATATATAGGAATGGATCTAGGAATAGACAATCTGAGGTGTTTTCTCTGGGCACTGAAGTGAAAGGGATATCAACCTGAGCTTTTGATTGGAAGACAAGGGATGAGCAACACAAGGATATTATTGTACTAGCCTTAGCAAACATGTCTGGTAGTGATAAGAGAATGATAGAAGCTGCATCCAATACTTCTACAGGAACATTGTCTAAATCTGATTAAGCCAGACTAGGAAATCAATGAGTTTTTAAAATGAGTTAAAAAAAAATACTTTCCCCTCAAGTTCTCTGTGATGCAACTATAAAATAAACTTTCATTGATTAGTTTTCATTCTTTTCTGATTCAAAGTGAATATCATTTTTGAGAATTTATGCAGTGTAACTAAGTATTGGACTAGAACTGGAAAGATATAAGTTCAAGACTACCCTCAGCTATGGAAACTCACTGAATGACAATGGCCAGTCACTGTCTCCCTGGCAGGGTATTTCACAGAATCGTGGAGATAAAAACGGAGGTAAATCCACATCCCCAGGTCCTAAAATTATCCTTAAATATATTATAAAGGAGAACTTTGTAATACCAGATCACTTCAAAGCAGGTCAAGCTCAGTTTCTAATAAATGGTTTGCAACTGCAGTTAACTTAGTTCTGGGATTTCTGGTTCTGGTAATCTCCCATCCAAGTATTAACCATGTCCAACCCTACTTAGGTTTTTGCGATCAAATGAAGTTAATCAGGTATTATTACCTATACTGAAACCCCCATGAAATCCTGATGGTGACCCAGAATCCCTCTGCAAGACACAAATGTAAAACTTCTCTCTTGATTTTGCTACCAGATGCTAATATTCAGGACAGTGGTGAAATCTAAAATTTGTTACTACTGGTTCTGTGGGCGTGGCTTGGTGGGGGGGTAATGTGACTGGGTGGGCGTGGCTATTTTTTTTTTACTTTTAAGACCATTTTTTCTACAACCTCTTCGGCGAAGAGATTGTAAAAAAATGCTTTCAAAAGGCTCTGACGATCCCAGCTGAGTTGCCTGATCAACAGAGGCTTTTTTTCTTTTAAAAGCCTCTGCCGATCAGGCAACTCAGCTGGCATCGTCAGAAGCTTTTAAAAACATTTTTTTACAACCTCTTCAGCCGAAGAGGTTGTAGAAAAAATGGTTTTAAAAGAAAAAAAGCCTCTGCCGCTCAGGCAACTCATCTTGGATCATTACAGGCTTTTAAAAGCATTTTTTCTACAACCTCTTCGGCTGAAGAGGTTGCAGAAAAAAATGCTTTTAAAAGCCTCTGACGATCAGGCAACTCAGCTGGGATCGTCAGAGGCTTTTAAAAGCATTTTTTTCTACTACCTCTTTGACCAAAGAGATTGTAGAAAAAATGCTTTTAAAAGCCTTTGACTATCCCAGCTGAGCCGCGTGATCATCAGAGGCTTTTTTTTACTTTTAAAAGCATTTTTTCAGCCGAAGAGCTTGTAGAAAACATGCTTTAAAAAAAAAAGCCTCTGGTGATTGCACTGCTCAGCTGGGCATGGGTGGGGGGCAGGGATTTTTGCTACCGGATCGGGTGATCCGGTTCGAACCAGGAGCATATCACCCCTGATTCAGGGGCATATTATTTGCTCCTCATGCACATCCTCAGGGCTGAAATGAGGAATGCTGTAAACCCTTACCATAATAACATGTAGTTCTACAGCATGTGATGTGAAATTTAGCTCCACAAGGCATGGCACCATCAGTTTCATACCTCTTACAGAGGAAGAAAGCCACCTTTATTCTTGTAAGTACTGCATTGTTTTCAAGGTGCTTGAAAATTTCTGTGTGATCTGTTTCAGGTTCTGTTGTCAGTTTGGTCTGTAGTTCCCTTGGTCCTTCTTTTTGAAAGTGATTTCACTGACTCTGGAGAATTTCCCAAAGATAAAAGTTGATTTGAAATGTCTACAACTCCCTTCAGTACCTCAGGCATATAATTCATCTGCCTTAGAGAGCTGAACTTGCTCAAATTCAGTAGACATGGATCATGCTTGAATCAACCTCAAGCTTTACTCCACCCCCTTAATTTTGCTCCTCGTTACTGCCTGGTGGAACACATATCCCACTTTTAGAGAAGACTGAGCTACAAGTCTTCAGTTGAATAGTTTTGCCTTTTCTTTGTTATTAGTTAGTGTTTTTGTTAGTAAAGTAATTATATCCCTTCCTCCCTTAGCCCCTTTAACTGAATTGTCTCTTTTTGTTTTTCTTCACTTCCTTCATCATCCTCAATTTAGTGACAATAAATGCAATGGAAGGATGTGCCAATCAGCCAGTAGCATATTGATCCCAAGCCCTCTTGATAGGAAAGGAGCAATGGGTGAGGGAACATGCCTGGAAGGCTGAAATTGAGGGTGGGTGGGTTTCTTTTCCTTTTTTAAGAGGGGATTTTTTTGCACTCAGAAATTAATGTTTGACTTTATTCAGCCATGCATGTTCTCAATGGGATCTGAAATATTACATTCAGAAACATGTTTGTCACTTCACTAGGTATCAAAGGTTTAATAACATTACGAAGTTGAACCTAGCATAATTAACAACTAAGCTTTATCGTTTTTGATTATAAGAAAGTCTCTAATATATTACTAAAGATTTGATTGATTTTTTTAGCTAGTTCAATTTATACGTAGTGGTATAAATCTATCAGGCTTTACTGCTGTAAGTCTATTTAATTTCTGCAGCACTTATTTAAGAAGCTCAAAAATGGAAAGTTTCACAATCAACTGGAAACCCTTGGGTAGAAGAACCAGAAATAAGCCTGGTGTTGTGTATTCATATTCAGCATGGGTTTTACATATTGTGTCACTTTATTTTCTGCTAATGTGATAAAGCGTTCTCATGAATTCATCAAGTTGTTGTACTTAGCAGAGAGACAAATAATGCAATAGGGTATGAATATCTGGGAGTTGAAAAGGATTATTTTTCCATAGCTTTCCCCCAGAATATTATAGTATTATAAAGTTCACAACTGGTATGCAATGGTTTGGTTAACTGTATGCAAAATACAGGAACTGATTGGACTCTTTTTGACCAACAGAAATGTAAACAGAAATTTAAAATGTGATAAAATATTCCTTGTGGTTAGAGCACCAGGTTTCTCCAGGCTAGAAACCAGGAGATTGTGACTTCTAGTTCCATTTTACACAGGAAAGCCAGGTAGGTGACGGATGGATTCTAAATTTTTTTACTACCGGTTCTGTGGGCATGGCTTATTTTGTGGGTGTGGCTTGATGGTCATGTGACAATTCTTTAGGATTTAGCAGAGGTACTGGTCTATCAGGCTTTTAACTGCTTGAAGAGCTGTACCGATCTACCCATTTATTTTTTGCAGGCACTGGTCTACCCATTTATTTTTGCAGGCACTGATCTACTCATATATTTTTGCAGGCACTGTCTACTCATTTGTTTTCTTTTAACACTGATCAGCTGTAGGGTGGCCCTTTGAAGCCCCACGGCAAGAGTTTAAACAGTTTTTTTCCCTCTAGCCATCAGCTGCGACTCAGGAGGCAGCAATAGATTGGGGGTGGGACTTAATAAAAGGTAAGAATAACGCGGGGGTGGGGGGGTGCGGGCTGTGGGGGGGGAGAACCAGTTCAGTGACATCATATCGTCACCGCTACTGGCTCGGGAGAACCGGGCCGAACCAGGAGGAACCCACCACTGGTAGGTGACTTCGAGCCATTCTCTCTCAGCCCACAACATCAATTAATCCAGGGTGGGGGGGGAACCAGACCCTACACTTGTGGGAAAATGCTAGGAAGAAAAATAAATCCTTGATAATTAGGTAGCAATACAGCCATATGATTGTGTTAACCTTCTATATTTGCAGAAGATATCTGCAAAGAGATTACAGTTTATCAAAACACTTGTCAAAATGGATTCCATAATATATCAGTCTTTATTTTATACCTTGTAAGTATTGGATATCTCACCCCCATCCAGCAACTTGCATGCTACAGAATAAAGGATCACTTGGGCTCTTTCTATCTCTGTACTGCTGCTGTTATTTATATGGAAGTTTAAGGCTGGAAAACAAAAACCACTCTGTTTGGGACTCTCCATGTTAATTATCCACATTGTTTTCAATGGCTCTGGAAAGCTTTATGCTAATAGATACATTAGATAGATGACAGAGTTGATAGCTAGCTAGCTAGATAGACAGATGATAGATGATAGAGAAATAGAGAAATAAAAGTCTTATATGTTGTCCATATCTCTTTCCTGCTTTTACTTGACTTTAGTTGCCAATTAACTCCTAATGTTTGCTAATGCTTAATAAAACTTTTTGTTTTTGCTACCTGAAATGAGTGGTGTATATTTTTGATCTGGATATAAGGATTGATCAGTAGCGTGCTGGATGCAAACTAAATTGCATATTACCCATAGAAACTTTCCAACAGTAAAATGGTGCCCTCTAGTTTACTTCACAAACTTTATATCCCATCCACCTTTACTTCACGGTTAGTGATTTTTAACATCCAAATACATAACCATATATTAATTGACCTGCGAGTAAACCAGATATCCTGCTGCTTAAAATCATTCCTAATAGAATTACAGGGTTTGACAACTACTAGAGATTTTTTACATGCATAGTTAGTTCTAAATGTTATAATATGGACCTGCTAAAGCAAAATCACAGTAGTATGATTACTTAGAATGAAGCATCAAGTTCCTTTGTCCTTGGCTCTCTAAATCAGCTAAGAGTCTTCTGCTATTATAGAATTGGATCATCCCTAGATAGTTATGCTATCCTTTATAGTGATATACCTCTGGTGTCAACACTAATGACATGAAACTAGCACTAAAAAACAGGACCTCTACGGAAGTAAATTCAATAACATTCATTCCAATAAGGTTGATTTCTCACTTGTGTTAGAAGTCTTATTGAATATGTTTTTAAATTAACAAGTCTTCCAAGTTAAATTCAATAGAAGTTGGAAGTTGAAAATACGATCATTTCTCATGTTGCAAGAGAGAATAGTTGAATCAAAATTGACTGCAGAAAAGGAAGGAAGGAAGGAAGGAAAGAGAAAGAAAGAAAGAAAGAAAGAAAGAAAGAAAGAAAGAAAGAAAGAAAGAGAAAGAAAGAAAGGGAGGGAGGGAGGGAGGGGAACGATTTGTAGAGTGTCATGCAAGGTATAATGAATTTTTCAACATATGGTGAGGTTGCTTGTAATAAACCATGTTTTGTGATTTGCTTCTGTTCCATTGAGTCATTTGATTTTGCTCTGTAATTCTTCAATTTCTGTGCACACACTAGCACGGTCTAGTGGTTAAGATGTTGGACTAGGGAGCTCCAGGTTCATATCCATCTTTAACCATGAAAATCTTGGGATGGTCGTTCTTGGTACTAATATCTGGGTTGTTGTCTAGGACATAAAATGCTCATCTCCATATAACTCATCTTGGGGGGAAAGTGAGATATCAATTAAATGAAATCAATATAGAAGTAAATGATCAGCAGTTTTTGCCATGAAATATTTTGTGTTTATCTTAAGATTTTACATGGCACTTCATAGCATATGGCTTATTTTATTTTTTATTTTTTTATTTTTGTCAAGCATATATAAGATTACAGATAAAAGTATGAACATGATTGTGAATACATGAAATGTATAAACATGATTATGAATACATGAGATGGTTATGAATAAAAGGGGACATTAGGACAGGGACGGTACGCATGTCAGTGCACTTATGCAGGCCCCTTTACTCTTATCCAATGTGAAATTAGGTAAATTATTCATCACTTTTTTATGTTATGAATCCATGGCAGGTCAGCATTCTTCTCAATAAGTCCAGTAGAACTGGGGAACAAAACCCTATCATGGGGCAATGCTTTCCAGAAAACACAGGGGTTTTTAAATCAGTATAATGGGCCTCCTAGTTTTTTTCCCATTCATTCATTCAATTTCTGTACTGCCCATCTCAACTAAGTGATTCAGGCCAGTTTACAAACAATGTAATAAAACAATGCAAAAACATGACTAAACACACAGTTAAAAACAAAATTAAGAACAAGATTAAGATTCATAAATTAAAAATAAAGAAAAAAAATCAAAATTAAGAAATTAACAAGGCTAACAGGTTAACAAGGTGGATGGAGTGCCCTCAAGCCACCAGCCAGCCCCAGTTGCATAACACTCTTAGACCTCTATGCTAATTAGGAAGGCCAGAAGAGTGGAGGCCCACCTCACCTGTAGGGATAGGGCAAAGGAAGAGAAGGATGTCCTAAGGATGAGGATAAAGGAAAAGAAGATCTTCCCAATTTGAAATTTTTTAACCAATAAGATCTGCAACATATCCTCCCTGCCTGATTGAGTGGAACAGGTCAATGCAATTGGAATAAGAGAGCTCCTCAGGTACCCTGGTCTCATGCCATAAAGGTCTTTGAAGGTGACAACCAACACCTTGAATTGGATCCATAAGCAAACTGGTACTTTGGCTTGTAAGGCTTCTGTCCCTATCAATCCCTTGGATCAATTCAAAAAGGTTTTTCTTTGACTGGACAACCATTTACCTGAAATGGTATAGGGTTTCCTGCTCAAGCAGGGGGTTGGATTAGAAGATCCCCAAGGCCCCTTCCAACTCTATTATTCTATGTTCTAATTTGTAACATTGAAAAAATGTTTTCAGGAGATTGTTGCTTCACTCAAAGACCATAGAGTTTAGGAGGGCAGCAATGGGCAGCAATGCCACTTTAATATTGGCCGTATCACATGCCAATTTTAAGCACTTTGTTTTTCTACTCCAGGTTAACAGGACCTTTTGAAAAACTGGTTCCCACTATTATACTATGTAGTAATGAATATTTGGCACCCTTAATGTTTGCTCTTACATAATTCATGAGATGTAAAATTTGAGCATATTTTTGATAACACTCACAGAATGACTGAGCTTTATGTAGAATTATTGCTTTCTACTCTGGATTTTTCTATTGCTTGGTAACTGTCATTGCATTTTTATAAGAAAAGATAGAGGCCATAAAACAAGGAACTAGAAGCCTCTGTCCTAGTGGCCCTATTAATTTACTGATTAATAACCAAGTCTTCTACCAAAGTAAAACAAAATAAGTTTGAAACATTTGCATTTGAGACAAAAATTTTGATCTAATCTTAGAATAAGTTCTGCCTTATATGCTAAGATGAAAATTATTTGCATTATTTGTTATTTGTAAGTAAGTTTTATTAAACCCGGTAGAATATACTTTGAAGTAAATATAAATAAAGATGCATTGCCTTACAGAAGTTGCTGCTTTTCATTTACTTTCTGCTTTTTGCTTACCTTTTTGCTTCATTTTGGGGTGTTTTTGTTCTGAGCAGCTTTCTTGTCGTATTCTCCTGCGTTTAGATGAGCAATATATTTTCCTCTTCAGTATGTGGGTTGATTTTGTACAGATTAGCATGGTTATTATCCTTGTCACCATTTTTTTCATCTCTTGCCTTGAGTTAGCATTGAATTTTGGGTTAAATCAGATTTCAGAACCTTTATCCTAGACAACTTCTGTGGAGAATGCTTGGAATATTGGATTTATTTAGATAATGTGGGCTTGTTATCCTCCTCATTTCTGAAGACTCATATAGGTTTTGACATTGCAAATAACTTCAGCAGCGTAATAATAATAAACTTTAAAAATAGTTGCTATGTTTTTAGTTTTAATGTGTATGCTATGATGAGCCACATGTGGTTTCTCTTACCTTATTAGTTATACAATAACAACAACAACAACAACAACAACAACAACAACAACAACAACAACAACAATAATAATAATAATAACAACAACTTTATTGTCATTGTACGTGTATACACAGTATACCCATACAACAAAATTCACTTAACATCCAAAGACCAGGTCCAACACACATAACAATCCCCAACACACTCCCACCCACCACAATTCCCCATCCCAAACTACCCAAACATCCACGCAACAGACCAAGTAATGCTGTCCAACAGCTCACTGATGGTGGCCCTTTAGTTCATTGTTGAGTGCAATTATAGCTCTGGGATACACAATATTGTTCAATTTCTTTAAATGAAAATGTTTATGCATATATCTTGGATTCATTGTTTTAATTTGTTTTTAACATTTTAAATCCTCAGACACACTCCAGGTTAAACTTGGAAAGTATGAGTTTTGAAAATGTAAAGTAATGTAAATGTAAAGTAAAGAAAATGTAAATGTAAAGTAAACCAAATCTTTCGATAAGTGTAAAAATAAAAGAGTTGTGTGCAAATTCATCACATCATCAACTAGAAGTGATTTTGTAAACTGACCTTTGTGGTTACCAAGGTTATTTATACTTGATTGCAATGATTTCAGAGAATGAAATTGTCCTTTCAAGACCATTAGTCACTCTGCTCACAAGTTTGTGATTTCCCCAAAGTTTTCCCCTTTAACTAGTTCATGGACTGAGAAATTCCCCCTTCACCCTGCAAAAACCTCAACCAGCAATCAAGATGAAAATAGATGCTTCTATAAACCGTAATGATAGTTGCCAATGACAGTTGCCAATATCCGGTTGTGCCTTCTTCTAGCGAAAGTGTTTATAACACTTTGACTTGACTTAAGTCCTACTCTAAGCAAATTTCATATAGATTTCTTTTTCTTTGCCTTCCAGTAGTCTTTAAATCTCTTTTCATGAAAGTAATCAAGATGTTGATTTTTTCTTAAACAGAAATTGGTCCCTAACCCTAACCCTAACCCTAACCCTAACCCTAACCCTAACAATCACCTAAACTGCTAGCTTTTCCCACTTTGACCACTGAAACATGAGCCGTGGTGGCCCAGTGGTTAAAATGCAGCATTGCAGGCAAGCTTTGCCCACAGCCAGAAGTTCAATCTTGACCAGCTCAAGGTTGACTCAGCCTTCCATCCTTCCAAGGTCAGTAAAATAAGGATCCAGACTGTTGGGGGCAATATGTTGACACTGTAAACCACTCAGAGAGTGCTATAAAGCAATATGAGCAGGATAAAATTTAAAGTGCTATTGCTATTGCTATGAACATCTGCTTTTTGTCTTAGGTATGGTCATATCATCTCTTGATTGCTTTGGAGTTAACTGGTGCTAACAATCTTTTCAGGGAAAATTGACTGATTTGATTGGTCCATTCTAGGTGTCTAATGGGTATAACACAGCCTATAACACAGAAATCTTCTCAAACTGGCAGTTTGCACCTAGATCAGACTAGATAAGGTTCACCTTCTTATGTTTACTTAGGGATTCTATATTAATTCCCTGTTTGACTGCTCCTCCTGGCTTGGCCAGCCTCTTTCCAACATTGAGGGAAATGTTTTTGTTCAAACTACAGTTGGCACCTTCAAAAGGACACTGGCTTTGCATGCTTCTGTTTCTAATCTCATTTGCAAATTGCTTGTTAAATGCTTTTCAGGTCTTTGAAACCTTTAGATTGACAAGTTTTACAGCACCAGATGAATATCTTTCATTCCTTAGAGAAAGAAGTTTTAAATACAAGTTTAAGGACTTCTTTTTTTTCCTTTTGGAATAAAAGCAAGAGTGATTAGAAATCTGATTTTGAAAAATGTATAAATGGATTCAGGTCCAGATGGATTTGAAATAAGATTTTGGAATTAATTTTTTTAAAAAAGCCTTCCTATAGAAAAATGCTTTTGAAATCTCTTTAAAAATATATGATAGATGAGACTTTGAAGGTTGAACACTCAAGGAAACCAGAAGGAATTAAAGATTACAATTAAAGAAGAATACAGAATGAAGGAGGTATTTATCACTGGACATAGTGAAGGATATTTTTGAACAATGGATTCAGAAGTAAATTTTAAGAGTGTCTATAGGACATACAATACATACAAAAGAAGTTGGCTGATGTCTTGATAATTAAAAGGGACATACAAACAGTAAACCAAGAGATAATTTTCCTATATTGGATTACAAGAGATATTTGTTAAAGTTTTCAAGAATCTCATAAGAAGGAACAAAGAAAATAAAAATAAAAATAAATCAAGTTCTACAACATTATTTGTATGGACTAAAAAGTTAAGATTGTTAGAATTAAAAGTTAGGTAAATAAAATTGGTTTATTTAATCAAGGTTAAAATAGATATGTTGTTATTTCTAGTAACCCTTAATGGACTTTTGCTGACATCAGGACTGAGATGATAAGGCTTTAAGGATTTGTTTACAGATAAGAGATGGCATATGGAAAGAAGGGATAATTTGTATTTTAAGGGAAGGTGATAAGTTACTAAAATTGTTTATACTTGCTATGAGAGGGGAAGTCAGTTCTTTATATATTTCTTTTTTTTTTTCTTTACTGTCTTCTTATTTTTTCTTTTCTATTTTTCTTTCTATTCGTCTTTTGGTTTGTAATGGTTTTTTTATATTTTTAATTGTAATTTTTAATAAAATAACTATTTTATTTTTTTTAAAAAAGAATGTCATCTTCTCTGGAATAGCTTGCTCCTATATCTTAGAATGGCCCTTTCCCTCCTGGTTTTTGGAAAGACATTAAAACAAGGCCGTTCCGTCAGGCTGTAGGGGCTCACTACTCCCTCTATAACTGTTGAGTTTAGTACAGCAATCAATGTAGCAGGCCTGAAGGCCCAATGAAAAAGATGGCTTCCAGGCCTGACAACAGGGCAGGTATGGATTCAATGGATAGCTACATCTGCAGAAAAACTATTGCAACCAGCCTGCTTTCCATTGAGGATCTGTATACTGCACAGGTCATAAAGAGGGCTGAGAAAATATCTAAAGACCCCTCACATCCAGAACATAAACTGTTTTAACTCCTCCCCTCAGGACACCCACTACAGGGTATTGCATGCCAAAGCAACTAGGCACAGAGACAGTTTTTTCCCTCGTGCTATTATTCCGCTGAACACTTAATTTCCACAGTTCTGTCTTATGTCTAAGTATATTACATATAGTATGGCTGTATTACTTTTTATTCTTCTCATCTGTTCTACTACCTTCTCTATTAATAATCATTATTATGATGATTATACTTCGTTATTATGATTATTACTACATTGTTGTTTTGCCTGTACACTGAGAGCTTATGCACTGGAGACAAATTCCTTGTGTATCTAATCACATTTGACAATAAAGAATTCTATGCTGAGCTGTGCTGTGCTATGCTATGCTATGCTATGCTATGCTATGCTATGCTATTCAAATGAGGAACACTTTTTTAATTAATTGTACTGTTCCTGGTTTTTATACTTTTAAAACATGGTTATATTAATTTGTTCTATTATTATTTATACTTAAAGGGTTGCTTTAGTCAGAAGTTAGAAAGATTAGAATTATATACTACCCAGGGTCAGTTTCAACTGGAATGGTTTATACATCTTGCAAAATAAATAATCCACCAACCATTTTTCCTTTTCTTCCTTGTTAATTCAGATAAAGAGTACTGCAGTACCATAGAGATTAGTTTATAGTACATAATCAATCCTGGGCTAATTTATTTGGGAGCAATCCCCAGTGACTTGTTTTTGAGTCTACATACAAGATTTCATCATCAATGTGATCTCAGATCGTGATCTTTAGGAAAGCTTTTCATATGTGGAACAAGTTAAGACTTCTTTTTCTTCTATCTGTTCTTACCAAACTGTATAAAGTACTTACCAAACTGTAGTAAATTCTAGAATGTTCAGTACGGTCTGCTGAAGATTTTGTGCCTGTTAAGTAGTTCCTGCTCTACAATTAATTTTCTTAACTAATTAGCAATTTTAAGAGAGAACCCAATTTTATTTCTGTTGATGTAATTTGTACTTTTTCTCTATTCCTAATTAGCAATATTAAGCTGTAAGTGACTGTTGCTAAAGATTTCTCTTCCTCTTAAACTTTCAAGCCAACTGAAGATCAGCAGTAATAGAATTCTTGGGGGGAAAACAAGCTGGCTTTTCCAATTTTATCATTACAAAGGTTAACTAACTTTTGGTAATTAATCATGAATATTATGTCAACAGGGCATACCGAAAAAAATCTGGAAAGCATCTGGATAGATATTGTAGATAGAGAGATAGAGATAGAATTATAGCTATTATGAAAATTGAGTGTCACAATAACATCTTTTCAAAACTGAGATTCAATTCTTGAATACCAACAGAAGAGAATTCTTGAATAAGAAATAAAATCAGTCAGAAGTAAGGGGGGGAGTACAAAAATCTATTTTAAGGCAATACATTTTACATTTTATTAGAGTACTTAAGGTTGACAGACTAGTACAAGATTTTGAGTTTCAGCAAACCGTTCATCAGGCAAGAATATTAAAATCCAGTAGGAACAAAGGAATTGAGAGGAAGGGGAAAAAATGACCTGTTACAATTTTAATACATCATTTTAGAGCCTATAATGTACCAATTGAACAGTAGGTTTTGCTAAGAACACTCACAAACTATGCTTGAGAAGGAAAAGCATACAGTATACAGGTCCTCCATTTTTGAAAATATAAAATCTGTCAAAGTAAAAACAGATGTATATATTCAGAACTTTTTAAATGTAAAAATGCAGTCAAACCTTTCTTTGGCATTATTTTTTTTGCAAGGAATAGGTTTAAATCCAGCTTAGAAAGCACAGAAGTAATTACTATCATTTCAGCAAACTGAAAAAGTACAATTGAAAGTAAGACAAAATAAAAGGCTAAGGTTGTTTTATTTTGCAAAGAATGCAGTGACAGAAGACATTTTGGCAGATCATGCTAGAGAAAAACTCATAATGAAAAATTTCCATAAAATGTTTCATATTTCTTTAAGATATCTTTTAAATAGTAATCAGTGCTGCTTGAGAATTATTTTCAACTAAGATCAGTAAAGTTTGCTAATTATCAGCTTGCTCTTTTTAAAGCTTAGTGTATTTTAAGTAAAAAGAAGATGTGAATGGGAAATGTTGCTGTTTGGGATTTGATCTTTCAGCACCATGACAACAGTTAAAGATATTGTAAAATTAAAGAAGTGTATAATGTAACTGGAAATAAACTTGCACCTATACAAGAAAAATTCTGAAGTTACTGCTTTTTAAAGCATTGTCATCTAACTGTTGATCAGCAGTCCTCTTAATATCACAGGAGCAAACACTAGTCAGTACAGCTGGTTACCATGATTCAATAAATTGTGTACTGTACTTAGAAATCACACAACAACAACAACAACAACAACAACAACAACAACAACAACAACAACAAAAAGTAGAATTTGAATTCAATTGACTATAATCCATTGACTCATAGGGCTAAATACAACACATTTATTCATATGGCTTCCACACATAAGATTATGAGAAATGCACTGCTTTTGATACTCATTTTGTTTTAAATTGGTTTGATCTGGTTTTGTTATTTTTAAAAGTTCATCATCTATATCAGATATCAGTTACTGAGTGGCATCTATTTTCTTCTTGAGAAGTGTCAATTACCTATTTCCATTTCATTGGTCTCTCTCTCTTGTGTGTTAGAATTCCTGAGTCATTCTATCATGGTCCACCTCTAAGAACAAAACAAAATCTTAAGACTTGACACTGTAATTTTCTGATTTGGGGGATTACCTCTAGTCATAATATGCTACTTCAGCTATAAGCGTAAAGTGTGGTTTGATCAACCGTTAAGGCATCTGATGACACATGAGGGAGCGGTGGAAATACAAAATTCACTGCATTTGTAACAGATAATTAAAACATTATAAACAGCAAGAGTTCTTTTGCATGCCAACCAGCCACGTTTTCTGAGCTGACAATGTACATATAAATCATTTATTAAAAAAATAATAATAAAATAAAGCAGTAAAAACACAATCAACCAGGAGATGGGAGAGACTGAGGACAAATTTATTTGTGGTAAGTGGCATGCAGAAGTGTTCATCATCATTGCCTAAATATTATAAAGAAAGTGGTCATCTAGGAAGAGAATGTGAATCACCAACTCCAGCTGGCTGGGCAGGTTCAAGAGGAGAAAAGAACCCTTCAAAATTCTGATCTCAAATGTATTATGGCTTCATAGATGACTAGCGTTTTAACTGTAGCCAAATGACCTGCAAGTTATTGAGGTTTGTGTAAAATTAGAGTAATTTGTTCTTAAAAGGGGAGCTATTCTTATTGTTTGAAATTGGCAAGCTACATTTTTTCAGCACTATTTGCCAACATGTCAACACATGTGCAGTGTTTGCCATAATTTGATTTAATATCCACACTACTCCTGCTCCATTGAGTTTTACAGCCCACATAATTATTGTTTTAAAATATATGTATCTCTGATATACCTGATATATCTAGGTGCATTACCTTTATGATGCATGATAAGAGTATTTTTGAATTCCTTTTTATATATCCCACCACTGATGCAAAAATTATTCCAATGTGATCACAACATGCCATGTATAATCCTATCAAAATACGCTGGCGGCCTGCAGCATAAAACCCTTTAGTCAGTGACTTTATATATAATCTCACAACATATTGAAATGGATGATACACAAGAACTTTCTGTAGCCTGGCTGCAACCACTGAAACAGTGTTATAGCTAAGTCTAGGACTATGGGCATTAAGTAGACCTTAAGCAGGTCTGAATCATGAACAGGACAGTACAAGAAAAGGCTTTCAGTTGCTAAAGCTTTTAGAAGTTTGTATTCCATAATTTGTCTTAGTACAGATAGATATCCAGTAGGGCTTTTTAATAAATGGTGACATACAAGATGCTCCTCTCTGAGCAAGTAGGGCTTTGCCTTGTGGGTGCTAATCCTAATGGGAAAAGAGGTGGTAAATTCTTCTCTTCAGCGTCAGTTTTGGGTCAAAGCAACCCATGATGAGCCATGCCTGGATTACAAGAAAGAATATGCCAAACAGTTGCCACCTTTGCCATAAAAAGTGTGTGTGCTTGCTTCGCTTGCGCAGGCGCGCGATCTTTTGCAAACCGGTAGTAAAGGTAAGTAGACCCCACCCCTGCAACTGACCCCAAAAAGGAGACATGGCCTGGATACAAAGTTCCTACAGTTGGGCCCCCTTCCGTGATCATGTGATCTTCAGGCATTCAGCAATATGGCTGCAAATAACAACATATTGCAGTGTCCTGTTTTCACGTGACTATGTTCTACTACAGTTTTGCTAAAAAATGGCATTTACTTTCAGGTTTTGGCAAAACCATGCCCATAGGAAAACATTGGTTCACTTAACAACAATATTGTTCCAAACACAGATTTGCCACAAAAAGAGTCATAAACTTTGGTCGGTCACGTGACTGAGCCATTTTACGACCATCACAACACATGACCATAATGAACAAGCTCCATTATGGTTGTATGTTGATGACTACCTGTATCTACCAGGGAACATCAGTGGAAGATAAATCTTGCCATCTTGGCCATGTTTGTGAACTTTCTAAATATAAACTGAGCCGTGATGGCGCAGTGGTTAGAACTCAGTACTGCAGGCTACTTTTGCTGACTGCCAGCAGTTCAGCAGTTCGATTCTCATCGGCTCAAGTTTGATTCAGCCTTCCATCCTTCCAAGGTCAGTAAAATGAGGACCCAGATTGTTGGGGGCAATATGCTGACTCTGTAAAACTGCTTAGGGGGCTGTAAAGCACTATGAAGCAGTATATAAGTTTGAGTGCTATTGCTATACATTTTAACATAATGATGAGCTGGACAGATCCTTGTTCTGATGCAGGATGAATTTTCTTATGGCTGTGGTGGGCTGGCCTTGTCAAGGACTTGACAGTAACAGCTATGCAAAAATGTCAGGTGCCAATGTTACCCCTGCTCTTTAGTTTATCTCCATCCATGAGTTTCGTTTTGAAATATGTGCCATATCCAGCTGCTCCAGACATATTCAATCAGTCTGAAGGCCTAGGTAATTTAATCTTGAATATATTATAGAACGAGACCTTAGATCAGTTTTGCTAGCCAGCTAAAATCTCTTCCCTCTCCATCCTGACTTCTACAATGGCATATTCACTAGATTACTGGTTTCACCATTCTTCTTAACCTACTATTCTCATTTCATGACACTTGAAATAATCATTTTCTGCCTACCAAGATGAAGGTTAGCTTTTTGCTTGATCACCTCAATCACTGGTAATATCTCTGAAAGAGCCTGTGGATTTTTAGAGGTTGCATTCACTTCCAGTTCATATTTATTCATTAGATTAAGCCATACTATGGGCACTTCCCAAAGGAACGTGTGACATTATGGACTGGCTGTCCTACACAGGTTACTTTTAGAAAAAATGTTTCCATAGCAACCCTGCCACATAAGGGCCCATTATTTCCATAGTGTCAGTTTTAAGACTTGACTGCAGTTGCCATAACAGCAAATGCAGCATAAACATTTTTATTGAAGTTTAGAGCAGATATTGCAAAGACAAAACCCACAACATTTCCATTACATGCAGTAACTGGGGGAACTCAGGCGATAAAGATCTACCAAAAGCAGTTTGACAAAAATCTAAATTAGACTGCAACTTAACAAACATCAGTTTATTTTTCTTCATCAAGATGGGTGATGTGTATAATAAAGAAAATGTGGCACTGTTGATTTCAGATAAGATTGTTTTAGTCAAAATAGAAGCATGGCTGGTATAAAACATTTTGGTGCTTGAGGTGGGACAGCTAATATCTCCTGCCTACAACTCAAGTCAAATACTCTGAAGGCCAATTGATCCCAGCAGAAAATCCTAGATCTGTCTCACCTCCTTTTCTTCAGTAAAAATATAAATTAATAAGTTGTCAACATTGGCTAGCCAAAGTTCCTAGGATAGAGTTATTCAGAAGAAAATAAAGCTTCTGTTGTTTCCCACAAATGTGGGAAGTTGAAAACCAACTCAGGATAAAACAGTGGGAAATCACCTCTGTATGTTGGTAATAAGGTGCCCTTGTAATCACTAAAAGATGAGTTCAACTCAGGGGTGCATTTACTTTTTTAAAGGAGATATCACAGTTTGGGTTTTAAATCTGCAGTTGTTGCAGTGAGCTTTCATTGACCCGAGGGAGAGAATAATATTACATAGCAGGTAATCATATCAGGACCACAGAGATTCAGCCTGAAGTCCATTCTTATTTATGGACACTCTGCAGGTTACCTACCTTATATTTTTATTATGAGGAAGAATTGTAGAAGGAAGTGCTATGTATCCAGTCTTCAGTCCCTGTGTAGAAAAAAGAACTTTAATGGATATACTTTATATTCAAATCCTATTGTTACATAAAGAAAAAAATAAGCTTCGCTTTGCTTCCATATAATCCTATCTCATGCTATATTAATAAACTTTTATTTATCTAGAGCTGTAGTGGCACAATGGTTAGAATGCAGTATTGCAGGCTAATTCTGCCAACAGTCAGCAGTTCTATTCTCACCGGCTCCAGGTTGACCCAGCCTTCCATCCTTCCAAGGTCGGTAAAAAATTGTTGGGGGCAATATGTTGACTTTGTAAACCACGTAGAGAGAGCTGTAAAGCACTGTGAAGCAGCTATTGTTATTGCTATCTATCCCTGGTGCATATTAACATACATTCTCTGGCTCCTGACTTCTTGCACCTGACATAACTTTCTGTAGTTGTGTATAAATGGAACCATTATGTTACTGCTCCTAATGAAATCATGTAACCCCTTGAATTTAGTCCTTGAACACAGATGTTATTCCTACTCGGCGAGTTGGAAGATTAATGAAGCAGAATGTGGGAACTGCCACAACTTGTCTGGCTTAAAGTCGGACTTGCTTCAGCTTGAACTCCTAAGAAAAAAATATCCTTGGCGCCATTTGTTGGGAAAGGTATAGTTTTATTAGAAGTCTAATGCATTGCAGTAAAACAGCAGCCAAAACTGAAATTCATGTGCCAAAATTCCCAAGTGTAACTTTCCCCCCTCATAGGTACTTCCCATTACTGGCCCCCATCACCCAATCAGTTTCAAAGAAGATATTTTTGAGATGGTCATTTTGAGTGTGGGCTGGTATGCAACTGCATTCCATTCCCAGCCATCTGACCTTGAAACAATGTCTCAGAGAGATACAATGAACAGTAAAGCCTTTCCCCATCTCATCCAGCTCCCCACTGACCAGAATTCATGGCAAACTGGTACTGAGCGATAGCAGAGCACAGGCATGAGGTAGCAATTCTGACAGTGACTCTGGATGGATTGCAGTGTTAAAAAGAGTAAAACAATACAATCATATGTATACAATAAAAGTATCCTTAGTCTAAGAGTAAGTCTTAGGCACATGTAAATCCTACCTGTTAGGCACACATAATAGAATAAATCTCACTGGACTCAGCAAAATGGATCTCTAAGGGGATTTACCTGCTGCATGACCTTCTCCACATGTATCATCCTATTTGTACCTTAAAATTTGCAGGAAATTCTCTTTTTGAGCCTTCTCCTTTAATGGAATACAGTTTCAATCTGACATGCTTGGAATGAATGATAAGAGGAAGTTCAAAAATCTTTTAGTGTTGAAAAATACACATTAATATATATTGGACATATGGCTTCCAAGATTCATTGTGAAACTTCATTTTGGTTTGGATTGGGGGAAAAACTTCTAAATTCTCTCAGTGCTGCTCTGATTTGTGTGAGGCAGATAATATAATATAAAGCAATGGGGGAAAGTAGAAAGTTATTTGAAACTTCCTGTCTTGTTCCTAAATACACTAAGTCTTGCAGTTTTAAAAATAAGGATTGCACACAATTTTTCTCTTAGGTCCAGAACATTACAAGTCCGCTGTAACTTTAAAAGTTGAAGATTTAGGAGCAACGTCTTCTCGTATATTTCTTCACACTTTGTCTACACAATCCTCTAAGCTATCAGAAACAGTTTACAGGTTTTCTGCAACTGTTGGCATTTTTCTCAGAAGTTTTGTAATAACTGCAAAAACTCTTTTGCAAAATTCCTGTCTCAGCAAAATCAGTTTGGTCCTTATATATCAAATTTGTAATTATCTAGTCAGCGGGGGGGGGGGGAAAGCATTGATTAAAGTTAAAGCAAAAGCTGAAACTATTAAGTGTTAGACGAGTGTAGTATGCTAATATCTAAAGCAGAAAAAACAAAATGATTAATGAAGTGAAAAATGGATTGAAGTACTAGAGATATGATCCCATCATTGCAGACTCCACATCAGTCTGAACTTATTTCAGGAGCACAAGAAATGTGAACATAGATCTAGCAGAAACCACACAAAAAAACATTACTTTTTTAATATATCAAAGAAGTAAGCATGCTTCTGGCGAAAGCGGAGCTTTTTGCTGTCAAGAAATTAATAAAAGTTGTCAAAAGTTTTTCAGGAGATTTCTCAAAGATTTATGTTAGGAGTAGCTGCAATTTTTTTCAGGAAAAAAAAGATTAGATGAGATTTCAGGATAGATTAAACTTCTCATTAAAACTGAGTAGGAAGGATACAGTTTTGGACACATCTGCACATCCTGCTTACCCCAGTGCAAAGTATCTTTTGAGAATCTGAATCTGAAAATACAACATCATCCTCAAACCACGAAGGTCTTCTCTACTCCATGATCTGCTTAGGTTTTTCACTGAGGATTTGATAGGTGGTTTGACTGAGGTCTGGGATGGGCAGGTTATAAGGGAAATTCCATCTCCTCTAGAAGGCCTTTCCCTTTGGGTCAATTCCAGGGCATAGTTTGTTTATGGAGGATCTCATGAAGATATATCAGAAGAGAGGTCTGGAGCACTGTTGGAGGAAGATTTGGAGCAAATTTGACAGCCTTTGAAGACCACCTGAAGCTTCAACTGATCCAGAATGCAGCAGTGTGGATAGTGATGGGATGTCTTGGTATGCCCATATGACATTTCTGTTTCAATGCTTCTGGGTGCAATTCAAGGTGCTGGTTGTCACCTATAAAGCCCTATATGGCATATTGTAAGATCTGGATTGTTGAGGAATAGTTGTCACCCATCTGGTTTGATTGTATTATAATCCAGATGGGTCCCATCCTGATGCCATTTTTTGTTTGTTTTATTTTTATGTTGTGAGCTGAATATTTGTCCAGAGTTGGACAATGCCTAAATTGAAATAAATAAATGAATCCTGATCATATTGCCATAGAGGGATAAATAAATGATATTATAGCCTTCAAGATAGCAGACAAAACTTTGCAACAGAGTATTGCATGATGAACCAAATGAATAAATGGATGAGCATCCATAAACATAAAGCTGCATCTTAATGACTCAGTTTTACCTGGTCCTAGTCTATGTAATTCAAGATTGTATTGAATCCAACAATCACGACATCAACAACATAGATGAGTAAAACTGCACCATAACAAAAGACCAATTAAAAGTGAAAGATACAGTACTTTTGAATCAAATTCTATTCCTCATGGTGACATGGATACTGTCACACAATTTTCTTCGAAATAGAATAGAAATTATTTATCATTGCTTTCTTCCAGGATGTTATTCAGCTTTAGTCTAGTGTGCAGCTATGGTATTCCCTGGTGTTGTTTCATCTGAATAAAAATGATGACTGGCCCTGACAATCTCTGCTAGATGCTACCATCTTATAACGTTCATAAGAAATTAACTTAAGGCAAGCATTTTCAGAATTGAGGGCTTATATAGCTAGAACAACATAATCTGGTCATCTTCCAATTTATACCTGTTAAACCCTTTAGAAGAAAATCTCTTTGTGACTCAGTTTTTTAGATGTGCAGTGCAAAGGCCTATGTTCCTTAAATCTTCAGCATCCCCACCTGACTTGGACCTTAAGCTCTTTACCTATGATGACCTGAATCTGACTCTGAGCTTCCCAAGATTTCATATTTGAGTTCAAAGCTAGCAACTCAGTCGTATCTTCTGATGAGGGCCCATCCCAAGGAAGCAGAATTCCCTCCTGTTATTGAACCCCAATTATTTTCTACAGCTCTGTCACTGAATTCATGGACAATGCAATGAACAGCGGTATAGTGCTAAAGTGAAGTCTAGCAGGCATGTCCCTGTTCTCTTTAGATGGGATTGTTCATCATGATATACCAGTATATGACATATAAAAACTTTTCCTAACCAGGTCTCCTTCAGGTTTTTGGGACTATATTTCTCAATGGCTAAGCCATTGAGGAAGGAAGGAAGGAAGGAAGGAAGGAAGGAAGGAAGGAAGGAAGGAAGGAAGGAAGGAAGGAAGGAAGGAGTTTTATTTACCTTATCAGTACTTTTTCAAAGAATAACCAGGATATTTCAAATAAAGATTACAATTCCTCATTTTTTTCCAGTAAAAAAGAAAAATTTCCACTAAAATTCTCACCTTTAAAATAAAGGTGTTATTTGTATTAGGACCAGAGTATTAGGACCAGATATTATTCATACGGACACTTTAATTCCACTTACAATTAAGAAAATCTAACAGAATGAAAGAGCATAAACGCGAATTGTTACAGTCTCATAAATAATAACAGTTGGCATCTACGTTGGTTATAAAAATTTTCAGAATGATAGAACAGATTAAATAGTGGAAGAAGATACGGAAATGGCCCAAAGCTAGTTTTAATGAGGTGTCTGAAGATTTGCTCTCTAATGGGAAAAACTGTCATGGATTTAAATCCCATCTTACTTGCAGTTTGGCTTCCCACTGTTTTAATACTCTATTCCTTGGCTGATTTGTTCAGTCAATTTTGAAGTTATTCAGTATCATTCAAACAGAGGTGAAAGTAACAAGAAGCAGTCACAATTCCTGGACTACTTAGATCCACAATTTGTCTTGTAATAAGAACTGTCGAGAGAAGTTAACATGGAGAATATATGTATCTAGCCTTGTCATTACTTATTATGGTGGATTCTATAGCAGATCCCAAAGCAATTGACTCAGTAAGAAGCAGTGCTTTTTCTAGCTTTTGCAATAATCCTATTTCAGGGTGATACCTTACATTCTTGTTTTGTCTGTCATCAGCCTGTGAAGTGCTCTATAATGCCAAACAAACAAAGTGCCTGTGAATCTTGTAGGGAGGGAAAAAATCCAGTAGAGGAGGTAATGTATCATGTGTCATTCTAAAGTACAGCATCTGAAGTACCATATTTTTCGGAGTATAAAACGCACCTGAGTATAAGACGCACCTAACTTTTTTGGTGAGGAAAAGAAGAAAAAGAAATCTGCCTCTGTCTCTGCCTCTGAGCAATTTTGCCTTGTTGCAGCAAACAGCAAACAGCCTGCTTTACTTTCATTTTCGTTTTCAGCATAGCTTGATTAGCACAAGGAAAAAAGCCCTGCGCAAAACAGTTGAGAGCAAATCAGTTGAGAGTTGGGAGGCCGATCTATTCAACTTGTGCTAATTAGGTTGTGCTGAAGCTGAAAGGAGCTGTTTTTTCTTGCTGTTTGCTTGCAAGGAGGTAACTGGTGCGAGGCAGAGGCCAAAGGGTGGGGGTCAGTGGGTGGGCAGGGCTACATTCGGTGTATAAGATGCACCTAAATTTTAACCCCCTTTTAGGGGGGGAAAGGTACGTCTTATATTTCGAAAAATACGGTACTTGTGTGCTTGAGCGTGATGTGCCATTTCAATTTTTTAAAAAAAGCTGTTTAGTTATACTAAAGCCCTTGCACTGGTTAGTTAGCCTCTTAAATTATGTTAAGAAGTTTTATTTTGCAGTTTTACAGGTAGTCCTTGACTTACAACTGAGCCTAAAAGTTCTGTTGCTAAGCAAGACAGCGGTTAAGTGAGTTTTGCCCCTTTTATGACCTTTCTTGCCACAGTTGTTAAGTGTTGTCATTAAGTTAGTAACACGGTTGTTAAGAGAATCTGGCTTCTCCATACACTTTGCTTGTCAGAAGTTCACGGAAAGTGATCACATGAGCGAGGACACTGCAACCATCATAAATGCATGCCAGTTACCAAACATACAAATTTTGATCACATGACTACAGGGATGCTGCAATAGTCATAAATGTGAAAAACAGTCATAAATAATTTTTTCCAATGCCATTGTAACTTTGGTCACTAAACAAACAGTTCTAAATCAAGGACTACTTGTACTAGTTTTCAAATCTTTTTCTCTTATTTATAAAGTCTGTGGAAGAGATAAGAATAGAAAAAAGTTCCCAGAGGATTCTGACCAAAAGTGTATCGAATTTAACATTCTGCTTCCCATTGTAAGATTAGATTCCTATGGGAATCGCATAAGCAGGATATTAATATAACTGCACCTTTCCACTGTTGTTGCCATTAAACAATACAACTAAGTAGCCTGTGATCTTGAAAGCAGTATACATTCATCATTGGGGGAAATTCATTGTGATTTTTATGCACTGAAACTTTAACAGAATCTTCATTGATTTTTAGCATTTCATTTCTCTCTGGCTTCAGTGACTACAGATGCTTCCTCCACACTACAGTCATTTGCCTAATATAGATTTTTTTGTTACCTGCAGATTGGGTTCACGGAGGCTTGTGCCTTAATCATGTTGCTTTAATTTAATTGTATTGCAGCAGAATAATATAGAGTTTATAGTACTTTTATTTTTGCTTTTTAAGTTGCTTTGTAGGATGAAAGAAAAAGATATATTTTGCCAAGGGTCATTTGATATAGAGAGACTTATCTTATCTAACCTCCAAAAATGTAGAATAAAAGTTTTTCTTTAATTTCTTTGTTTGTATCTATTGAACACCTGAATTTTTGTCACCAAGTTTTATTACATAGGAATAAAAAATATAAAATTCCTATTAGGCATAGCTATTATTTTTAAAAGTCTATTATGATTTATTTTTATTAATCAGATTTAGAGACTACCCATCTCATTCACAGAGTGACACAGTGAGAGAACATCTGACAGGGTTTGTCTGAAGTGGAATAGCTTCCATTATTTCCCAAACTAATATGCTACTGCAGTTCACTGTCACTGATGATTTACTGGAGACAAAAAGTAGATAAATCAGGAATAGCTTTGTTTAAAAGAAAGTAAAATATTTGATTTGAATCAAGAATGATGATCAAATGTAAAAGACTACAACTGACACTACAGTTAAAAAACAGTAAGTGGTACGATAAAAGAAAATTTCTAGGAAGAAAAGAATTCACTACATGTCGGTTTTTTTCACGTTATATAAACTTGAATATAAATCCAAAAGATACACAAACCTTCCAATTTTTTGTATGTTTTAATTATTGGTTTTTCAATGGGTAATCCACAGATTATCCATTTTTCAGAGTATTTTGGTTAAAAATTTAAAATTCAGCTTATCTACAGATGGGCTTATCCATGAGAATATATGGGATACATGGTATTTTTAAAAAATATTATCTGTATATAAAGTCCTCAATTTACAACCACAATTGGCTGAATGTGGTTTCCCCATTCACTTTGCTCATCAGAAGGTTGCAAAAGATGATCACATGACCTTGGGACACAACCAAGGTGATAAGTATGAACTAGTTGCCAAGTATCTGAATTTTGATCACATGACCATGGGAATGGTTCAAAGGTCGTAACTGTGAAAAACGGTCATAAGTCACTATTTTCAATGCCATTGTAACTTTGAACGATCGCTTAAATGAACTGTTGTACATCGAGTACTACCTGTAATTGCAAATTAGCCCTTTCACACATAAGCCAATCCCAATTTTGAGGTGTATTTTGTCACCTAAAATTCTCAGCTTATTCATGATTATGTATGGTATAATGTAAAAGAAAAAGTGAATCTTGCAAAATTGACATTTTCTAGGCATTTTTGATATCCCACTTCTCTGCACTTTTACTTGAAGCTAAGGTCACAAAGTTCAACAAAGCTCAATCCAGATAAATGCTGAATTCATCTTTAAAGCATATAAGTCTTTCCAGGGTTAATATTTTTTGGGAGGTGAAAGGCCATTCATCCAGCTAGCAAACATTTCTTATATAATATTTTTGCCCAGCTCCACATGGATGTCAGCTTATTTTCTGAAGAAAATAGTTTCTTCTGATATTGCCAAAGAGGAAATTGTTATTAGACTATATTATGCTGCCATCTTTGGCCTGGGATATTTTTTTTCAGTCTCCCAATTGTCTAAAATTACAGCACCAGATTAGATTTTTTTAAAAAAACCAAGAAAAATATATACATTTCCACTTGTTAATACAATTGGACTCTAATTAGGATTTAATTACATTCTTAAGGAGTTTATTCTGCTCACATCTTTCCTGTTTTTGCCACTGTGTATTCATCAAGGCAAGCAATTTATTAGTAAATGTAACACCAGGTATATAAACTACTATCTACATTCTACTGACGTATTTATGTTGTTTAAATGCAATCTGTGTCCAGTAATCGTACAGCAGATCTTATGTATAAACTGATCTTAGACAGCTATTTTACTTTTTCTCATACCAACTGCTCACTATTACGCAGATATGAGGAAACAGTTATATTTAGAAGACAAATGTTGGAATGGAGGATATGACTAAATGATATTAGATCAATTATTAGCAATTGACAAGAGATCAACTTGCACAAAATAAAGACCGGATATGGATGTATGATTCCCAGGTCCATATGCTTACTTAGTTCCCTTCGCCAAATTATAGCTCTGTCAAATGATCTTGGAAGCAATTTTCCACAGACACAATGGCTTGTAAACCACATTTTAGCCTAGCATATTACATGGCTCTAGTCCATGTGATGAGTTTATTTTTTAGTGTATTGTAAATTAACAGAGTATAGTGACATGTCTTGGGAATATAGCAATGGAGTACAAAGATGAAATTATATAGTGCGTGATCCTTGATCCTTATGGAGAAATGCTGGACCTAAGCAACTTTCCAATTAGAGTTTAAGTTATTTTTTGAGAAAAAAGAATTTTCTGAAAAGAAATATCAGAAGAGCTGGCATAGAAATTACAACCTCCGCCCCCCCCCTCCCCAGCTTATTTGGAAACTTTCTTTGGATAGATTTTCCAATTTTTCTTAGTTTGCCCCCTTTTTCAGATCTAATTCCATTAGCCCATTTTCTTCCAAAGAAATAAGAGCAGCTGATATTTTGCCTGATACTTTATCTTCACAAAGAAATCTGGTGACAGGTCATTGACCCAGAGCCAGAAAATAAACTTTGCGACTCAGGGAAACTTAAAACTAATTTTCCTTCAACCATTATAGCATGTATCTTGTTCCCTGAGAGCCCCAGGCCTGCTCACATAACCAGGTCTTGAAGACCTTCTAGAATGTCAAAACGGATGGAATGTCAAATCTAATTTCGGAAGCAAGAACGTTCCACAAGGCAGGAGCTACAGCAGAGAAAGCGTGTCCCCTGGGACCCAACCAAATGCAGGGCCCTGGCTGATGGTAGCCGCAGCATGCCTTCTCTGCCAGATTGAATGGGTCAGGCTGATATAACCGAGAAGTCTCTCAACTATCCCATTCCCATGTGGGATAGTCAGGTCAAGACCAGTATCTTTTATGCTTGCACGGCTATTTTATTAACTGTTGAATAAAAATTAATTGAAGGCAAAGCTATGTGCAAAATATTGAGCAATTTTTAAATGTGTGTGTGTGTGTGTGTGTGTATAGCATGTGTATGTAGGTATATATATGTATGTATGTATATGTGTGTGTGTGTATAAATGTGTGTGTATATAAATTTAGTATAAAATGGTTTGTCATGAATGCGACTGCTTGAGGGCTCCTGGATTGGAGCTGAAAGGCAAAAGGGAAGCAGTATGCTCCCTCCCATATTGGGGTAGATCAGGTGCTTTGATACACACACACACACACACACACACACACACACACACACACACACACACACACTAGGGGGTGGGTTCTACTTACCTTTACTACCGGTTTGCAGTGGGGCCACGCGCATGCGCTCAGAAGCGTTTTGATGACGTCGGGTCAGTGGGCGGAGCCTCCGCCGGTTTTACTACTGGTTCTATAGAACTGGTGCGAACCGGAGGCAACTCACCACTGATACACACACACACACACAAGAAATTTTAACAAGATAAAAATATATGTATTTCTTTTCAATATACATATACCGGTAGTTTTTATCTGTTAAAATTCCTTTAATAAAAATTATACATATATATAAAAGATTGCTCAATGTTTTGCACATAGCTTTGCCCAATGAACCTTCAGTTAATTTTTATTCAACAGTTAATAAAATATCAGCCGTGCAAGCATTGTCAGTGCCAGAACCTCTCTATTCTAGTCTGGTATTAGCTAATGGTATCTTTCTAATGAGCAGCATATCCTTGAAAATGTTAATTTGCCTCAAAGGACTTGAGCAGTAAGAGGCACCATTCATTTGTTGCATGTTGCAAATACAGTTCTGTAAAATTGTTACTGCTGTGTTACCTTTTTAAATCGCCCATTATATATAAAATTATCTCTTTAAAATGCAAAGCCGCCCATTTGCTATAGCATCTTATCTCACTGACATTTTACGGTCTACATTCTGGATTGTGCTTTCCAGTTTAACAAGGAAAGCTTTTAAAATCTTCAAGAACTACAGCAGACCTTAACTTGTTTTCATGACATTTCTTTTTTAGAGATGGTTGCACTCTTAAAATGATTTATTTCCTGTTCACTGTTTTTTTTCTTCATGTATACAATGTATGACAGAACGAATTGGGTTGTAAATAGATATAGAAGTTTATAAATTTTGGACCTGTTTTGCAAGGGGAGGAAGCTATTATTGTTACAATATATTTGTCAGTGTTTTTTATCCTTTTAATTCACTTGTTAATGTTATTGTTTAGCTTTGTTTTGTCTGCTTAATTTTTTCCTTTATATTTTAATATTTTTGAATAAAATAAAACTTGGAAAAAAATAAAATGATTTATTATAACTTTAAAACTGAATTTGTTATTTAAAAATAACATGTATTAATGATACCTGCATCAATAAAAACCTCAACATTAATTTTGTATATGATGCCAGATTTGATCTTTATGTATTATATAATGTGAATGTACATAAGTACATGTACATAAGAATGTACATTTATTTAAATGATCTTTTATTTTACCTATCCTTGATTCTTGGTTCTTATTTCAGCATTATGTCCCTCGTCTCCACACTCCAAAGCATTACAAAGTAAATGCTAGTGGTATATCTGATTCTGGCTTTAGAGAATTTATTTGCCTGGTGTAATTCTCAAAAGAGGATACACGAAAAAAAGAATCTTAAGAATTAAAATGGAGCATCATTATGGACAGAAGTAGGGATATCAATAGAAGAGAAGATTTGTAGCCCAGAGTTGAACTGTGGGGTCCTTGGTGCTCTCCGAGTTTGGTTGTTTCATTACCCAAATAGGTGACAATGTTACCTTAGTTGGGTAATAAAACATCTGCAAGAAAATAACCAAGTTCAAAACCCAAGGAGCCCACAGAAATGTGGATGTGTGAATATCCAGATCATTGTAATCTGACTAACAAAGAAAGTAAGAAAGATCAAGCAACAGCCAGTTAATAAACAGTACCAAATCATGAATAGAGACCAACTTATTTTTTACCAACAAATCACAATGACTATGCATAGAAATCTTGGAGAGTAACAATTGTACCCATATTTAATCAAAAGATCCATCCTCTCCCCCCTCCTCCAATTCTTCAAAAAGCTAGAGATCCCAGACAAGAAAAACATGATTGTGCACTGTAAAGATTACACATCTATTTGGAAGAAGAGCCGAGGTGGCACAGTGGTTAGAGTGCAGTACTGCAGTTACTTCAGCTGACTGCTAGTTCAGCAGATCAGCAGATCAAATCTCACCGGCTCAAGGTTGACTCAGCCTTCCATACTTCTGAGGTGGGTAAAATGAGGACCCAGATTGTTGGGGGCAATATGCTAATGCTAATGCAATATGCTAATATGCAATATGCTATATGCTAACTTTGTAAACCGCTTAGAGCGGGCTGTAAAGCACTATGAAGCGGTATAGAAGTCTAAATTTAAAAAAAAAAGAAGGCAAAATTTATTATTTATTTTTTAGAAAGTGATATAGCAGATATGTATCATTCACGGCACGGTGCTCAGTTTAAAACAGAAATGAACGACAAATTAACCTCACATTAGCTATACTTCATTAATACTTGGCTGAAAGGAAACCTAATATAAATGTTCTGGTAATAGATGAGACTAACTAACATGGTTTTTTAAAGACATTCTAAGTTCAATGAATTCATCCTGTTTCATAAAAAAGTTAAAATATTAAAAGTTATCATGAGAATCTCTCTCTCTCTCTCTCTCTCTCTCTCTCTCTCTCTCTCTCTCTCTCTCTCTCTCTCTCTCTCTCTCTCTCTCTCTCTCATTATATTCAGGATTCACAGCAATGATGAGGAAAATGCCATAAGATTCAGGCCTTTTTAATTTGAACAAAAACTCAAAGCAAGGCTGCCTGTTATTTATATATTTTATTTGCTAAAGCAACTGCATCACTGTTAAAAATGAAAATGCACATAGGTTTAAAGAACATATACCAGTAAATGCATAGGTTTTTTTCACACATTGAGCGGTTTGGAGATAGCTGATATACCTAAATCCTAACATTACTATTCAACAGATTCTCTTTTAGAACATGTGGAATCAGCAGGGCAGGGTATAAACTCTAAATGTTAAAATCTAGCATGAAATTATAGAAACGTTTATACTATGAGAAGAGGTGGAGGGAACCCTGTGAAGTGAACATTCTCAGCAAAAAAAAAAAGCAAAGGTTTTATTTTTGCAAATTAAAATATTATTATTTTTCAATTCAAACAGATTATCCAGTATAGGTAATCCTTAATTAATAACCACAATTGAGCCCAAATTTTCTGTTCCTAAGCGAGGCAGTTGGTGAGTTTTGTCCCACTTTATGACCTTTTTTGCCACAGTTGTTAAGTAAATCGCTGCAGCTCTTAAGAGAATCATGTGGTCATTAAGTGAATCTGGCTTTCCCCATTGATTTTGCTTGTTGAAGCCTGCTGGGAAGGTTATGAATGTTGATCACATGACACCGGGACAGTGCAACTGGCATCAAGCGCCAGAATGTTAATTATATAACCATGAGGATGCTGTAATGATTGTAAATGTGAAAACTGATATGTCACTTTTTTCAGTTCCCTTGTAACTTCAAATGGTCACAAAATGAATGGCGGTAAGTCGAGGACTACTTGTGCAACTAAAAGAAAACAATTTATATCACCACAATATAAAAAAGACGTTGAGACTCTAGAAAGAATGTAGAGAAGAGCAACAATGATGATTAGGGGACTGGAGGCTAAAACATATGAAGAACGATTGCGGGAATTGGCTATGTCTAGTTTAATGAAAAGAAGGACTAAGGATGACATGATAACAGTGTTCTAATATCTAAGGGGCTGCCATAAAGAAGAGGGGGCCAACCTATTCTCCAAAGCACCGGAAGGCAAGACAAAAAACAATGGATGAAAACTGATCAAGAAGAGAAGCAACTTAGAACTAAGGAAAAATTTCTTAACAGTTATAATTATTAATCAGTGGAATGACTTGCTTCCATAAGGTGTGGTCGTTCCATCACTGGAGGTTTTTAAGAAGAGATTGGACAACTGTTTGTCTGAAATGGTAAAGGATTTCCTGCCTGAGCAGAGGGTGGATTAGAAGACCTCCAAGATCCCTTCCAACTATGTTATTCTGTTAAAATTACTGAATAGGTAAAAAGCCCTACAATATTTTCTTTAACAAAATACTCTTAAGAATTGGATTTGCAAAATAGAATAAATAACTGGCTAATCTTATTTTATCCATTTATCTATTTTCTAATCTATTGAGAAAAGAAAAGAATACTCAGTAGCGAAAAGAAACCAATTAAGACTATTTTTTAAATGAAAAGGTTAACAGTTATAAAAGGAAATTGGTTTAAACCATCAGCTATGAAATGCTTATTAAAACTAATATGGAAAGAGAAATTGTTTATAGTTTTTGAAAAGTCATATAAGGCTTCCAGTTTTTTTTAAAATAGTCTTAATCATTTTTCCCTTGACCAAACTGATCAGGTAAGATTTCCAATAATCCATAGCTGGTTGCTACTTGCTGTGGAGGAGCATCAAAAATGTTAAAATAAAATTAGAACGTGGATATTAAAGGAACAGATTGTGATTACATGGCTTCACAGTAGAATTCAATTTGGGAAAATAGGTACCTTAAGCTTATCACAGAATCTAATCAAATAAAAAATCTAATTAAAACTAATACACTGTTGGCACCTGACCTATTCCAACTAAATTATATCAACATAAGCTGCTCTGTGAACTGCTCAAATGAGGTTAAATTATGGGTACTTTTCACATGGAGGACCTTTGAGCATTTGCGCCAAATAGTCCATGCTATCTATATGAAGAATGCCTCTGATGTTCCATTGATCTCATAAATAGTTATAAAATACTTACTAACACAGCCTCAAATTAAAGTTAAATTCTGGTGATTTTATCTATTGTACAACTAATGACATCAAATTTGGAATTCAAAATGAAATGTGCATTGGTAATGGATTAAAGTGTATTTGTTTAGTTGACCGTTTGCTTATTTAACAACTTTGAAAGTTTTATTATTGTGACTCTTTTTCTTTTGACAGCTTTAGCCTCTGATGACTTCAACAACGAGTCACCAAACTCATCTCGATGACTCCTTTATCTTATCACTGGTAATTAATATCCAGCTCACTCATTTCCAAGACTAACCCTCAGTATGCAACACTTCACAATTAAAAACAGCATTTAGCAATAGCAATTAGATTTATATACCACTTCACAGTGCTTTTCAGCATCCTTTTTACAGAGTCAGCATATTTGGCCCAATAATCTGGATTCTCATTTTACCCACCTTGGAAGGATGGAAGGCTGAGTCAACCTGGAGCAGTTCAGAATTGAACTCCTGGAATAAGCAGTGAGTTAGCCTGTGGTATTGCATTCTGTCCACTGCACCACCAGGACTTCTCTTACCCATTCTATCCATGTTTAACAAAACAGTACAGTTGTAATATAAGGAACTGATTTTGTTACATCTATCAGCAACCAGGATGGTGATAAATTTATATATAAGTAAGCTGATACCCTTCTGACGTTTTGAACTTTATTGCCGATTGGTTTCAGTCAGTCATGTCCAATAACGAAGGTTTATGGGAGTTGCACTCCAATGTATCCACAGGACAACCCTACACCAGAGGTCTATGAAGAGGTGCTTTCAAAATGTTGACAAGTAACTCTTGTTTAAGAAAGTAATGTAGCCTAATATATTGTTTAAAGGAATGAATAAACAAGATTTTTTAAATAGAAACTAAACTCCTTTTTATAACATATACTGCAGGCTCCACAGAGCAGCACTGAGTGAAAGTTTTTTTTCTATTTTTGGAAGGACATAATTACAAGGAAGACTAATTGCTGAAAACTGATCATTCATCAAGGCAATACAGCTGAATACTTAAGCAACAATAAGTCCATGGCAATGTTTCTAAGTATAGTAGGGGATATCTAATATGGTGCTTGGGGTCTTTAGCTTGCCCAGGCTTTTGGCTCCCCCCCGAACTTTTATTTTTATGTTAGTGACAGCTGTCACAACATACCCTCAGCATTGGCCAGATGTTTTGAGTCCTTTGATTTTTCACAGCAGAATGGCATCAACAGTGGAATGAGGACATTATTTCATGTCCTCCAGAAATTCCAGGAATCTTTTGCAAATCTCCTCCTGAAAATTTCTTCAAAGGTATGACTATGTATATATGGAATCAGAGAGCCAGTTTGGTGTAGTGGTTAAGGCATCAGGCTAGAAACCAGGAGACTGTGAGTTCTAGTTTATTTATTTTTTATTTTTATTATTCATATTTCTATGCCGCCCATTCTCTGAGGACTCTGGGCGGCTTACACCAAAGACAGTATACTAAATAGCATATTGCCCCCAACAATCTGGGTCCTCATTTTACCCACCTCGGAAGGATGGAAGGCTGAGTCAACCTTGAGCCGGTGAGATTTGATCCGCTGATCTGCTGAACTAGCAGTCAGCTGAAGTAGCTGCAGTACTGCACTCTAACCACTGCGCCACCTCGGCTCATAGTTCCACCTTACTATAGGCACAAAGCCTGCTGAATGACCTTGCGCCAGTAATTTTTTTCTCATCCCTAGGAAGGAGGCAATGGCAAACCTTTGAGCCTTGGTAGTACAGGGGTTTAAGGCACCCTGTTATTAAGCTTATTAAGACCAGCTGCCTGCAATTACTGCAGGGTTCGAATCTCGCCAAGGCTCAAGGTTGACTCAGCCTTCCATCCTTTCTAAGGTAGGTGAAATGAGGACCCAGTTTGTGGGGGCAATAAGCTGACTTTGTATAAATATACAAAAGGATGAAGGCTATTGCTGAGCACATTGTAAGCTGCCCTGAGTCTTCGGAGAAGGGCGGCATATAAATCAAATTTAAAAAAAATAAAAAATAAAAAATAAAAAAAAATAAAAAAACCTCTTCTAAAAAACCTTGCCCAGAAAACTCACTGGGACTTGCCTGGCAGTCTCTGAGAATCAGACTTAATTAAATAGAAATAAAAATGGAATCACAGTTCTGAGGTAGATATTGTTGATCGTTTTGCACCTGCTAAAGTTGGTGGGATGAAAATAAATCAGTTTATATTTTCAAGATAATGGGATGCATGATTCATGATGGGTTCAGTGATTGGCATATAGTGACTTAATAATGTTGTAAATCTTTTTTTAACTTTTCAGACATCTGCTGGAAATCACCTATGAAATATGAAATAGATAAATTCAATGAAACAATTTTGCATGTTTTTATTCTGCAGTTTTAATGTTCCACAAACTGACTCCCTCCATCAAAATGGACTCCCAGAGGATAAAGTGAAGAAAAAGTCCCATGTAAATTATCTGGCATTTCTGGAGAAAAAATGGGATATAAAACATATATACCCTTTATGCCACCTATTTACCATTTAATCTCAGTTGAGCTAAAGGCACAGCTGTATAGCCCCTTTGTTGACTTCCTTTTCTTCTCATATCTAATTTAGGGTTAACCCATGTGGCATACTGTATCTCTGAGGAATAAGTTTTCACAGCATAAACAGTGGCAAAGGAGAGGATGATGGTATGCCTTAAATATTGAAAGCTAATATTTTATTTCTGGATTTATTTACTTGTTTAAGCAAAATTAAAGTATGGAAATTCTGTTAGTTTTGTTTCCTTACTTTATTAACTAGCACTGACAAATGGTAGACAATTAAATATATATCAGTTTTGATCGTCTATTATTTCCTCTCTCAGTGTACAGTTCAGCTTGCTTGAGGTCCGTTACCATGGAGCAGGTTTTTTTCTGGACTGATACTAAAAACTCAACTTGGAACACAGTCTTTCTATCATATTCATCTAATGAAACGTTATCAGTTTCCACACACATCCCCAGGGTCAGACTTAGTGAATATCCTTCATATGTGTGAAATCATCGTGATAAGCCTTGCTTTACAGAATTATCATAAGGAGTATTTAGAATTTTTACTTCAAAACTTTATCCTGCTGCATTCTTTAAAAGATTGAAGTTTCCTTGTCCAGTCATTTCCAACTTCAGGGGGCGGTGTTCATCTCTGTTTCCTAGCTGAGGAAGCCACTGTTGTCTGAAGGCTCTTCTATGGTCACATGGCCGGCATGTCTATATGCCAAGGCGCATGGAACGCTGTTACCTTCCCACCAAAGTGGTACCTATTTATCTATTTGCATTTGCATGCTTTCGAACTGCTTAGTGGGCAGGAGCTGGGTAAGAACGTGAGCTCATCCTGTTGTGCGGTGATTGAGTTTCCAACTGCCAACTTTCCGAATGATAAGCCCAGCATCTTGCATGCTAGTCACCTAACTTTCTGGAATTTTCTCTTTGTCCATGCCATCAACAAGCTGAACTTAAAGTGGAAGAAAAGTGTAGATCTTTGGGATGGCTTCTTGGCCTCAGTAAATGGGTTCCTTAGGAGATCTACCAAATGGCATTTTTTAAATGTCCATTGATATAGCCATGTCAAGCGCTAAGGCAGAAAAGAAGACAGCTCCTCAAAACATCAAAAAGAAGAGATTTAGAAAAACAAGGCAGGTTTAGCATGAACTGAAATAACTGAAAGTAACTGCTGTTTAAAGCGGCAGATAATAACTGTAAATTGAATCAAGAATATAACATTATCTAACTGCAGTTCCAATAATAACATTTTGTTTCAGTTAGTTTACCAGACCAGTATAGGGGAGTGAGTATAGTTCTTGTATGCATTCCTGTATAGCAAGATAAATGTCAAACAGAACAGATTTGAGTTTGCTCCTTTGAATCTGCATCCTCTTCAGAAGTGGGTTTCAACAGGTTCTGACCAGTTCTGGAGAACCGGTAGCAGAAATTTTGAGTAGTTTGGAGAACTGGTAGTAAAAATTCTGACTGGCCCTGCCCCCATCTATTCTCTGCCTCCCAAGTCCCAGCTGATCAGGAGGAAATGGAGATTTTGCAGTAACCTTCCCCTGGGTTGGGGTGGGAATGAAGATTTGCCAGTATCCTTCCCCTGCCATGCCCACCAAGTCATGCCCACCAAGCCATACCATGCCCACCAAGCCACACCCACAGAACCGGTAGTAAAAAAAATTGAAACCACCACTGATCCTCTCCCTAGTTGAATTCCATTTTTTTCTTCACTCTTGCTAGAATTAGAAGAAATCACCTTTTCCTAGATCCAGACTGGCTTCCAGTCCTTTGGTGGAGTCACCTTTCTGTCTCTTATGCAATGGATAGATTGGGCATCAATAATTACCACTCAAGACCTTTGAAAACAAGATCTTTTGTATGCTATCTTGCTGGAGCTGTTTAATGCTAACATTTTGATTGATAGATTGCTCTAACCCATCCTAAAGGAAATCAACCCTGACTGTTCTTTGGAAGGACAGATATTGAATTTGAAGCTCAAATGTTTTGGCCACCTAATGGGAAGAGAAAATGGTGGGGGGGAGAGACCCTGATGTTAGGAAAGATTGAAAGCAAAAAGAGAAGGAAATAGCCGAGGATGAGATGGTTAGACAGTGTCCTTGATCCAATGAACATGAATTTGGGCAAACTCTGGGAGACAGTGGAGAACAGGAAGGCCTGGCGTGCTATGGTCCATGGAGTCACAAAGAGACAGACAATGATTTAGCGACTGAACAACAACGACTAACCAATCCAAAATAAATCTAAGTAAATAATATTTTTTATGTAATGCTTTAAAAATGTTATGCTTCAAGCTTGATCATTTCTCCAACCTTTTTTCTTAACTTAACTTAACCAAAACACTCCCTTGTATTCCAGTGGTGGGATTCAAATTTTTTTTACTACAGGTTCTGTGGGCATGGCTTGGTGGGCATGGTTTGGCTTGGCTTGGTGGGCGTGGCTTGGTGGGCATGGCAGGGGAAGGATACTGGCAAATCTCCATTCCCTCCCCACTCCAGGGGAAGGATACTGCAAAATCCCCATTTCCTCCCGATCAGCTGGGACTCAGGAGGTAGAGAATAAGTGGGGGCAGGGCCAGTCAGAGGTGGTATTTACCGGTTCTCCGAACTACTCAAAATTTCCGCTACCGGTTCTCCAGAACTGGTCCGATCCTGCTGAATACCACCTCTGTTGTATTCCTTCTTTACCATTATAGAAAGGGTCTGAAAATAGATTTTCTTATAGCTTATATGATATTTGATGCCGTTGTATTCACAGGATACAAAATCTGTCCATTCATCCATCCATCCCCATCTCTAGCCAAAAAGATTCCTTTGGGGAAGAAAACCAATAAAGTCCAAAGAGTTCATTATCCACAGCAATCAGTAAAGTGTTTTTTTTAGTCTGACCCCAAAGCAGGTTTAGTTATCTTTCAACTCTTCTCACCAAGGTAATGATTTCCCATGTTTCTGAGAATGGAAACTTTCATTGACCTTGCTTATATTAGGCCTCCTGCCTCTCATAAATCTATTCAGTCAGACATTCTTGAAAAAAAGCCCAGACCTCCAGAGATAGGAATTGTTTGAAAATTATGAGGCCTACTTGCAAAATAATAGAGTTATTTATTTATTTTAAACATTTATACAGCCACCCATCTTCTAACCAACTCTGAGCAGCTCCCAATATTATCCCAGATTCAATAGCCAATGGTAGGAGAGTTCTATGATTTGGCAGAGGTAAAAGTTTTTAAATCTGGATGCTTGTTTTCCCAGTATTAGTCATTGATAGGGCAATCAAACATGGGCTGCAGATATCCAGAGGACCACTAGGGGGGAGGAAAGAGTTATGCATCTTTCCGTGGCCATCTAGAGGTTATCTTGATTTTAACAGCCCAGGCCTTGAAGCTCTACAACATAGTCCTATGGTAAGAGAAAAGCAATACAGAAATGGCAAGATCTGGTGAAGTGATGGAGGCGGGGGGTGGGGAAGAGAGCTGGAAAAGAAGGAGAAGAGGTGTTTGCCTGCACCATAGCATTCTTCTAAAGCAGGGGTGTCAAACTGGCGGCCCGTGGGCCAGATGCATTGTGCGCAGGCCACGCTCACCCCAGCTCTACGAATGGGGAAAACATCACAAAACGTCACGTGACGGCAACGTGACCCGGTGAATTTGACAACCGTGTTCTAAAGAGTTTTGCCAACACTACCCATACCTTTGCTATCATCTTGATTTATTATCAAATATCCAGCTAAATGCATTGTAAAATCAATTTGAAGCCACTCACATAGGCACTTCTTGCTTAACTTAATATAATGTCTTTGCTTTTATAAAGGATGCCTTTCACCCTTTCCTTTAAAGCTATTCATTAACCATATTAATTCTGTAGTAAGGTGCTTCCTTAACTAACAGCAACTAATCCATCGCAACTGCTCTATAAATAGTTCAATTTCATTAAGAATGACTAACAGAGATGCAGCTTCTTCCTCCTCCTGAGCCGACTTTCACCATGCCATGTGCTAGCAAAGGCTTCCACCTCCTCTTCCTCCTTATAGCTTTTTCTTTACCTTCGAAAATTGTTTACATAGTTTTTTTCTCCTTATATCATTAAGTTGTTTCTAGCAGCTCTCCAGCTAAGTTCAGCTCTCAAAGTCTGAAATTGCTAGCTATCGTTTTAATGACATGTTTGTCCTTTAATTTCCTCAATGGGGGCAAATGAAATGAAGATGAAGATGATTTATCTCACATTATATTTAAATAGATTTTTTTGCATTCCTTTTATTATCAGAAAAAAACTCAACAGCACACGATGATAGGGATCTATAAACCTGAGATTTGCTTGGACTCTATTTTCACACACAGTGATTGAGGTCATATATTACAGTAAGCCATAATATGATTGCAGCCAAATCCAACTGCTGTTGTTTGCAAATCATGGTTTGGTACGTTATTGTGGTTATGTGAACCCAAGTTTGTAAGATAGCCTGTGATATAAAACATCATTTGGCCTCCTGTTGAATGAAATATATTTATCTATTAATCAAATTTTATTATGGTCACAGACCCATATTAAATATATTTATTTAAATATTGGGAAAATACCTATGAAGGAAAAGGACATTTAGCGCATGTGTTGTGGTTCAAGTAGTTACTCTTAAAGAAGTCCCCCTTTTTTTCTTGGGCTTTCACATAATGAGTTTTTGTCCTGTCCCATTCTCACATGCACACAGCACAAGGGTTTGAAGTCTTTATTGAGGCTTCACCAGCCCTGAATAGGACTTCCCACACAGGAATCAGAGCAAGACCCAATAAGTCCAATTTTTCCAAGTCAGGAAAAACACAGAACAAGTTGACAGTCCAAAACAAAAATCCCACAAGCCAAAATCCAATTCCAAGGTCCACAAGGCAAAGTGAAAAATCCAGAAACACAATCACAATCAAGGGTGACGTTCCAAGGCAAAGGTACATGGTGGCTGAACAAACTCACAATCCGAAATGGAAGAGTTATTCTCAGCATTGCTCTTCTCCATGTGCTGGCCAGTGCAACTGATTAGGAGGGGTGAGGCTGCCTCCTTGCAAGTAGCCTTGCCGACCTCCATAGTGTCTCGCGCCTCTCGGCCCCGCATGCCCTAGGAGCTGGCGGAGGAGCTTCTCCTCATCCCTGCTTATTGGTTGCAGCTGTCCACCTTTTCTGCCCATTGCTTCTGGCTGGCTTTCTGTCCCTCTTGGCTGCAGTTATGTTTCTTTCTTCCCATTGTCAGCCAGTCGCTCCTCTGGCCCTTCTGAAGTTCCTGGTCTCTCCTCCTTTTCTTCCCCATCCCCTCCTGGTTCAGAATCCCCCATGTTTTCCAGACTGTTTGGGCTTAGCATACCATAAAACATAACATAACATAACATAACATAACATAACATAACATAACATAACATAACATAACATAACATAACATAACATAACATAACAGTTATGTTTCACCAGGGTTTAGAGTTTAGGTATTGTGAGAACTTCATACTTAATTTCTAATAATTCACAGGATTTTTCTTCTCTTTTTCCTTTTTAACTTTCTTTAGTATGGCTTGCAAATCCTTTGCATTTTCAGCTATCAGGGTAACCTGTACAGGGTAGGTTATTGATGTTTCTTCCAATTTTAAAATCACACTCATCGTCCAATCCAGTTTCCCTTAATATAGATTCAGGATATAAGTTGAGAAAATAAGGGGAGATAATGAAGTCTTGTCACATTCTGCTATGAACCTGGAGCTAGTCTGTTTTGCTATATTCTGTCTGTATTGTGGCTTCTTTATTTGTACATAATTATCTCATAGGACAATGAGATGTCCTGGGCACATTACACAATTTGATGTGATCGACACAATCAAAGGTCTTTTTTTAATCAATGAAGCACATACTGATTGCTTTTTGGTGTTCTTTGGCATTTTCAATTATGCAGCATTGGGAATAATGTCTCATGTTCCCAGCCTTTTCTAAAGTCATTTTGAACATCTGGCATCACCTTTTCTATGAAAGGCTTTCATCTGTGTTAAATGACCATAATCATTATCTTGCTATATGTGAAATTGAAAATATTGTACAGCTTGTATTCTTTGTTCAGACTCCTTTACTGACATATTCCAAATTTCTTTTTCTATTGATCAACTGATGATAAATCATATCTTTGTTAAGTTTTAGTTATGAATTTAGCAACTGTTCATACATAGTTTATCATTAAAAATCTCTAGACAATTGTGTTTTTAAAATATCCATTAATAATAAGGTTTCAGAAATTTAATAGTTGACATTTCCTAATATTATGAACTTTTTAAAAAAAACAACATTTCTTTACCATGAAACAATGATACTACATACATTCAAATTTGTAATGTGATGTGCTTTTTTCATCTTAGCAGAAAGTCAAAACTGCCAGAAGTATTAGAGAGATCCAGTTTGGGGAATAATGCCACATTTCATTTCTTGAATATTTTTGGGAGCTTACATCTAATTAATATAAATATAAAAATGTTATGAATCAATGTCAATTTGCTATTACAGTATTAGATTCCCTTTATTATTTCTGTTTCATATCAGTTTAATGATTGTATATTTTAACTAATATTTTATATGCTTAGATAATAATCCTTTTAAAGCAGAAGTTTATTCTTGAATGGGTAATGAACCTTGACCTCAATTAAATGGGCTTCAGTAGTTTTATAACTCAGACTGAGATATATTTCGAGCATTTGGAGACTGCAAGGTTGGCAGTCTATTTTGATAGCATCAGCAAGGTGCCAAGTTCTTGGTCATTGTTGTTTTGGTGGCTTTCCTTGGGCCTGTAGATGTGTCCTCTGACCTATTCTTCATGCTGATTTACTGCTGTAAATGCATGTGACAACAATCAGAGCAGGAATTAAAAATGAAGACATCAAGACATAGAAGACAGGATAAAATACCTGCACCATATTAAGGATATCAAATTTGAAAGCATGGTAGCAAAGATAGTGAAGTTTAATTTATCAGATTGGGGAGCAAATTGAAAATGATAAATAGTAGGGCTTATTGCTTGCTCATCAAAAGGTCATACCCTTGCACAGATTGGCAACAATTGTGCAAATAATTTATTGCTTGCATTAAAATGTAGAAATTTACAAGACAACGAAGAAGAAAATAAACATTTCCAATTATGGCTGCAGAATAATGGAAACTTCTATTAAATAAACAAGCTCTATTGTGTTCTTGGAAAACTTGTAAAACTCATCTTTTTCTACCATTTAGCTGAAATTCTTTCCCTCCTCAGGGCAATTTAACTGCAATCATTTTATTAAACAATCATAAACATGGAGGTATGTAATCTATTGGTAGAGCTTGATGATATTTTTACAGCTAAAGTTTGCTTTGAGCTGGCAGGACAAATGACCTAAAATAGTAGAAATGCATCTGCATAAATAAGGCTAAGGTTAGTCAAAGGAAAAAGAGAGGGATAGATATTCCCATGATTTCACCTCAGGATTGTCTGGAGGATATAGTTAAAAATTAAAGATGGAAGCCAAGTTGCTATGATCAAAACTCCAGCCATTTTTTTTAGTGTGTGGTTAGAGCTTTTATCAAACCATTGAAGCCAGTGGGAAGAGGTTGCCTGGAATGCAAAGAAGCACAAGCACAGCAACTCTTTAAAGCAGCCACATCTTTTTTTCCTCATCTATCTGGCAAGAAAAAAATCAGCTGCTTTAAAGGTTCAACTTACATAGCAGGCCACGTCTTCCAAAGCAAACTATCCAAATCATTTTCAAAACATGCATAACCTTACTAGCTATTTCCTTATTCTTGGTCATTCTCCCATTTGGAATGTGAATTAATTTTGGTCAGAGTGAGTTCCCACTACTTTAATCCGGAGAGTTCAAAGGGACAATATTGGAAACTGGCTAAAATTAACTGAAGAGCACAAGAGAAAGAACAAGATCTGATCTTCCTGTGGAGTTTCTTTTCAAGATATTGAAGACCCGTAGAGAAGATCACTAGAGGAACCTGCCACAGCTTATTGCACAGTAAATCAATGTCATAACCACATTATTAATGGTAATTAATGATATTTTTGAAGGACAATTTGTACAATGAAAAAGTACTTATTACAGTCCCTTTCAAAACAATATTTAATGCACTGTGAAAAGAATTTAAACTTTGCTGAGCATTTCGTTTCTAAAGATATATTCATCATCTAGCATTTTCAGCCAAATGCCTTCTAGTAGAACTTTTTTTTTCTAGCTGACAGCACTTTGCATGATGATAACAGGCCAAACTTTCATTTTCATTCAATTTTTATATGAACATTTGAGGGAGAAGGCCAAATATTTGAAAGCAAAGGCACAGTTTTCTAGTAAAAAATTAACCATCACCTATTTAGCTAAGTCGAACTGTTCCTTCAACTGAGCAATAATTTCAGAAGAGCATATATAATATATGTCTAGATAGTTAAAGGGCCAAATTAAAAGTTCCTTATGTCTATCTATATAACAGAATTGGAAGGAACCTTGGAGGTTTTCTAGTCCAACCCCCTGCTCAGGCAGGAAACCCTATATCATTTCAAACAAATGGTTGTTCAATCTCTTCTTGAAAACTTCCAGTGTTTGAAGTTTTATCTCTGTGTGTAATCTATTTATTTATGTTTATTAAATTTATGTGCCGCCCATCCCACTCTCAAGTGACTCTTGGCACCAACAAACAACATGACCAAAATTACTCCAAGATACATTTATTATCCTTAAAACTTCACTTCAGTCTTCAACAAGGGAGAGTCAGACCTCATGCTTCATCAAGCTTGCCGTCTTTTATAATTATGTTTTATGCTTTATTGATGTTATTGTAATGTAATGTAGAGTTTGATAGCATACAAGTTTAATAAATAATTAATATTACCCTTTCCCGAAAAAACTTGAGCTTGAGACCACCAAGCGAAAGAATTAAATTAAAATGTATTAAACAGTTCAATTCTGTAATTTTTTTTAATGTTGTGAATCTTTTAAAATTATCAAATGATACATATAATAAAACATAAATAAATATATTAAATAAAAATTGTTTAACAAATGCAGGGTTGTGCAGAATGTTGAGTCATTGTGATATTGTTCAACAAAATCATTGTCAGAGAGGCCATAACACAACAGCAGCCACAGTAGCCAACAACAAGTCTACTAAAGGTCACAGCAAAACGATACAAGCATTTGAGTTCCGGGAGTTTTTCATCAAGCAAGATAGCAGGTAAAATAACCAAGGAATTGCCGGGGAGAGGGAGAGAATGAGAAATACTTGATAGTCTTCAAATGTCTATGATATTTTATTGATAAAAGAGCTTTCTGCAAGAAACCTGCCCTGTTTTCATGTACCACTTCCTAAATAGGTTTTAATAAACGGATTTTAATGCAGGAGGAATGTCGCCTGAGCTAAGCAACACTAACAACACTGCAATCTTACATAAATGTATAGAGTTGGAAGAGCTCTTGGAGGTCATCTGTTCCACCACTACTCAGGGGACGAATCTTCCCAGACAAATGTCTTCTCTTAAAAATTCTCCCCCACAACTTTAGGAGACCAGTTGTTTCATTGCTTAATAAGTCTCATAGTCAGGAAACTCCTTATTTTCAAGTTTTTCAAGTAGGATCTGTCACTATAAAATGTTCATCCACTGCTTCTTCTCTTAACCTTTGATGGTTTGGAGAATAAATCCATACAATCTTCCCCATGGCATTGCTTCATGTATGGGAAGACTGCCATCTTGTTTCCTCTTAGCCTTCACCCCTTTAAACTAAACATACCAAATTCTTTAACCGAGAGGGGCAACTAGAGCCTCTTTAGAGCTGTGATGGCGCAGTGGTTAGAATGCAGTACTGCAGGTTAATTCTGCTGCCAGCAGTTCGGCACTTCGATTCTCACCAGCTCAAGGTTGACTCACCGTCTTCCATTCTTCCAAGATAAAATAAGAACCCAGATTGTTGAGGACATATGCTGACTTTAGAAACTGCTTAGAGAGGGCTGTACAGCACTGTCAAGCGGTATATAAGTCTAAGTGCTATTGCTATTGCTTTATGACCTGTGGACTTCAACTCCCAGAATTCCTGAGTCAACATGGTTCAGTCCATTATGACTCAGGAATTCTGGGAGTTGAAGTCCCAGAGGTTATAAAGGGGCCATAGTTCCCCACTCCTGCATTAACCAATGGGTATTAGCACCAGAATGCTTAATCCTAACATTACAATCTTAAATGCAATTACAGAGGATAAATTAGAGATTTATTGAAGCTACTACTAGGCAGTCAAACTCACCATGATTATGTATGAATAAATTTGCTGCGAATAAGTTAAAGCTTGTGACTCTGATTTACAGAAAGCAAATTTGAGAAGAAGAAAGACACAGATATACATCTGGAAAGGAGGGAGATTGTTCTGTCTCCATCCATCTTCCAAATTGCTCCAAATTGCAAGGTAACTCTGACTTTGTTGCTTCTGTAGGTTTATCAAGATTTAGGGATGACCCTGAAACCTTGTAACACAGTGCAGTTGTTTGCTTGTACAATTAATTGCCAAGAGAGGTTACTGTTGGCACTCCTGGAGCTTCTGTTCGGAAAGCGAGAGCTTGTGCTATCGATCTACAGGGAGCTCTCTATTAGCTTTCGCCAGCAGGTCCCCTATTATCTGCTAACCTAGATTTTGTAAAAATCCATTTCCTTTTGCACTTCACTGCCTCAAAACCCTTGGCCGTGAAAAGGGAGCCAGATGTGTAATTTAAGGCAAGGAAGCTGCACAAAGTGCCTAACGGAAGCCTGCAGTGTGTATTGTCAGTCACTTTACACAAGACTGAATCCATGCCTTTAAGTAATTTCACTCGGTAAGGAAAAAACAAAAGCAAACATTGAGCCGAGTGGGTCCCCAGCAGTGATTCATAGATCAGTTGGGGTCTGCAAACTAAGCACCATAGATTTTCAGAGACCTAGTTAACCATATGGCTCTTTAAGCTGCCTTTTTGCTTTCCATGGATTTGCTTAACTCTTATTATGAGAAGTCCTAGCTTTATCGGATACTGGTTTGCTTCTACAGTCTGAGCTACTTCTGGTACCGTTTTGGTTTCTTTGCCTGGGGTAGAAGTTTACAGTTCTTCCAATTCTGCTTCCACAAATATTTTATTTTGTATTATAAATTGACAACCTGCTAGCCTCTGTTCTAGTATTTCTGATTCTAGATGTAGTTCTTTTCAGAACTAGTGCATTTTTCTCAGATATCCTCTTCTTTTTGGATTTGATTTGTAATGACATATTATTTCTTTGTTTTCAATCTTTGCATACCTGCAACGGGTAAACATCTTTTCTTCCAGTAATCTGCAGCTACCATGTTTCCCCGAAAATAAGACAGGGTCTTATTTTCTTTTGATCCCCCAAATAAGGGCTTGGCCTTATTTTGGGGGATATTATTTTTGAGATGCAGGAGGCAGCAAGCCCCACTTTCTCCATCCCACCACCTGCTTGCCTGCGGCCGCAATGACCCAGGTTCTCCCCGTGCCCTGGCCTCCGCCTGCCCTGCTTGCTGGCCTTGCTGCTGGATGGCTGCCGAACAGCTGACTGTGCTGTTCTGGCTTCATGGGGGCTCTTTGTCCTCCTGGCAGCACCACTTTTGGCCATCCTGCTCGGCTGCTCCTGCCTGGTGCAGGGCATGACCTGCGGAGCACCCGCATGCTGCCAGAGGAGCTGCGCTGCCCACACCACCTCGCACAGCCAGCATGAGAGCTAGTGCCCACCAGGGCCTGAAGAGTGCCAGGCTCAGCTCATAGCCTGGAACTTGCAGCACCGAGTTGACCTGCAGGAGGGCCCTCAGCAGCCCAAAGGCAGGAGCAGGTGAAGCGGTTTGGCTCCACCAGTGGCCACTGGCAAAGGGCCCTGGCAGGACGGCAGTGGGGGGGCACTCTGGAGGTCATAGAACTCAGCTGACTCATCCAGCGCCAGGCAGGAGCAACCCAGCAGGGTGGCCAAGAGCAGTGCTGCCAGGAGGATGAAGAGTTCCTGCGAACCTGTGTGTGTGTGTTTGTGTGTGTGAGAGAGAGACAGAGAGAGCACATCACCACCAGCCCTGGTATACGGTAACTCTCCGAGGTTGGATCAGATCTTTCTCTCTCTCTCTTTCTCTCTCTCTCTCTCTCACACACACACACACTCACTCACACAGACAGGTCCCTCACACAACCCCACCCCCTCCAAGGCAGCCACATCCCTTCACTAACCTGCTTTCCATCTCCGTTCTCCCCTGCACATGCAGGACAAGAAAAGTAGTCTGTGCGACTATGGTAAAAAAAATACCAGAAATTCAGACCTTCCAACTTCTCGCAAAAAAAAAAAAAAAAAAAATCTTGCGAAGTTGGAAATAGTCCCACAGAGTACTTTTCTTGTCCTGCACGTGGCAGTGGAGAATGGAGCAGGAAAGCAGGTTACTGGAGGGATGTAGCTCAGTGGTGAAATCCAATTTTTTTTACTACTGGTTCTGTGGGCGTGGCTTGGTGGGCATGGCAGGGGAAAGATATTGCAAAATCTCCATTCCCACCCCACTCTAGGGCCAGCCAAAGGTGGTATTTGCCAGTTCTCTGAACTGCTCAAATTTTCCGCTACTGGTTCTCCAGAACCTGTCAGAACCTGCTGGATTTCACCTCTGATGTGGCTGCCTTGTGAGGGGTGAGGGGGGTTAGGGATCTCTCTCTCTCTCACACACACACACACAAACCATCCTTTCCTTCAGAGCAGGGTGAGAGGCAGGAAAATCCCCCCTACCCATTTTCAAGCCATTCGCAAAACGCCCCATTCCAAGCCTTCAATGCTGAAGGCTCGGAATGTGGCATTTTTGGAAACAGCTTGAAAATGGGGAGGGGCGATTTTCCTGCCTCTCACCCTGTTCTGAAGCTCAGCACAGACACTCCCTCTCCGGCCAGCCCACAAGACGCTCACCCCTGGGGATAAATCAGACGCTTCACTGGAGAAACTGCCCCACACCAGCCCAGGCTTCCTAAATCTCTCACTCCCCAGATCATCCCCCTCACAAAGAAAGCCCAACCCGACACAAATGCTGCCTCCAGCCACCTCTTCATCCTGGTGAAACTGCTCTTTGAAAGGACGAACTGTGGGGGTGGAGGGAGATTTCCTGCACATCGGCAGCAGTGTCTCCTCGCAGGGCTTCTTCTGATGTCCCAGGTGTATGGATTTCCATGCCTTTCTTTCCTGTTTTGTGGACAGAATTGCCTGCTGTGACTGTCACAGCTAAAGAGGACGGAGGCATGTTGCTTGGCCTCCGGCTTCTTTTGCAGCCACAATTGGCAGCAAAAGTGACTGTGCTTGCTGGAGGAGACAGCCTGAGTGGCAGTTTTGTGAATAGTGGCTGGAGTGGCTCAGCTGATCCGATTAAGGGGTCGAGAAGCCCTGAGGTGACCGGGAAAGGGAAGGGCTGCCTCCTGTGCTGGCCATGCCCACCCCTTCACTAGGGCTTATTTTAGGGGGAGGGCATATATTTATGCCCACCCCAAAAATCAGGCTTGGGCTTATTTTCGGGATATGTCATATTTTCATGGAAACACATTACTGGCTCTGGTTGCTGAGCCAATAGTCCTGAGGCCAATAGCCCATTTGTCACCAATGTCCAAGAATTCCCACATCTAGTATGGTCCTTACTGACCTGGGTGATGTCCGATCTAGTATTGGTTTCTGTAAATCACATATCACTATATTTTTTTATGGGAGACATATTTTCATTGTATTCTACAAGTTCATTTAAGTATATGGAGATAAGCTCTTTTCTGTTAATATATTTATCTCATTTTTTTAAAAAAATAGTTTAATATGTCATAATATAATAGAAAGATCAAGAAACAAGCCTCAATAATAATACATATTAACGTATTAATGGATTGAAAGTTATAATCTGATGTAGAAATATAGAAGCAATAAAATTGCCAAATATTAACTGGGATTGTTTTATGTTCAAATATTATCAGGTCTCCAAAATGAGGACTGATAAAATACATAAAAGTCTTGGTTAGCAAAAAAAATAATTAAATGGAAATTTTGTTTTTATAAATAAATAGCTTTCTCTAAATACTCTATTGAAGTTGCATTTTGTTTACTCGTGCTTTTTAAAATTAACAATTGATCATCTGGCATGTGGCATTTTTCCTGTTTTCTGTTATTTCCTTTCACAACATTTGCTGTTGGGGAGGTGGGGGGAGTCCATGAAAAATAAATAGAAATAAATAGAAATGCCAAAGCAGAATCTCTTCTTTTATTACTTTAGATTTTAGATTCATGTTAAGAATAAATGAATTGAATAATGGTTCATGGAGAAAATTCAGACACACATGCAAATACAAACAGGGGTAGCAGTTTTGTTGATATGATGGATTTTAAAAGGGGCCAGATGGCAACTATAAATCTATAGATTTAGAGCAGATTCTCTTATTACTGTCAATGTTATTTTTGCCAAATTAAATTCTCTGCTGTTTGAGTGGTTGGCATGGAAGTGTCTTGTGTCCCAGTGCTTTGGTGTCTTCTTCAGAGCTGGTCAAAGAGCCATTGGGACTCCTTTGATGGTGGAACAAATAAAACAGTTGCACAGATAGAGGTTCTCGCATGCAAAATGGGTTTTTTGCCTAATCCCAGCACTTTAAATGCCTGAAAAAGCAGAGTTGCCCAAAATTACATGTTCTCTCTAAGCAAAATCAAATCAATAATGGCGAATATCTGTAGCTTGGGTGTAGGATGAGGGTTAAGGTTCATTCTCCGAGCTTGTGGATTAGTTTCTGAACACTTTGTTACCAGGCTAGGTAACATCTTCAGTGGAGTTTAGGGGATGTCAGTGTCAGTGTAAACAGAAGAACACTGACACTGACATCTCCTAAACTCAGTGGTGGGTTGCCCCCGGTTCGGACCAGTTTGCAAGAACCGGTAGTAAAACTGGCGGGAGGCCCCGCCCACTGCCTTGGATATTATCAGTGCAAGGCGCGCATTGCGAACCGGTAGTAAAGGTAAATAGAACCCACCCCTGCCTAAACTCCACTGAAGATGTTACTTAGCCTGGTAACGAAACATTCAGAAACCAACCCACAAGCTCACAGAACGAACCTTCACCTTCACAAATCAAATCCTCTGCCGTTGCATAGGAGACAATGCTCTCTCTGGCAATTAAGGATGTTTCTGTAGCTCTCATTCATTTATTAAAGTGTTTGTGTACTTGATTTCATTTTTTGGTCAGTGCTGAGAAGTTCCAATTCTCATTTGTTATTCTATTCATGCCTTATAACGAAAATGAGCAGTTACTTGTATCTTAACATGCAAATGATGCAGTTCTATCCATTGCATATGTTAATATATGTGGATGCTGTTATTCATTCTGAACAACACCTTTGCCCTTTGTCTTTCTCTTCTCTTTTTTGTTTAGTGCATGTAAAGACAGTAGATTTATTTGTCTACCCTCAGCTTGAACAATAAAATATTTAACTTACATATGTTTATTTATGAAAGGGATAAGACATGGCAGAAGATGTTAAACATGTATGAATGCCATGGCATGAGTAAGTCAATAATGACTATGTCACTGTGACCTTATCTGGAGTCCATCGCTTCCCCTTCCCTTTAAGACAAAGCAAAACAAACAACAAGATAAAATTGCATTTTGATACAGAATTTAAAACTAGCAAATTTATTCTAGTAGATGGAAGGTTTTTTTTTTTTTTTTAAATGTCCCCAATGTACTTCTTTTTCTTCTTACTGCTGCAGATTTACATAGATTTCCTACTGGGATCTGTTGCTTATCATGTCTTCTCTGCAAGAATATTGTTTTTCTGCTTATCCATTTTATCTGAGCGCCAAAAGTGGGATGAGGCTCAGCGGTATCACAAGGTAGAGAAAAGGAAAAGGGGTGGGGGGTGGGAGAAACGTGCATGGAAAGCAACAGCCAGTTTTTTGCAAGTCACTTTTGCTTAGAGCAAAATATGTTTCTTCCGGCAAAGAATGTTCAGTTAGTAGCAAAAATAATTGCAAATGGTCAGAAGTTCGTGACTACAGGTGTCCCATATGTGCATTTGCAAAAGAAAAAGAAGTGATCCTTTATTATTATTTTTTTGTAAAAATGTTTAAAGGCAGTTCAACAATATTGGAATAAGAAAGAACATTCTATCCAGATAACTTTTTACCCTGGAGGACTTGCTGCCCAATAGATTTCATTAAAATGTATACTGTCCACCACATTTAGTTCGGGGCTGATTTAGCATGTTGAGATATAGCCTGATTTGTCTCAGGATGAGTCTAAAGCAAGATTCATTTCTTCTACCAACCAGCATGGGAAACAGAAAAATAAAATAAATGTACTCTAAAAATATGTTTACACTTAAAATTACAAATTTGATGTACAGTGCTGTGGATTATTTTTAGAATCTGATGAGATTGGCAAAACTTTAACTGCTGTAAATATAGAACAACTGAATATCCATCAGCCATTCTTAGTGCTCTACTCAAATGTCTATCCACTTACTTGTCTTATTCGGTATAGCCATTCTAAGTGCAAAATTTGGTTTGTGATTGATTGGGGGGGGGGATAACATTTTAATGCTTTTAATTGCTGCTCCTTCATACTTGCAAAATGAGCAATCTGATGCTGCTGTGCATACTTCTAAAATGCTTTTTGAAGAAGTGCTGTTTTTGTGAGCCTAAAAACACCTATCTTGGACAGTCAACTCAGGGTTAATGTGACTCTTAAAGCAGCTGTAAATTTCTTTAGATTCATTGCAGCAGCCTGGAAAAAGGCAGCTTTAACAAATGAAGGTCCAAAGCACTTCTGAATAATTTCTGAAACATACCCAGCTCTCAGCTTTCCTGTTTAAATCCTCTAAAAATATAAGAAGCTTTTGGAAAGCAAGCAGTTTAATAAACACAGGGAGATCATTTTCATTTGCCAAATCTGTTGAAAATAAATTGACACCTATCCTTTATCATTTTGTTGTCTTTTGTAATTAAGGTTTGAGTGGATGAATTGCTGAAGCTCGCTGAATTTTAGTAATGCCAATGGCTGCAAGCCAACATGAAGTTGGGTGCATTTATTTATGCCCCATTGACTTCAATAGGATTTAAGTTTGCCTCATTGCACAGAATTGTAGAAAAGATTCTTGCAATTTTATATTCATAAGCTGGCTATTATGGGTGCTCCTCTTTGTATTTTCCATTGTACATTTAAATTTAAGAAGCAGGTTTTTATTGAATATTTATTTAACATGAAACTGTTCTGAAAGAGCACAAATAAAATAATTGTGCAAAGATGTAGTGATACCAATACCGTAGTTAAAAAACAAGATTTGCAAAGAAGGAATGATAGCCCCCATAAAATGAGTTGAAAGATCATTTTGGATATCACAGGCGTATATTTGAATCATGGAAAAAAAAATATGTTTACAAGTACTTCCTTTATTGTGGAAGCTGTTCTGAAGTACATTCAAAGAACCTGTTTGTTCTTGCTGGCTGTGATAATGAGGCTACTGAATTAGGAAGTCCAATGATCAGTCTCAGCAGCATTTTTCGAACTTAATTGCTGCAATTTTCACATTATTGATTTTGCCTTGAAATTATGTGATGAGTTCTACATTAAGTCTCTCAAATTTGGTAACTTGAAAATTGAAATTCTGTAGTTTAACACCAGAATTTTACCGAGTTGTCAATCAAAACCCTTTTTCTTAAATCAGGGTTTATCAATAGATAAATACACATAAGCCAAAGTCTATAGAGATTCTCAGTCATCCAGGTCATGGTTGTCCAAAAGGTGCTTTTTTCAAGAGGCAACTGGACTTTCCTGGTTTTTTTTTTTCTTTGAAGACGTTTCGCTTCTCATCCAAGAAGCTTCTTCAGCTCTGACTGGATGGTGGGGAATGGAAGGATTTATATTTCTTGCAGACAACTGGTCATTTGCATCTGTCAGATGTAAATGCCTTATTCTCTAATGTGTAAATAATATATGAACGGGGTATCAGGGGTTAACTTATTCTTCACTTCTTAATGTATTCATAATTCACCACTCCCACTTATAGCTCCACCCATTGTATATATAAGGAGCCACCTACACCCTTTTCCTTGCTTCTATCTGTGAATATTCAGTGAATATAGAATGCCTATTGTAAATAAAAGGAAATATATTTAAACCTTTAACTCTTACTAATATTATTGAGTCTGATCCTGAAAATATTGCAACAAGCTGGTAGCAGAGGATGGTTAATTGACTCAATAAAAAACTTAAAAATGTCTAAGAAAGATAGGCCCAACACCAGGGCCTACAGCAAAGAAATGGAAACAGAACAAGAAATAATCAACGAATCCACAAACGCAATTTCGAGAGAATCCGAAGAATACACCACTGAAGACGAAGAAATAATAGATGAAATTGATGACCAGAAGGAAATCGAAATAGAGAATAACGAACTCAGGTCAGAGATATTAAAACTATTAAAGAGCCAGAAGAATGATGAAAGCCTCATCGCGAAACTCCAAGATATGCTGAAGAACAGCGGAGCAGCGAGAGAGAAAAACATCACTAATGAAAAGTCTAAAGACCCAAAAATAGTGAGTGATATGACTACAGAGAAAGTCATTACGAAGAAGAAAAACGGTGATCCCGCGCGAAATTTTGAATGGCAGCCATCTTGGTTTCAACAGGCCTCCAGGGTGAGCGAAGCAGAGCCAATCAAAATGCTCAATTCAAAATTTCTGGCACGAAAAACGTTATCAAACAACGAAAATGAAAAAGAAGATTCAAACTCCTCAGAAGAATCAGAATCAGAAAGTGAAGATGATTCAACAAACTCCCAAATAAAATCAGCAATGAAAACGCTTTTTGCTGCATTTGGGCCAAAACTAAAAATTAACAAACAGCTACCGAAGAAGCGAGCGAGCAAGCCGATGCTTCAGGACCTGCCCGCTCCCATCCTGACTACGAGAACGCCGACGCCCGAACCCAGAGAGCCCTGCCGGTACCGCCCTACGCCACAGACCGACGCAAGCACCAAAGCCCTCAGGGGAAGAGGAAGAGCAGCCGCCGTCGTCAAGACTCCCAAAATCGAACCAGAGACCGATTCATCTGAAGAGGAGCAGAACGAGCGAGCAACAATGGAGAGAACCTTCCACGACGACTCCAAAGAAGAAATGGACAACGCGCATGCGCAAAACTACGCAGACGGTCCGGGAAGACATGAACTGGCGAGGAGACCAAGCAGACTCGTTGCGAGCATCCCCATGCCGTTTTGCAATTTTCTACACTTGCGAGACCACGGACTACCTCAGGTTGTAAGTAATGGACACAATAATGTCGGAAATTTACCCAGTGACTTCCCAAAGCTAAGGGTTGATGGCGTTAATTTGCAAGAATGGTATCAACAGCTCCAGGTTGTCTTTATGAAGGAAAACTTATTATTTTTTATCACTAGCCCCCCAAAAAGACCTTGGACTCTAAAAATAGATTGTTTACACCATAGAGCATTTTTCTTAATAATATCTAGTGTGTCTCCTGCAATGTATCATAGCATTAAGCCAAATCTGACTGTTTCAGAAATCATTCAATGCATGTTTAATTTGTTTCACAGTGACAGTGTAGCTACCACCACAAGGATGTCTAAAGATTTCTTTTCATCTAGGGTAAAACCAGGGGTTTCCATAAGTGAGCATTTAATATATTTAAACAAAATAAGAGCTGAGCTGCATTTGAGGGGGGAGGTGATTTCAGACCAAACAATGAAAAGTGTTATTATCAACTCACTTGATTCATCATGGGACAATTTTATGTCACATTTAGACACTATCAATCTAGGATATTTATCCATAGAAAGTCTATCCAATAAATTGATAGCAGAAGACAATTCAAGAAGGAATCGTTCTAGCAATCACACAGAACACAAACCATATAGGAAAGTAGCTTTCCAAGAAAAATATAATGAAACATTTAAATGCCACAATTGTGGATCCAGGGAACACAATAGAAGAGACTGTCCCAAAATTTCAAGAGAAAGGCATAGGTCAGAATATAGAAACAAATACAATTATAGACAGTCTTCCATAGATAGACATAGATATAGGAGCCCACCAAATTACAAAGAAAATAGAGGGGGCAGAGATAATTCAAAGGATAGAAAATCTGGCTCACTGAACGGGCTAAATAAACAAGACAACACTAACATACAGCAAAATGAGAACAATAATTGGCTTATTGATTCTGGAGCAACTAATCACACCACTAATAACAAAAATATATTGTCTTCATTTGCAGAAGATAAATTTGTAATAAAGGTAGCTAACCAAGAAAAGGTGCAAGTATTAGGTAGAGGGAATGTAACCTTGCCTGGTCTAGGAAAAATAGAGGGGGTATTGCTAATACCTGAGATACCTCATAACATACTAAGTGCCATAAAACTAAGTAGAGATTCTGACATTAACATTGTTTTTTCAAAAGGAAAAGCGATTTTGGAGAAGAATAAAATAAATATAGGCACAGTGATGATTAAAGGAGGCCTACCTTATCTGATAACTAAGGAAAAATGGTTGCATAACATTGACTCAAATATGGAAGATTGTATTGAAGTAGATGATGAAAATATTAGCAATAGTGACAATGATGAGTGTAAAACATCTCATGATCACAAAGATGCACACAATGAAAAAAAACCAAAAATAGGTAAGCCAATTCATGATGAGTGTGCTCACATCTTACATAGGAAGTTAGGACATGCCAGTTTTCCTGTAGTACAAAAAATGACTGAACACGCAGAAGGTGTTAAAATAAAAAATTGTGAAAACTATTTGGAATGCTCAGTATGTAAATCTACAAAACTAAAAACTAGCCCCAGGCCAAGAAAATCTACTAGATCAACTAACAAAATTTTTGATTTAGTACACATGGACTTAGTTGGTCCATTAACTCCATCAATCACTTATAGAAAACGTTACTTCCTGACAATAGTGGACGATTATAGCCGCTATGGGTTTGTTTATACATTAAAACACAAAGATGAAACATTTCAAAAATTTAAAGAATTTTACAAACGCATAGAAACACAACACAACATCAAAATAAAAAAAATTATGACAGATAGGGGATGCGAATTCATGTCTAAAGAATTCTCCCAATGGTTAAAAGACAAAGGAATGTTACATTACACATCTAGTCCATTTTCTGCGTTCCAGAACGGGATTGCAGAGAGGAAAAATTCCACATTACAAACCATGATTAGATGCACATTGGAAGATGCTAGCTTAAGGAAACAATTCTGGTCAGAAGCCTTACATTATTCAAATTACACACAAAATAGAACATGGTCCAGCATTGTAAATAAGACACCATATGAAGTGATGTATAATAGAAAACCAAAATTAGCACACATGCATATATTTGGAGTCACTGCAGACGTACACATACCTAAACAATTAAGAAGAAAGGGAGAAAACGTATCCAGAAGACTCAGATTTATGGGATATGAAACCGGTACTAAAGGGTACAGATTCATTGATAACAATAACAAATTTATAGTCTCCAGAACAGCTGTGTTCCATGAACAGGCTAACTGGTCTAAATTACATCTTAATGAAATATTTCCAAATAAATATAAAGGTACAAAATCTCATGAAGAAGGGATCATAGAAAAGCAAAATATCAACAAAAATAAGAACAAAACCAAAATTTGGACAAATAGCCAACATAAAATTAAGACAGACACATTAACAAAAAAAGAAGCAAGATATTTGCATGATAACGATAGTAAACCTGAAAAAACCATTAGAAACACCAGAAATCAAATGCCAAATAAATACAAGGATTACATAATGCATATGGATGGTGAGCCAACAACACCCAATACATATGAGGAAGTGTTAAAACTACCTCGTGAAGAAAAGGAAAAATGGGAATTAGCGATGAAAAAAGAGATGGAAAGTTTACAAGGATTAAATGTATTTACACCTGCAATTGCACCTAAGGATAAAACAATTATTGGTACCAGGTGGATATATAAAATTAAGAACTTAGAGGGAGGCAATACTCTATACAAAGCTAGACTAGTTGCACAAGGTTATGCACAGAAATATCCGGAGGACTATACTGACACGTATTCCCCCACAGTAAGAACAGAGAGTGTCAAAACAGCTCTAGTGGTAGCATCAGCACTCAACCTTGATGTATTTCAATACGACGTACAGACTGCGTATCTACACGCTAAACTAGATAAAGAAATATACGTAAGAGCACCTCACAGTCAATACACAAACAAAAATGAAATTTGGTTGTTAAACAAGAGTTTATACGGGTTAAAACAATCTGGTAAACGATGGTATGATTGTTTAGTGAAAGTACTTAGAACCATGGACTTCAACGCTACTACTGCTGATAACTGCTTTTTTGTCAAAAAGAATGATGATTACATTGAATTTGTATTGATTTATGTGGATGACATTTTATACATAGGAAAACATAAAGAGAGAAGAGAAACCTTTGTAACCAAACTAAATGAACATTTCTCGTTAAAATCTCTAGGTAAAGTAAACAAATATCTTGGTGTCCAAATTAATAAGACTAGAAGGGGATTCAAACTTACTCAGAGAGATAAGATTGTAGAACTTTTAAATAAATGCAATTTAAACAATGCCAAACCTTGTGATACTCCTATGCAAACTGATTTTCTAAGAAATACTGATGAATCTTCCCCCGAATTCAAGGATAACACATTCTATAGATCAATCATAGGTTCACTTCTTTATATATCTAATTGGACTAGACCAGACATCGCCTTACCACTCAATCTATTATCCAGACATGTCAGCAAACCAACAATGTATCACTGGGAAGCTGTTAAAAGAATTTTAAGATATCTGAAAAGTACACTAGACTTTTGCTTAATATTAGAACCTAAAGACAATAAAGAACCAAAGCTTACATGTTATGCAGATGCAGACTGGGCTGGAGACACCTCATGTAGAAAAAGTACATCTGGTTATATATTTCTCTTAAATGACTGTCCAGTTTACTGGTACACTGGTAAACAAGAACTAGTGGCCACTTCAACGACAGAAGCGGAATATGTTTGTTTATCCAAAGCTGCAAATAACCTTGTATGGTTTAATGATTTAATTTCAGATGTTTGGAAAAAACCTGTTTTGCCTTTTGTTATGCATGAAGATAATAAAGCAGCCATTGAAATATCTAGATCTGATGCCATTGGACAAAGGTCCAGACATATAGATATAAAATTTAAACATGTGAGACAATTATCTCAGGATGGATTTATTAAAGCAGTGCATTGTGATACCTCAGAACAATTAGCTGACATATTGACAAAGCCTTTACCTTCTAAGCAACACAAATATTTAACTTCTAAGTTATATGTATTGTATTGTCCTGAATCTGAATGTAATTGGTGTTGTATAACGAATCGGCATTTAGAGGGGGATTTGTCAGATGTAAATGCCTTATTCTCTAATGTGTAAATAATATATGAACGGGGTATCAGGGGTTAACTTATTCTTCACTTCTTAATGTATTCATAATTCACCACTCCCACTTATAGCTCCACCCATTGTATATATAAGGAGCCACCTACACCCTTTTCCTTGCTTCTATCTGTGAATATTCAGTGAATATAGAATGCCTATTGTAAATAAAAGGAAATATATTTAAACCTTTAACTCTTACTAATATTATTGAGTCTGATCCTGAAAATATTGCAACAGCATCCTTTTAGAGGGTCACTGTAGCACTTGGATGTTTATCTGTGTCTTCAGGGTCACCTAAGTAGAGCTAATGGTTCCCGTAGTCAGCAATTTTTTTTCTGGAAATACTCCCACACCATTCTAAGGGTGTTCATCCCAAATTGCATAGCTAAAGGTCTATAGAGATTCTCATCCATCCAGGTCATGGTTGTCCCAAAGGTGCTATTTTCAGGAGGCAACTGGGCTTTCTTGGTTGTTTTTTTTTCTTTGAAGACGTTTCGCTTCTCATACAATTTGAAATAAGGTTTTGCAATTAGTTGAATCCTTCCTGTGGGAAAATTCTTGAAATTGATGATCAGTTGGTTAATAATATTAACAAAATAAGCTTGAAGTAATCTGGTGCACATTTGAATAAAATGTGCATTTTCTTTTAGTTGAATATATCAAATGCCTTAGTGATAAAGGTGGGAAGTTTTATACAGACACACACACACACACACACACACACACACACACACACACAAACACACACACACTGTATTCTTATTATTATTTCTTTTCTATTTCTTTTTTCTTCTTCTTTCCTTTTCCTTTTCTCTTTCTCTTTTTTGGACCTTTATTTTCTTTTTTTCTTCTATTATTTTTTAACTTTGTATTACCTTTTACTTTTGTAATTATAACCTTTAATAAAATTACTATTAAAAAGAAGGTATCTAAAATAAGGGAAAGCTAGTGGGAAAGTAAGTGCTCTGTTAGTATTCTTTGTGTGTGTGTGTGTATAGTTAAAGTACAGAAAAGAGAATACTTTATGTTAAAAGGCTTCAAAGACCTTTCTTAAATAGAATATTTTTAAAGATTTTAAAGCAGCTTTGCAGCAGGTATAAATAAAACATAACCTGCTTGACAGGATAGAAATAGGCCAGAAACTTACTGTTGACTTCTATACATATATGCACCCCCTCCCCCAAATGTCTGAGACTTGAAGAGTTCTTTGAAGTGTGTCCTTGAGTTGCTTGCACAGGTCCATATGGAATTTCAAACAGGGCTGGCAGATCCGGGCTGTAAAACTCTAGATAGCCGCCCACAGGCGACAGAGAGACACAGAAAACACCAATCCTTTCTGACATCTAGTGATCATCTGACTCTTGCAGCCCAGATTGGTTAGTCTAATGTCAAGTAATGCAAACAAAAGCAAATATAATCTATTTATCTCTCTGTTTCACTCTCAGTTCCCCCAAAAGCCAACTGGCTTGCATTGTCTCCTCTGCTGTGGTTCCAGTCTCTTTCCCAAGCACAGAATGGTGGATTCTGTCATGGTACTTATGTCCTACTGAGTCACTTATGTCTCATGGCTGGTAGAACTGGTAGGGGTCTGTAGCCAATGAAGAGCTTTGGGGATTGATTGATTGATTCATTCATTCGTTCGCTTTTTTGAACTATCCATCTCCCTCAGAGAGGGATTCTGGGGGGTGTACAATAAAGTGTGAAAATACAAAACCATCATATAAAATTTAAAAATTTAGAAGGAGGCAAGGATGATTAAACCCCATTAAAGATTAACTCAAAGGGTGAAAGAAGAGCTTTCAAGGTACCAACCAGCCCCATGGCTGCATGCTTTTCTGGGCTTCCCTAGGTGAAGCCACAGAGCCATGTTGTAACTCCTTTCCAGAAGGCCAGGAGACTGGGGGCCTGCCTGACCTTCATGGGGAGAATTTCCACAGGGTGGGGACCATGACAGAGAAGGCTGTCTTCATGGACTCCATGGGTCAGAATTCTTTAACTGAAGGCATCTGCAACATGCCTTCCCAGCCTGACCTGGCGGCTTGCATTGTAATGGGACAAAGCCAGTTCTGTAGGTACCCTAGCATTGGTTTCCTTAGGGTTTTGTTTATCAGAGGGATGGATCATGGTTTGTGCAACAACAACAGAGTCTGTAATTTGCTATTATAATTCCTTCTCCAGGTCACAGGAAACTGAGGGGTGTTGACAAAAGAAAAATCAGCTAATGCTTTTGGCTATAGCCTCACAGGCCTTTTGGGTCCAACAGAGGCATTTGGAACTTTAAAATATGTTGTGGATATTTTCCAAATAGCTGCTGGGAGACACTTGCATATTGGTGAACTGCGTCATTTACAAAAAAGGATTCCTGTTAATAAAGATGTTTGGGGCTGATGCTTTTCTTTGAGCATGCAATTTCCTTTTAAAATGTTAAAAGAACCCTAAAGATATGAAGTTAGATCTGACATCGTGTTTATTCGTGTCTATGAATGAATATTGTTCAATAATGACTCGGATTTGTCACAGAATAAATAAAAAGCTTGAAATTAACGGCGAACATGGCAATTTTCTTCCTTATGCTGCACGAACAGTACAGGAAACCTGTTTGCTCTCGACATGATTTATAATCTTGTTGTGTAACTGTAATGAACTTAAACATCTCTCCATCATGAAGCCCTTTGCAATAACAGAAAATGTGCTGTTTGTGTTTTTACATTTCCTTCTTTCTGAGTAAGAGTGTTGATATTGCCTTGATTTCTTGAATGAGTTATTGCTAACATTAATCTTTCAGACAACTTCACTTGAAATCACACATTTCCTTATAGTTACTGACAACACAGAAATAATATACTGTATGTTAAGACATCGCTGTTGAGTTCAGATACATTCCTATTTTAATTCAAAGTGACTAAGCAAATTATTAAAAACACTTGTACATGGATCATTTACAGCCATCACAGTGCATTATCTCAATAGAACAGAATGTCTTAACCTTGAGGCTGAATACTATAGTTCTTGGTGTTCTCTGAATTTCATTGCTTGCTTGCAGATGTTTCATTACCCAACTAGGTAATATCATCAGTGCTGACGAGTGTGGCTTTTTCTGCCTCTTTATATGCAGTATAAGCTTGCCCTGCCAATATTGTGGTTTGCTCCTTGGTGTGTCCTTGATCATAGTTTTCTGCTTTATTATTTGTCAGGTGTTGATCTCTGCTTATCTGGGTGTTGTATCCTGAAAAGGATATGTTTTAGTCTTTTGATTCCTTCCTAGGTTCTTATTGCTTCTTTTGAATGGGGACAATCTGTTTGCTCACTTTGTCAGTATGACTTGCCCATTTTTGCAATCTTTGAAGAAAACAGCTCTTTTTTAAAACATAATTTTAACTGGATTGAACCTGGAGTTTTCCTCTTAGAAGATAACTTTCCTGCTATTAATCTATGGTTCTTTAACAAGTTAAATCTGGTTTTTAATTCTGTTGTCTCCAATGCAGTCAACTTTAGAATTCCCGAGCTGAGCTATAATGCCAGTTATGCGTCTTTTGTGGTTGCTCGGAATGGCAATCTAAAAGAGCCAGTGATGCAAATGGTACAAACAATGAACTGTACAAAGCCTTTTAAGTCACTGCATTCAATCTCCTGCTCAGTTTAAATATCCCTAATTGATGGCTCCACTTCAAGAGAGCTTTTGGTGGCTGCTCCTTCTGTCAAACTGCTTAGTGCTAGAAGATTTCCATACTGGTCAGCCCGTGAGGACGGCGTGAGTGCCTTGATAAAGTTTTATAGGATTGTACAGCCCCAGTGGGTACAGCATTTCATTTCAGCTGTTTGTTACAATGTGATCTCTGACATTCTTCGTCTGCTGTCTGAAGTCTTCCCCAGCAACAAAACAAACCACATCTTCTGGATGATCAGATGTTTACTGTTCACCAAGGAGACCAGAAGGAGCTGCATGCCTTCTTTTCCCCAGCTTTCATAAAATAAATGGTAAGCCACAAGATGCGCCTGCTCCAGTGTGTTTTTACAGAAAAGAAGTTGGTGGCTTGGGAGCTAGCCTCTAGAGGGCATTTGCATTATAGATGAGCAAAATGGAAAATGAGGCGCAATTGAAGGGAAGGATGGGATCCCATGGGGATATCAGGGGAGCTGCTGGCAGTAATACAAGTCTTTCATCTGCAGAAGGTAGAATGGACATGGGTGTGTTCATTCTACCTCCTGTGCTGTTGTTAAAAATTGCCTCCGTCTAAGCCAGACAGAACTTTCTGAACTCTTGTTTTTCTGAATTATTGAAGCTTAATAGAATTATAAAGTGGTGGTCCTGCTAGTTTGAAAAAAATATATATCCACAGGGCTCCTTTGTTGTAGCTCCAGCATTAATATTCCTAAATAGATACCAATCTTGGCCAATGTAGATTATTAAATATTGCACCAGGAGAAATAAAAGTATCTAAACAATAGCACATGAATTAAATATGAAGAGGTAAACCCAGAAATGCCTGAGGCTTTTATTTATTTATCTTGTGCCTTCAAGTCAGTGCTGACTCCTGGTAACTCCCTGATGTTTTCTCACCAAGGTTTGCCATTGCCTCTTTCTTAGTGCTGAGGTGGAATGACTGGCCCAAGTTTACCCAAGATGGCCCGTTGCCTAAGGCGGGACAAGAGCTCATAGGTTCTTTAGATTCTAGCCTAAAACCTTAACTTCTACACCAAACCGGCTCTTGCACACCATAATATTTGTGAGTGATGGCAAAGCACAACCTATAAATCAGCTTAGCTGCCAGCTTGTAAAGAAAATTTAGCAAGCTTTCGGATTCAAAGAGACCATGCTACAATTTAAATGTGAACTGTTTAACAGACCTTTCCTCTCCACTATCTTGGATGACTTTTAATCTAATTAATGCAATCAAATTGAGTACATGGAATTTAGGTGCTGCCTGACACCTGACAGCTCTGGGCTGTTCACAATGTAACAAAAAATAAAGTACAATATGAATAAGAAAGAACAAGAAGAATAAACAACAGTAACAAGATGGCCGTCCAGTCAACAACAGCCACAAATCTTTCAAGGCCCCCTCGACCTACTTTTTATAATAGAATAACAGAGCTGTAAGGGACCTTGGAGGTCTTCAAATCTAACCCCTTGCTTAGGCAGGAAACCCTATACCATTTCAGACAAATGGTTGAATGGTTGTCCAATCTCTTCTCAAAAACTTCCAGTGTTGGAACATTTAACTTCTGGAGGCAAGTTGTTCCACTGATACGTTGTTCTGTCAGGAAATTTCTCCTTAGTTCTTAGATTACTTCTTTCCTTAATTAGTTTCCATCCATTGCTTCTTGTCTTCCCTTATAGTGCTTTGGAGAATAGCTTGACTTTCTCTTCTTTGTGCAACCCCTAAGATATTGGAACACTGCCATCATGTCACCCCTGGTCCTTCTTTTCATTAAATTGGACATACACAATTCCAGCAACCGCTCTTTATATGTTTTAATACAGTCCCCTGTACTGTAGCCCAAGATTTAGGAGGACATTTAGCATTTCAAGCCTTTCCAGAATGTCACTGTGTGGGACAAGACGTTATTCCTGAGGTCAGACCCTCTGGCCAAAAAGTCATGCTACTCTCTTCCTGAAAGGATCCAGAATACTATTAGCTGCTATTAGTCAGGCATACACCATGGGAGAAAGGCAGTTCTTCAAATAATCAGGGCTTAATAAATCATAACCATCAACTTAAAAAGTCCCCGGAAGCAAAGTGGCAACCAGTGAAGGCAGCAAAGCAGAATGACATGCCAAGGTGTATCCATTACTGTCCATGCTGCTGCATTCTGAACCAGTCAAAGCTTTTAGATGGTGGTCAGGCTCATGTGGAGGGCATTGGAATAGTTATGCCATGAGATGACTACAACATCAATTAGAGTCTCAGGAGCTTTCTGATCCAAGAAAGGGTACAACTGTTGCACAGATGAAGCTGTGCAAAGGCCATCTTGGCCACAGCTGCCATCTGCTTGTCAAACAGGAGCTGTGAATACAGGAAGACCTTCAGATTGCATACCATCTTTGAATGGGGAAATGCCCATGAATGAATCAGTCCAACTGATCCTGATAACCGCTCAGTCTTGGTAAGATTAAGCTGGAGGTGGTTCCTTCTCATCCAGGTCTGCATCAGACTCTCGGCACCAATGTAGGACTTTGACAGTTGGTTGGAGTTGAAAAATAAGATTGGATGGATATCATCACTATATACTGATATCAAACCCCAAACCAGTGGATGACCAGAGGCTTCATGTAAACATTGAGTAGAAGAGGAGAAACTGCAGAACCTTGTGGCATCCTCAAAAAAAGGGCCCAGGGAATGACTTCTCCACTCCAACCATTATCTACTAGAATGAGAACCATTGGAAAAGGGTGCCCCTTACTCCCAATGCCCAGAACCAGTCCAGAAGAATACCATAGTCAATAGTATCAAGATTCAAAAGCCACAAGAGATCGAAAAGCACAAGGATAGATGCACCACCTCCATCTTGGTTTCACCACAGATAATCTGAATATAACTAATACTGCTTGAGTACTGAATCCCAGCCTGAAACCCGATTAAAACAGATAGAAATTATCTATTTCCTCTGCAGCTGTAGTCCAACCACCATCTCAATAGCCTTCCCTAAGGAGATTGGAGATGGGGCGAGAGTTTATCCAAGAAGTGTAAATTCACCTCTTAAGAAGGGGGAATGCCACTGCCTCTTTCAATGGCAGAGGCCCTTGATTTTGTTTTTAATTTTTCCTGGTCAAAACATCTTTTTTATTACATAAAATATATTTCCAAAATTTCTCACCCTAAATTTCTTCTCCAATTATTTAGAATGTCAAATTAGTTTGAATATGTATATATAGTTCATCCTTCCTGCAGTTTACTTTTATCTGCCTATTCTTATATTCCCAATGACCCCATCAAAATGATAAAATACTGCAAAGTAGCAATTTTTATAAAACTCTGCACGTAGCTTTCTAATTATTCTCTTTGGCAGGAGTTTATTGACAGTGCAAAAGTATAAACATGGTGCAGAAGATAAACGACTAATATATAAGGTATTAGAAAGAAGTCATATGCTGCATGGCTCTCCAGCACCTTCTCACAGTTCCTTGGCCACAATTGGATAAAGAGTGGAAAGCACCCTTTTGCATTCACCTTAATAATATTATGCAAAGACCAAGCTGGACTCTTTTCTGCAAGTCATGACTTGGCAGCTTTCAATCACATCTGTGACCCAGATATGGGGGATATTTTCAATTTATCAGTTTGCAAACCCCACCTTCTCACTGGCTCAGGGTTGATTCAGCTTTCCATCCTTCCGAGGTCAGTAAAATGAGGACCCAGATTGTTGTGGGAAATATGCTGACTCTGTAAACCACTTAGAAAAGGCTGTATCGTTTTTCCCCAAAATAAGACCCTGTCTTATATTTTTTTGAACCCTGAAATAAGCGCTTGATCTTATCTTCCAATACCCAAAGAAAAAATTTGTTAAGTATGTAATATTAAAAAGCAATGACTTTGCAATACATAATCAAGAATATAAAAAGCAAGACATATATGAATGAATCCTTGTGGAACTATTCCAGTTCTTAGAGAAAAATGCCACTTGATGCATTTTTTAATTAAACAAACAGCAGGACAAGACAAAAACTGAAACAAATTTAGAATTAAGAAGGAAATGAAAAGTGAAAGCAAAGACAAATGAAAAAGGAGATTTGCCATATAAATACCATATCAAACCCACACATAGAGAGCGTCTCTCTCACACATACAGGGTGTTTAACAAGAAATAAACACGTTAAGCTCTATCTGCGGAATGGTCACCCAGATCATTTGTACAAAAAACAAAAACTATGAAGAAAATTATTATTAATAGAGCTACGAAATAAAGAAGGAATTTTATCTTTAACTGTATGATTTTTTCAAAGTTTTGTTGTGCTAATGATTTGACAAAGCCCCATCATACACTTTTAGATACCCCTGATTCATGGGTATAGGTGGATTTTTTTTCAATATTTTATGTTAACAAACCCAGCAGCCAAGAGCAAGAATTGAATCAGTGCCTTATGCTGCATCAGTTTATATGCCCTAGGAAAAATGGATCATAAATCTCCTCATGACAAGGGCTCCCTCAGCCCCAGCAAGCATTATTGTGCCATTATACCAGCTTGCTCAACAGTATTATTATGTTTTGTTTTGTTTTTAAATCCTTAAAACTTAATGTAGCTGATAGTTACAAGAACCAAATACTTATATACTTATGTTTATTTTTGAAAAGTGGTATTTTAAAAAATTCTTTATAGCTTAACAGAAGGCAGAAAGGAAATAATGGGAAGGGGTTTGTGACTCTGTCAGTCTGTCAATAGATTACCTCTCCAAAAACTGAACAGAATGGCCAGATGTGGAGTGGGGTTGAGGAGAGGCCAGACAAAGAAATCAAAATTGAACAAGGTGTAGTTTCAGCCAAGTTCTAGTTCTCCTGTGGAGAAGAACAACTGGAAAAAAAAATCCCACCCAGGGTAGGAAGTTAGCACCCACCCCTCTCCTAGGAAAATGAAATATTCTATGAAATATTAAAAAGGCAGAATATTATATTTTTCCTAATGGAGAAACATGTTTCTAAAGACAAACTCAGAGCCTCAACTCCCTGCCCCCACCCTCCCCAGCAGATATTTTGGTGCCAACCTATCTACAAGACTAAAGGCTGGGCCAGCTTATCTATAAAAAAACCTTCACCTTCAGGACATGATAGGATTAGCCCTATCCAAACCAGGAGAAAGCCATTAAGGCATAATAGGAATTGCCCAAAGCCCCTTCATTACATCATCACCCAGCAAGATTCAACCAGGCCTGGGAGTCTGACAACCAATCAGTACATTCCTTACACAGGAACAGGAAACTCCAAGGCGGGGCCCAAGAGAGGGTATACCTCTCTCTCCCATGTGCTGTTTTTGCCCAGGACCTCAAACCACGTGGTCCTGTCCACCATTAAATCATCTTTCCAAGCAGTCTCCCTGTTTCCAGTGTCTTTCTTCCCACTTGGAACTGGACATTTTTCCTAACACCAGGTTCTCTGGTTTCTCAAGGGTTCCCTGTTTGTCACATGAGCCAAAGAAAGACCTCCATGAAGGGGTTGCAAAGATTCTAGAAGCCGCGTTCTGCCTGGTTTCCTTACCTGGTTTATGGTGAGACCAAGGATCTCCCTTTGATAGGGTGACTGACAGGGCTCAAGACAAAGGAAGTAGAGACTTGCTCTGCAGCCAGGAGTTCCAATGAGTTTCACTGTTATATCTCTTGATTGACACCTCAGCCTTAAAAACACATTGTGGGTGTCTTTTATTTTTAACTTCACTAAAGCACCTGATAATTGTGTTTTGCTCTCTGATAATGGCCTGATAATGCTGTCAGATTTCAAGAACATTGTTCCACCTTGTATGAGCTCTTAAGGAAAGCAGCAGCTTTTACCCTAACAGGAAAAAGCTTCCATTATGTAAACATGAGAAAAATCAAAGGCTTGTATGGGGGTGGGGTGGAGAATGGTGCTTTTTAATCACTTAAAGTGCCATAAGAAGTGAAATTGAAAATCCTGGAAATTAAGAAGGCAAATTATTTATCTACTGTTGCCAAGAAAACTATTTGGATGTGTTCATGAAGTCGGCAGGAGTTCATTTGAACGTATAGGAAATTTCCCATTTTAAAAATGAAATATCTTCTTGATTTCATGTTTGGTCCTATTTTTGTTGTTGTTGTTGTTTCGGGGCAGGCGGGGGGGAGGATAATTCTGAACCAGAAAGAGCCTTGGTGGTGCAGCAGACTAAGGTGCTGTTAAGTAACACCAGCTGCCTGCAATTACTGCAAGTTCAAATCTCACCAGGCTCAAGGTTGACTCAGCCTTCCATCCTTTCGAGGTAGGTAAAATGAGGACCCGGATTGTGGGGGCAATAAGCTGACTTTGTATAAAAAAGAACACCGCTTGGGGGCCCCGAAAGCCCTACTAAGCAGGTATATACAAAAATATGAAGGCTATTGCTTAACGTATTGTAAGCCGCCCTGAGTCTCTGGAGAAGGGCGGCATATAAATCGAACCAATAAATAAATAAATAAATATTAGTTTCTATACTGGCATCCTATAAGAAACAGGGGATTTAAATAGAAGAGAATATTGGATCTCAGAGTTGTATTCTGGAGTGCTCTCTGAGTAGTGCTGAGCAGTGTTCTCTGAGGCTGGTTGTCTACCTGAATCTCTTGCGCATCCTCACACATCTTCCCTGACCCATGCAGCACTTCTTGGGCACCCTCGTGTCCCCTTTCTGACTGTGATGCCCCTTATCTGACTTCCCTGATCCTCGCAGCACCTCTTGCACATCCCCACACACCATCTCCAACTCTCACCCCTCCTGTGTCCCTTCTCCAACCCATGCACCACTTTTTGGGTGACCCCATACATCCTTCCTAATCTGCACTGCCCCTCATTGCTGACCTGCATGGTACTTCTTGAACACTTCCAAACATCCCCATGCGCCTTTCCCAACCCATGCCATCCTGATCCCGCTGAACAACCTCCACACCAATGCGGTACCTCTCACACACCCTCATGCATTCTTCTTGACCCACACTTTTTTCAACCTATGCCTGTGTACCTTCCCTGACCTGTGCAGCATCTCTGGTGCACATCCACACACCCTTTCCAACCCACCTGGCACATCTTGCACACACCCCACTGCTGGCTTCCCCACTGACTTTATCACTGCAATCTTCCTAAAAGCAATGGGGAAGACAGCAGGAATTAGAGGGAGGGAGGGAGGGAAGGAAGGGTTTGTTGCCAGTTTCCCATAAGGACACTCGATGCAAAAGCCAATAGGAAGTCAAAAGGGGTTCCTGCTCCCACTGTTTCTTTTGCCCACTTGTCATTCTGTTTCTCTGTTTAAGGAAATCCCAAAGGTGCTTTTTCAAGAGACAACTGGACTTTTTGGTTTTTCTTTGAAGACGTTTCACTTCTCACCCAAGAAGCTTCTTCAGGTCTGAAGAAGGTTCTTGGATGAGAGCTGAAGAAGCTTTTTGGATAGAAGCGAAACGTCTTCAAAGAAAAACGAGAAAGTCCAGTTGCCTCTTGAAAAAGCACCTTTGGGACAACCGTGACCTGGATGACTGAGAATCTCCATAGACATCTGTTTAAGAAATGCAATATCTCTGAAGTGCTAACCCAAATGGGGCACAGTTGTCTGATGAATTATAGTCCTGTGTCCTGTTGCATTCTCTGAATGCTTCTCTCAGCAGTCCCTCAGTGGAGTGCATCTCTCCCCATTTGGGCAGCCTTTCTTTTTATTTGTCAATTTTCCTGCAGGTCCTTTCCTTTAGTCTATAGCAAGTGTGTGTGTTATATTGAATCTGAATTGGTTTGAGGGATAGTATTGGAATGACACAAAATAGTTTTTCCTTCTTTGGTTTGATTGAAAATGTAAGTTCCAAAGGTTGGCTGACTTGGTATGATTTACTAGGCGTTTTGATTAAATACTGTTTCCCAGATATATTTATCAACATTTCATTTGCTAGATTATTTGTTCTTGGTAAGATTCATTAAGGCGTATAAACACACGTCCTTGTTGCAGATATACTGTATTTATTTGATGCACCACCATCCAAAAAAAGTCTGTTTTCTTTTCAAATTCAAAATCATGTCCACTTTCAGAAAAGCCTTTATTTGCTAACATAAATATCTTTCTTTGTGTCATGCTTTTACAAAATCCTGAGCAAGCTTGCCTTTATTATTTATTTATTTGTTTGTTTGTTTGTTCGTTCATTCATTCATTCATTCATTCATTCATTCATTCATTCATTCATTCATTTAATGGATTTATAGAGTTTTCCAATTCAAAGTGTTGCATAGTGTACAACAGAAGGAAACAATACCAAAGAAAACTATACAAACTTAAAATCATCCATTTCTTCCAAGACCCTTTGAATGTGTGAGCTGACCACCTCCTCTACAGCTTTCCCCAAGAGAAGTTGGACAACTGACAGAGTAGAAGGAATAGTATGTATTTAGTTAGTTAATGACCAACCATTTAAAAAAAAAATAGCAAAATTAAGCAAATTAGTACAGCATATATTTAAAGAAACACATGATACTACATTCACACCTCTTTGCCATAATAATATGCTATCTACCCAAGTAATATTTTTTTAGAAAAACCCTATAATATAGAATAAGTAATCTCTAGCAATTTATTAATTAGCAAAAGTAATACTGGAGATAAAAATGGGAACTTTTAAAGTTCCCATTTATTTATTTAATGGTTTTTGTCTTATTTTTCATTGCAGCAACGCTAAATTTATCTAATTCTCAGGTAAGTAGCTGAGAGCATATTTTTAAATCCTGGAGAAGATAATTCAGATAAAATTAGTCTAATCTCCCTGGGAATTTATCTATTGGGACAAAATTTAAATATACTGTATGTCCCTATAAAATTTACAAAGCAATAAAATGGGTGAGATGGTTTTAACTTCCTTATCCCCACATAGACAAACACGTTCTGCTATGGGGACATTAGTATTACACCTGAGTAATGCCAATGGAAAAATATTGTATCTGTTTTTTAAAAGAATGCTATTTCCAATTTAAGTTGGTTCAGTTTTGCAGATAAAGTGCTGCAAATGCACCCCTATTTATCCACATTCTATCATGTTGGGCAACCTGTTGACTTCCAACTGAAACTTTATGTCCCTTATTCCTTGGATAATTAATTGATTGGCTTGATCACAGCCAACAGATATTAAAAATCCCATATGAAGCCAATTTATGCTCCACTGCCTGTTGCCAGGGAGAAGATAAACTCTCTGTTAAAATTAACTGGGTCAATCCAACTGGAAACAATTGTATTTTAAGCTAGTATATTATTGTCATTTTCCAGGCTGTAATCTGAATTAATCTCATTCCTTTCTTGAGTCTTGACTGGGCATTTGGACTTTCATAGGGAACTGCTAAAATTGATAGCAAAAATTTTATTTGCACGGTTTCCTTGGTTTCTTCTTTACATAATTGTCTGGTTTGTGCTCCAATACAGAATTTGAACCAATGTTTTGGCCTCAAACAGTTTTAAAGCCACAGAAACTAATTGTCCTTCACCAATGTATTAAAAAAAAAAACTTTGATAGCATTCATCAACCTGAGAACTAATAGCACAAGATGATTCTGATGAACATTTCAAATGCCTTTTGAATGTAAAACCAACCCCTCAGTATTTAAATGTGTTAGCTTTCTCTAATTTCTGTTCTTCTAGTCTCCAGGAATAATGAGTATCTCTCTTAGTGAAAACCAAAATGCTCTACTTAATCAAAGTTGAGAACCAAATGTTTTGTCTGCAGCACCTTGTAATTGCTCTTTTCAATCCAGAAGATGTTTGTGAGATTAGAGCAACAGTGTCAATGTAAAATATTTGGAATTTACACTGTGCTAGGATAGGTGCATGGAAATCTGAGTTGGGTAACAGGTCCATCAGTGAGTTAATATAGATATTAAAAGGGGAGTCAAAATAAACCTTGTTGCTCTCCTCTCTGCATTTTTACAATGCCAGAGAGGGCTCCAAGGGGGTTGCACCTCACTCTTAGGTGGAAGATAGCATATAATTTCTGAATCAAATGGAGGAGGAGAGGCGCCTTCAAGGATTGTATTTTTTCATTTATCCCAGACAGCATGCCTGGCTATTGAATCAAAGGTTTGTTGGAATTGTTGGAGGAAAATCCATCTGGTTCAGGTCCAAGCTGGGAGAAAGGCACTGGAAATAAAATGGAGGCTGGAGGCTGATTGGAAAGGAAGGTTCCCTTTATTGATGAAGCAGAACCACCAACCACATGTGATTCAGGGACAGCTGACAAAATGGAGTTTAGCGTGGGTAGGTTTTTATACCTTCTGGATTTCTATGGGGGCCTTGTAGGGGTTATGGTGGGGTCATACCAGGCTCTATAGGCAAAAGAGGAAATGCAAATCCAAGATCTGTGATGGCGAACCTATGGCACACGTGCCAGAGGTGGCACCAGCGCATGCTCTGCTGGCACTCATGCCATCGCCCCAGGACAGATCTCTGTGGTGTTTCTTTTGTGAGTTTCTGTTTCCCTGCAAACGACGAAACAGAAGCTCACGAAAGCAAAAGATCTTACACTTACGCCAGCTGGTCTTCAGGTGTCTGCTGCGCAGGCGCGCATCTGCACATGTGATGCACATGTCCACACATATGCACATTTGTGCACATGTGTGGACATTCACGCATGTCCATACATGCACATGTGCATGCACATAAATGTCCGCGCATGCGCACATTCACATATGTGCACACATATCCACACATCTTTCAGTTTGGGCACGCGCATGTGCACAGTTTGGGCACTCGGTGTCTAAAAGGTTCGCCCTCACTGTCATAGATGTTTGTCTGAGCTACTTTTGTCAACCTTTTGTTGGTTGCTTATCTGAGTTTCTGTCTTGACCCAGTCTTTCTGAATGGATTACCAAATCTGCATTTCTAAAAGCTGGCCTCCTCAGTTTCTGCTTAGGGCAGGGAAACTAGGGCTGGTTTCGGCCTTCCTTAAGAAGTTTTTATTTCTCTTTTTGGGGAAATATTTTATCCTGCCTTTTTAATATTTCCCAAAACATTTCATTCTTCTAGGCGAGAGGCTGCCTACAGAAGAAAAGCCACATAAAGGGATTTCTTTTTATGTGTATTTTTTGTACACAATGATATAGGACCAAAATATACTCTACTGTTGATCTCCCCTCTCTGAAACCGGCCTATTCATTTTGGATTGCGCCTATTGTCTCTATCCAGTCTTGTAATTTAAAAATTAAGTGTTTAGCATATAATTTGCTACTAAAGCCTTGCAAAAGGCTAATGGGCCTATAGTTTCAGGGCTTATTTTTCTTGCCTTTTTTTAATAAATCGGGACAATTATAGCCATCACTCTTGGAATATAACTGGTCTGGTCTTTGTATGTGAACAGAGATGATAACCAATTAGAATTCCTTTTATTTAATTTGGGCATAACATAACCAACAACCTTATTCACCTTAAGTGAGTCTATCAATCAGGTTGCCTCTTGCATTGTAACTGGTGGCCAGTTTTCTGATTGATCCAAGATCGATCTGACTTTTGCAGTCTCTGCATATAGTTCTTTAAAAAATTGTTCCCAGCCTTGACTAAGTAGAGGGGGCAGCGATTCTCCCAGTTCTCTAGTAATATACCAAAAAAGGGATGAATCTCCTCTTCACTGCTCGTATTAGTTTCCATCAGGATTCCTTTAGTCCCAGCCTTTTCTTTTCTTTTAAAGGGATCTTATATTGAATCATTAACGCCTTTAAGCAATTTGTTTGTTCCTCTGAAGGGGAATTTTTACTTTTTTCTATGCGCCCTATTTATGGCCTTTTCATCCGTACACACTTTTGGTAAATACCATTTTCTTTATTTTTTTTCTCCTCCAATTTCTGCAGTATTGTTGTGTTTCTTTGACAAACAATGATTCAAAATTAGTAATTAGCATTTCATAACAATTTAAATATGGTATCTGATGTTTCTTGTCCAGGTGGTGTGTGAATCAACTTCTATAGTTTCTGGAGCTACCATGGTTTTGGCAACTGTTTTTGCACTTATTTTTATTTATTTAATTCACAACTCAATTTTATTATTCTCAAGCAACAGGGGATAGATTGTTTCTGTTCTTACATATTTCCAATGAGTTGTCAGAGTTAGTAATCAGGGGTGATCATCGTTTTTTAAACATGCAACTTCCACCAACTGCTGTATGGGTTTTAAAAAAAATCATGGGATAGAATAGAATAGAATAACAGAGTTGGAAGGGACCTTGGAGGTTTTCTAGTCCAACCCCCTGCTTAGGCAGGAAACCCTACACCACTTCAGACAAATGGTTATCCAACATCTTCTTAAAAATTTCCAGCATTCACAACTTCTGCAGGCAAGTTGTTCCACTGATTAATTGTTCTAACTGTCAGGAAATTTCTCCTTAGTTCCAGGTTGCTTCTCTCCTTGATTAGTTTCCACTCATTGCTTCTTGTCCTTCCCTCAGGTGCTTTGGAGAATAGCTTGACTCCCTCTTCTTTGTGGCAGCCCTTGAGATATTGGAACGCTGCTATCATGTCTCCCCTAGTCCTTCTTTTCATCAGATTAGACATACCCAGTTCCAGCAACCGTTCTTTATATGTTTTAGCCTCCAGTCCCCTAATCATCTTCATTATTCTTCTCTGCATGCTTTCTAGAGTCTCAATATCTTTTTTTACATGGTGGCGGCCAAAACTGGATGCAGTATTCCAAATGTGGTCTTACCAAGGCATTATAAAGTGGTATTAACACTTCACGTTATCTTGATTCTATCTCTCTGTTTATGCAGCCTAGAATACTATCCAATAATCTATGGATTTTTGTCCTCCCCCCACTAAAGGAATATTCTCCTTCCATTGAGCCATTGAGTAGATACAAATCCAAGCAGGCATTTATCTAGCAGATAAACCTGCCCAAATAGATTTTGAGTCCTTGACAGAAATTATTTAGAAATTGGATCTAAGAATAGCTTCGAGAAGGAGACAGACAACCAAGCAGCTGGGACCTTATCCTCCCACAAAGAAGTATTAATCTCAGTTTGGATCCAACCACATGTCACCTCTCAGGAGACTTTAACCAGCCAGGAAGGGCATACAGATCTAAAACACAAATGGCTGAATTCACAGCCCCAAGGATCCTGTCCATTTCTTCAATATTGAAAGGATGGAATTCCAACTCCCCCTCCCCTTTTTAAAAAGTTTTTGAGAGTTAATTTGGTGTAGTAGTGAAGGAGCTGGCCTAGAAACCAGGAGACTGTGAGTTCTAGTTTTGTCTTAGGCATGAAAAAACAGTTGGGTGACTTAGTGTCAGTTACTCTCTCTCAGCCCAATTCACCTCACCTCATAGGATTGTTATGAGGAAAATAGAAGGAAGAAGAAATATTAGGCATGCTTGCTGCCTTAAGTTAAAAAATCAGGATGAAAAGCCCACCCTCTTCCAAGAAAACCAAGCCAAACCATGCTTCAGTTAGTTTTATATGATGATACAATGGTCATTGGCCTCATTTGAGATGGTGATGAGTCTGCATACAGACAGGAGGTTGAACAACAGGCCCTGTGGTGCAGCTGGAACAATCTAGAGCTGAACTCGCTTAAAATTGTAGAGATGAAAGTAGATTTTAGGAGGAGCCCTCTTATTCTTCCACCTCTTACAATATTAGATAACAGTATCAACAGTAGAGACCTTCAAGTTTCTGGATTCTATAATCTCCCAAGATTTGAAATGGACACCTAACATTAGAACCACCATTAAAAAAGCATAAAAAGGAAGCTCCGATTGTCCAAGGAGCAGCTGTTACAGTTCTACAGAGGAATTACTGAGTCTGTCATTTGCACTCCTATAAATGTCTGGTTTGGCACAGCAAACCAGGCACAGACAAAATAGGACAGGCACAGACTTCAATGGATAGTTAGGACTGCCAAAAAACAATTGCAACCAACCTGCCTTCCATTGAGGACCTGTATACTGCAAGGGACAGAAAAAGAGCTGAGAACATATCTACAGACCCCTTGCATCCTGGACATAAACTGTTTCAACTCCTCCTCTTGGGATGCCGCTACATGACATTACATGCCAAAACAACTAGTCACAGAACACATTTTTTTTTTCCATTCATGCCATCACTCTGCTGAACACCTAATTACTAAAGTACTGTCTTACCTCTTAAGGATATTTACCCATGTAATAGGTTTGTATTAATATTATCCTTCTCATCTTTCCTTTTACCTTCTACTACTGGTATCTTATGATTATATTCAGGGGTGAAATCCAGCAGGTTCTGACAGGTACTGGAGAACCGGTAGTGGAAATTTTGAGTAGTTCGGAGAACTGCAAATGCCATCTCTGGCTGGCCCCAGAGTGGGGTGGGAATGGAGATTTTATAATATCCTTCCCCCAGGAGTGGGGAGGGAATGGGGATTTTGCAGTATCCTTCCCCTGGAGTGGGGTGGGAATGGAGATTTTGCAGTATCCTTCCCCTGCCATGCCCACCAAGCCACACCACGCCCACCAAGCCACGCCCACAGAACCAGTAGTAAAAAAAAATTGGATTTCACCACTGATTATATTACTTTGTTGCTTGTACATAAACTGACCACTTATGCATCGGACACAAATTCCTTGTGTGTCCAATCACATTTGCCCAGTAAAGTATTCTATTCTATATGATGCGTTCAGCTAGAGTCTAACTCATCAGATCCAAGGGACTTTGTCCAAAAAAATGTTCAGGGTAATCCTCAGAGCAACTCTGCAGAGTTCCACTGTTTCTTGCCCAGAAGGACCTGGTTACTCAAAACAGAGCTAGCTGGCTCCCTGCAGATAGATTGGTGGAGAAATAAGCCAATTTCACTGTTCTGAATGCCATAAAGGGAGTCTTAATAAAGTGTGTTACTTGTGCTTGGTTGCATCGCTCTTTGTCTTCTCTCTGACTTCCTCCAGCCTGAACTGTAATTTCCCATCTGGCAGAAGAGGAAAATTATAAATTAAATGGGGACTAATCAAATTAATTAGACATAATTAATCACGTTAGAATAAAATCAAATGAAATCCTTATTCATTGAGACAATAGACTTTTAAGCACCATTAAAAATTATCCAGCTTTTATCCCTACCCAGAAAACTTTGCAAAAAAATGTCCTTTTTCCCTGTTGTTCTAATTCAGCTATTCTATTTCGTGCTGATTTTTTAAGGATTAAAATAAAATAATAAATCCTGAGAAAAATGCATTTTTGTAGTTGTAATTTTTTTTAGTTAAAATGTTTTTTTTTATTATTATTTAATTTTAGTGTTAGGGGAAATAACATCCCCTCAGTGGAAGGAGAACTGTTCAGTGTCAAAAACATCAAGTTAGTAAGGAAGAAAACAAGGTAATTAAAAACCTGGTCATTGGAATAAAAAGTCCTTGAAAGATCAACTTAAAAAGTTCTTAAAGCTGCTTTTGACCAATTTAAACTTTTAGAAGTTAACAGCAGAGGAACCAAAATCAAGTTTTCAAAGTACAGGTTTCTTACAACTAGTGGTGGGTTGCTACCGGTTCACCCCGGATCTGGCAAACTGATAGTGATGGTGGCGGGAGGCTCCGCCCACCTGCCCGGATGTCTCTGTGCATGCACAGAAAGGGCGCACGCGCATCCACAAGCAAAAGAGTAGCGACGGGATTTGAAATCCACTACTGCTTACAATTTAGGAAGTAAGAAGAAAATAGATTATAGTATGTATATGTATATTCTATGTCCGTGATGGCGAACTTATGGCACATGTGTCAGAGGTGGCACGTAGAATCCCCTCTGCTGGCATGTGTGCCTTCGTCTCAAGTCAGATCTCCGTGGCATTTCTTTCATGAGCTTCTGTTTCCCTGAAAACAACGAAACAGAAGCTCATGAAAGAAACAGATCTTATCTTTTGCCATGCTGCCGGTGTTGGGAAGCCCCGCCTCCCGCCGGCCAGCTGGTCTTCAGGTCTCTATCCACGCACATATCCGCGCATGTTTCAGTTTGGGCATGTGCACATGCGTAGTTTGGGCACTTGATGTCTAAAATGTTCACCATCACTCTTCTAGGTATATTGTTACAGGTAGTCCTCAACTTGCAACATTTCATTTAGTGACAGTTCAAAGTTACAAGGACACTGAAAAAAGTGACTTATGACCATTTTTCACATTTAAAAGCTTTAAATTTAACAACAGTGGCAAAAAGAGTCGTAAAACGGGGCAAAACTCACTGAACAACTGTCTCGCTTAGCAAGAGAAATTTTGGTTTCTGTTGTGGTTGTAACTTGACTACCCGGAGAATATGGTCTTGTACAACACAAACACCCACTGTACTTATACATAAATATACAGGTAGTCCTCGCCTTATAACAGTTTTTTTTTTTTTAATTTGATTTATATGCCGCCCTTCTCCGGAGACTCAGGGCGGCTTACAATGCGTTAAGCAATAGCCTTCATACTTTTGTATATTTTATACAAAGTCAGCTTATTGCCCCCACAATCTGGGTCCTCATTTCACCTACCTTAGAAAGGATGGAAGGCTGAGTCAACCTTGAGCCTTGGAGAGATTCGAACCAGCAGTAAATTGCAGGCAGCTGTGTTAATAACAGGGTGCGTAGACCACTGTACTATCAAGTTCATTTAGTGACCATTCAAAGTTACAAGGGCACTGAAAAAGGTGACTTATGACCGTTTTTCACACTTACGACCGTCGTAGCATCCTCATGATCGTGTGATCAAAATTCAGATGCTTGGCAACTGACTCATACTTATGACCAGTGCTGTGTCCCAAGGTCACCTTTTGCAACCTTTGGACAAGCAAAATCAACGGGGAAGCCAGATTCACTTAACATCCATGTGACTAATTTATCAACTGTGATGATTCACTTAACAACTGTGGCAAGAAAGCATGTAAAATGGGGCAATACTCATTTAATAGATGTCTCATTTAACAACAGAAATTTTGGGCTCGATTGTGGTCGTAAGTCGAGGACTACCTGTATTCTGTTATCTATTCTACAGAACTATATATGTAAAACTGTAAATACACACACACACACACACACACACACACACACTATGAAACATTTGAATTTCTTTTCAAATAAAATAAAACTAACTTCTGTAGTATTTTGGAGTCAGGAAAATGCATCCAGCTACTAGCACTCTTTAGTGAGTAGACTAGCAGTGAGTCTCACTGCTTATCTCTAGATTTGAGCTATCCTTGGTTTTGAAATAATATTTCCTTTGCCATTTTGCCTTGTTAAGTGGGTATTTGTACTTTGAGTGGAAAAGTGAGTAATGGAAACACTGTTGAGTTCAAGGTAATAAGTGGGATCCGTCTCTTGTTTAATTGTTTCTGCTATTCGTCACGCTGCCGTTTTGTTTCTGCAGAATAGGCAGAAAGACATTTGTTTGGGAAAGACAAACGCTTAGCAAACCCTGTCTTTTAATTTAAAGCCTGCCCTGCCCACCAAAAGCTGAAGCGTAGGCACAGTTTCTCTACAAACATGGAATCCTCTTTCCACAAAACATTCTTTTGACTAATGGAAAATCTGAAATATATTACTAATAATGTATTGATAAAACACTACCATTGTGAAATAAATGCTAATATAATGATAAAAGCCCCTTTTATTTAAAACAAGAGAATACAGTCCTTCATAGAACATAGAATAATAGAGTTGAAAGGGAGCTTGGAGATCTTCTAGTCCCGTGATGGCGAACCTATGGCACACGTGCCACAGGTGGCACGCAGAGCCATATTGGTGGGCACATGAGTGTTGCCCTAGCTCAGCTCCAGCACGCATGTGTGCACCAGCCAACTGATTTTCAGGCCTTCTGGTCACACCGGAAGTCAGGAAACTGGCTGTTTCCGGCCTCTGGAGGACCTCCGGCAGGATGGGGAAGGCTGTTTTTGCCCTCCCCAGGCTCCTAGAAAGCCCCTGGAGCCTGGGGAGGGAGAAAAATGGGCCTACCGGGCCCACGGTGCCATCACATGCCAAAAGCAGGGGGGAGTATGGGGGGGTCACGTGCATGCGCAGGAGGATGGGGCGCATTGAATTATGGATGTGGGCACATGTACCCGTGACCCCCCCCACCGCTTTTGGCACACGATGGCAAAAAGGTTAGCCATCACTGTTCTACTCCAACCCCCTGCTTGAGCAGGAGACACTACACCATTTCAGATAAATGGTTGTCCAGTCTCTTTTTCCAATGATGGAGCACCCACAACTTCTGAAGGCAAGATATTTCATTGGTTGATTGCTCCAACGGTTAGAAATTTTCTCCTTAGTTCTAGATCGCTACTCTCCTTAGTTAGTTTCCATCCATTGTTTCTCGCCTTGTTTTTTGGTGCTTTGGAAGATAATTTGACCATCTCACCTTTGTAGGAGCCCCTTAAATATTGGAACAGTGCTATCATGTCTCCCCTAATTCTTCTTTTCATTAGAGTAGACATACCCAATTCCCCTAACTCTTCTTTGTATGTTTTGGAAAGGGTGCAAAGAAGAGCAACAAGAATGATTAGGGGATTCAAACTTCTGCTTCTAATCATGTTTCACAATTTCAGAAATTGGAATGAAAGATTTTGTATTCCTTGTCACATGTCTGTGAAGTCTTTGCTCAATTTTATATGCTATGATGGCTTTATATCAGGAGTGGGTTCTACTTACCTTTACTACCGGTTTGCAACGGGAGCACACACACACGTGCTTCTGCGCATGCGCAGATCACCCATGATGACATCTTGGCAGGTGGGCGTAGCCTCCCGCTGGTTTTACTACCGGTTCTATAGAACCGGACCAAACCAGGAGCAACCTATCACTGCTTTACATGTCAAGGCCTATGCCTGCCCTGGCACTCAGGCTAATCTTGAACTTGGGAAGATTGCAAAAGCAAACATTGAATAAATACAGTAAATATTTATTTATTTTATCAAGTTTATATAGCCTATGTGACTCTGAATGGCACACAACCAAAGAACACAAAAAACAAATATTTAAAATTATACCATATTAAAAACTTATAAAAAATAAAATATTAAATTAAATTAAATATTAAATTGATAGACAGAATAGAATAACAGAGTTGGAAGGGACCTTGGAGGTCTTCTAGTCCAATCCTGTTTAGACATGAAGATGATAGAGAAATAGAGAGAAAGATGATAGATGATAAATTTCTCTGATGCATTTCTATAAATCATAGTCCTTCTCTAAAAAATTATATTTATTACAGTATATATGTATGTATGCCTAGCTTTGAGCCAGTCACTCTGTTTTAGCTCAATCCACCTCACGTGGTTGCCATTTTGAGGAAAATAAGAGGAAGGAATATTCACAGCCTTGAGTTATTTATTTAAATAATAAATGTGGAATATACATATATACAGTAAATGAATTAATAAATAAAAATTCAAGCAGTTGCTCCAAGTGGACTAAAGATTGAGAGTAGTGACCCACATTCATGATCAGTGACTCTTTCTGTGCAAGAATTGGCTGAGATATTTAACTTCCCAAAGCTCCGTGCTTTGCTATTGGTGCATAAAAAATACTCCTATTTGACCTATCAGGTGTTCACTACCATATTTCATGACGTAGGATATAATTTCATTGATATCATATGGGGACATCTGTTAAATAAATAAAACATCTATGCCTGTTTTATTGTGTGGGTGTGTGTATTGAGTGAGCAATACATACACCCTTGTGTCATCATTTGCTTGGCTTTTGGGAAAACATTTTTGTACATTTTTGTACGTTCTAATGCTCTCTCCTCTTAAGGGTACAGCACGGTAGCTCAATTTGTTAGGACTCATAATCACAGAATCCTGAATGGAGTACAGTTTTCTGGACAAGTGGTCCACCATGACATTTAATGGAGCCAAATTTTGTGTGAAGACATGTAAGATCAGGAAGATGCTGGTTCTACCAAAATGTTACAATTTCTTCCTTCAAATGGTCTCGTCCCCCTTCCCCATCCTTGCCCTTCCCCAAGGGCCTGGCCTCCTGTTTTCACTGGCCAAGTAGTCCTCATGGTCATTTGTCTGGTGGGAAGCCAATTGATGCCTTCTAATCTCCACTAGCAGCATGGCAAGCCAGCTATCTCCTCAGGTTGTTCAGCCAGCTTGGGAGAGATTGGTTAGAGACTCAGAAGGCAGATCCGAGGAATCTAGCATGATTTTCATGGATAAGCTTTGCTGGTAGGAGCAAGCTCTCTTGGTTTTCTTCTCCTGCCTAAGATTGTGCTGGGATGTGGATTTGTAGCAGCTCCAGTTGCTATGGGTACCAAGTAGATTTGAGTTCCATTGCAGAGATATCCCAAGCGCATGCTTTGTGTTCAGACCAAATGTTTCCAGTAAATCCTACAGGAACCAGTAACATGATGCACCGAGGGACAATTCTGCGTCAAGGGACACCCTCCTAGTGATCCCGAACACTAGTTGCTAACATAGTAAAGTTAGAGAAATCCTGCAGTTTTTCACTATTCCCTGCAAATGGCAAGCCAAAACACAAAATACCTTAGACTTTTCATATTTCTATTTTTGTAGCATCTCGGTATTTTATACCTTTATCTCTCAGTGAGTAAATGGCTTGAGGACCAGCTGCTTCTTTTTTATATTACTTTTTAATGTTGTTTCTAGTATGTATACACACACACACATACACACTTTCTGCTTGTAACTGGGTTGTACATAATTTCTCTCCTTTTTCACTGCAGGAATTTGGAGGAGTTTTAAAAAACTGCTCCAAGATGAACACATATGTAGGCAGGAGCTGGTGAACAGGAAAGGCATTCACAACATTAATGACAACTACACCAGTTGTCATTACAACAGCAAGTCCCAGGAAGTCTTACAGCCTTAACAAGCCATTTTATATCTGCTGGTGAATGGGGAGCGGTTGATTATAAGGATGGTAACAAAAACAGGCAGCTCATTTCAATCTGTTCTAAATGAAGAACCAAATATGGAATTAAAATGATGGAATGCTTGATAAATGCTAAATTGGGAGATTTTACAAAATTGCTGTGATTACCAGACACATTTGTCTCCTAATGCGTACTTAGATTCAGCACTCGGTATTCGAAACTTACATTATGCTAATTGCAAGACACAGCCATTTTAGTTTTCCCACCTCCACTCCCAGTTCAAAATTAATCCTTAAAAAAGAAAATATGCTGTTCTTCCTAGGAAGATGATTAAATATATTCAAATTGCTTCTGGAATATTAAATATACTGAACATGCAAGGAGAAAAAAAGACACATTATGCATACTTCTCTATGCATAATGCATTATGCATACTGTTTAAAAAAAAACTTTTAAAAAAAGAGAGAGAAAGAAATAGTACCAGGTTTACAGGTTAGAGTCACACGAATTGGCCAACAAGGATCCAGTAAAGATGTTTTACTGTAGAAAGAGCAGAGTGGTCTCAATTCCACTTCCTCTGAAGTCACTGATGCCACTTTCCACACAATTCCCTAAACCAGGGTGTCAAACTCAAGGCCTGCGGACCGCATCCAGCCCCTGGGGTGCTTAAATCTGGCTCATGGGGCCAGTCTGGAAATAGCAAAGGACCGGCCCATAGTGCCTATCGCAGTCAAAATGGGGCATGGGGGAGCCATGCGTGCCCCCCATGCCCTGCAGCACTCTGCTGGCCAAAATGGGGAGCGGAGGGGCTGTGTGAGCCCCCCCCCACATCCCATTTTAGCCAGAAAAGTGCTGCAGAAGGCCATCCAGGCCCCAAAATGTTGCACGGAGGGGGGCTTCACACGCCCCCCCCCCGTGACATGTTTTCACGGTAAAGTGCTGTAGTAAGCTGTCCAAGCCAAAAATGGGGTGTGGAGGTGTCTCATGTGGCCTCCCACACCCTATTTTGGCCAGCAAAGTGCTGCAGGAGGCTGTCCAGGCTGAAAACGGGGCCCAGTGAGGCCTCACGCAGCCTCCCCGTGCCCCATTTTGGCCAGTAGGGTGCTGCAGGAGGTGTCCGTCCTGTCTACGCCCCCTTTGACCTGGCCCGCGGAGGACAACTACAGTGCTGATCTGGCCCTTGAAGAAATTTAGTTTGACATCCCTGCCTTAAACCATCTAGAACAGGATGTGAATAATACTCACATCAAGGAAGGAAAGCAGGACATTGTATTTGTCAGATGTAAATGCCTTATTCTCCAATGTGTAAATAATGTATATATGGAACATCAGAGGTTAACTTATTCTTTGGACTTTAATGTATTCATAACTTACCACTCCCATTCCTAGCTCCACCCCTTGTATATATAAGGAGCCACCCTCACCATTCTCGTCGCTTCTACCTTGAATATTCAGTGAATATAGAATGCCTATCATAATTAAAAAGAAATATATTTAAAGCTCTAACTCCTATTATCTTTATTGAGTCTGATCCTGAAAATATTGCAACAAGCTGGTAGCAGAGGATGGTTAATTGACTCAATAAGTAATTAAAAATGTCCAAGAAAGATAGGCCCAACACCAGGGCCTACAGCAAAGAAATAGAAACTGATCAAGAGATGATCAACGAATCCACCAATGCGATTTCGAGAGAATCCGAAGAATACACCACTGAAGAAGAAGAACTAATGAGTGAAAATAATGACCAGAAAGAAATCGAAATAGAAAATAACGAACTCAGGTCAGAGATATTAAAGATACTAAAAAGCCAAAAGAATGATGAAAGTCTCATCGCGGACCTCCAGGAGATGCTGAAGAACAGCGGAGCAGCGAGAGAGAAAAACGTCATTAAAGAAAAACCCAAAGATCAAAAAACCGTAAGTGAGATGACTACTGAGAAAATAGTTGTTAAAAAGAAAAGATGTGATCCCGCGCGAAATTTTGAATGGCAGCCATCTTGGTTTCAACGAACTTCAAAAGAGAATGGAGCAGAGCCAATCAAAACGCTCAGTTCAAAATTTCTGGCGCGAAAAACACTATCAGACGAAGAAAGTGAGAAAGAAGTCTCAAACTCTTCAGATGATCCAAAATCAGAAAGTGAAGACGATTTAACAAAATCTCAAGTAAAATCAGCAATGAAAACGCTTTTTGCTACTTTTGGGCCAAGACTGAAAATTACCAAGACATCTACGAAGAAGCAAGAAATCAAACCGGCGACTCAAGACCTGCACGCTCCCATCCTGACTTCGAAAGCGACGACGCCCGAGCCCAGAGAGCCATGCCGATTTCGCCCTACACCACAGACAAAATCGAATACCAACGCACACAAAAAGAAGAAAAGAACCGTCGCCACCACCAGAACCCCAAAAACCGAGCCAGAGACCGACTCATCTGAGGAGGAGCGGATCGAGAGAGCTGAAAGGGAGAGAACCTTCCACGACGCCACCAAAGAAGAAATGAGCAACGCGCATGTGCGAAACTACGTAGACGACCCAGAAGGACTTGAACTGGCCAGAGAACCGCGCAGACTCATTGCAAGCATCCCAATGCCGTTCTGTAATTTCCTGCACTTGAGAGATCACGGACTGCCCCAGGTTGTAAGTAATGGACAGAATAATGTAGGTAACTTACCCAGTGACTTCCCAAAACTTAGAATTGATGGCATTAATTTACAAGAGTGGTATCAACAGCTTCAGGTTATTTTCATGAAAGAAAATTTACTATTCTTTATAACTAGCCCTCCAAGAAGACCTTGGACTTTAAAAATAGATTGTTTACATCATAGAGCATTTTTCATAATAATATCTAGCGTGTCTCCTGCAATGTATCATAGCATCAAACCAAACCTAACTGTATCAGAAATAATTCAATGCATGTTTAATCTATTTCACAGCGATAGCGTAGCTACAACCACAAGAATGTCTAAGGATTTCTTTTCCTCTAGAGTAAAACCAGGGGTTTCCATAAGTGAGCATTTGATAAATCTAAACAAAATAAGAGCTGAGCTACAATTGAGGGGGGAAGTGATTTCAGATCAAACAATGAAAAGTGTTATTATCAATTCACTTGATCCATCATGGGATAGCTTTATGTCACACTTAGATACCATTAATTTGGGATATTTATCCATAGAAAGTCTATCTAACAAATTGATAGCAGAAGACAATTCAAGAAAAAATCGATCCAGTAACCAAACAGACCACAAACCTTTTAGGAAAGTAGTCTTTCAAGATAAACATAATGAGGCCTTTAGATGCTACAATTGTGGATCCAGGGAACATAGTAGAAGAGACTGCCCCAAAGTCTCAAGAGAGAGACATAGACCAGAATATAGGAGCAAATATAATTACAGACAATCTTCCACAGATAGACACAAATATAGAAGTCCACCAAATTACAAAGAAGGTAGAAGGGGTAGAGAAAATTCAAAAGAGAGGAAATCTGGGTCACTGAATGGGCTAAATAAACAAGACAGCACCAGAACACAGCAGGATGAGAATAACAATTGGCTTATTGATTCTGGTGCAACAAATCACACCACCAACAACAAAAGTATATTATCTTCATTTATAGAAGATAAGTTTGTGATAAAGGTAGCTAATCAAGAAAAGGTTCAAGTACTAGGCAAAGGAAATGTGACCTTGCCTGGTCTAGGGAAAATAGAGGGGGTATTATTAATCCCAGAAATACCTCACAACATACTAAGTGCCATAAAATTAAGCAGAGAATCTGATATCAATATAGTTTTCTCAAAGGGGAAAGCAACTATAGAAAAGAACAAAACAAATGTAGGTACTGTAATGATAAAAGGAGGTCTACCCTATCTGATAACTAAAGAAAGATGTTTACATAACATTGATTCAAATATGGAAGATTATATTGAAGCAGATGATGAAAATGTCAGTAACAGTGACAATGATGAGTGTAGAATAACTCATGATCACAAAAATACATACAAGGAAAAGAAACCAAAAATAGGTAAACCAATTCATGATGAGTGTGCTCACATCTTACACAGGAAGTTAGGACATGCAAGCTTTCCTGTAGTACAAAAAATGACTGAACACGCAGAAGGTGTCAAAATAAAAAATTGTGAAAATTATTTGGAATGCTCAGTATGTAAGTCCACCAAACTAAAAACCAGTCCAAGACCAAAAAAATCTAACAGATCAACTAACAATATTTTTGATTTGGTACATATGGACTTAGTTGGTCCATTAAGTCCCTCAATTACCTATAGAAAACGTTACTTCCTAACAATAGTGGATGACTACAGCCGATATGGTTTTGTTTACACATTAAAGCACAAGGATGAAACATTTCAGAAATTTAAGGAATTCTACAAACGTATAGAAACACAACATAATATCAGAATAAAGCAAATTATGACAGATAGGGGATGTGAGTTCATGTCTAAAGAATTCTCCCAATGGTTAAAGGATAGAGGAATGTTACATTTCACGTCCAATCCTTTTTCTGCATTTCAAAATGGAGTTGCAGAGAGGAAAAATTCCACACTACAAACCATGATTAGGTGCACATTAGAGGATGCTGGTTTAGGCAAACAATTTTGGTCAGAGGCATTACATTATTCGAATTACACTCAAAATAGAACCTGGTCCAGTATTGTGAATAAGACACCATATGAGGTGATGTACAATAGAAAACCCAAATTATCACACATGCACATATTTGGAGTCACTGCAGACGTACACATACCTAAACAATTGAGGAGAAAGGGAGAAAACGTATCCAGGAGATTAAGATTCATGGGATACGAAACTGGAACCAAAGGGTACAGATTTATTGATAGTAATAACAAATTTATAGTATCCAGAACAGCTGTGTTCCATGAACAGGCCAATTGGTCAAAATTGCACCTTAATGAAATATTTCCTAATAAATGTAAAGATACGATATCTTGCGAGGAAGGAACAACAGAAAATCAAAATATTAACAAAAGTAAGAACAAAACCAAAACTTGGACTAATAGTCAGCATAAAATAAAGACAGACACATTAACAAAAAAGGAAGCTAGATATTTGCATGATAACCATAGCAAGCCTGAAAGAACTATTAGAAACAATAGAAATCAAATACCAAATAAATACAAAGATTACATAATGCATATGAATGGAGAACAAATAACACCTAATACATATGAAGAAGTATTGAAACTTCCACATGAAGAAAGAGAAAAATGGGAACTAGCTATGGAAAAAGAGATGGAAAGTTTACAAGGATTAAATGTATTCACACCTGCGATCGCACCTAAGGATAAAACAATTATAGGTACCAGGTGGATTTATAAAATTAAGAACTTAGAAGGAGGCAATACCTTATACAAGGCTAGACTAGTTGCACAAGGCTATGCACAAAAATATCCAGAAGACTATACTGATACATATTCACCCACAGTGAGAACAGAGAGTGTCAAAACAGCCCTTGTAGTAGCATCTGCACTCAATCTGGACGTATTCCAATATGACATACAGACCGCATACTTACATGCAAAATTAGATAAGGAAATATATGTAAGAGCACCACACAGTCAATACACTAATAAGAACGAAATTTGGTTATTAAATAAGAGTCTGTACGGATTAAAGCAATCCGGCAAAAGATGGTACGATTGCTTGGTAAAAGTACTTAAGACCATGGATTTCAACGCCACCACTGCTGATAACTGTTTCTTTGTAAAAAAGAGTAATGATCATATTGAATTTGTATTAATTTACGTGGACGATATTTTATACATTGGAAAGCATAAAGAGAGCAGGGAAATCTTTGTAAATAAGTTAAATGAACACTTCTCACTGAAATCTCTGGGTAAAGTGAATAAATACCTTGGTGTGCAAATTAACAAAACTAAAAGGGGATTCAAACTTACACAGAAAGATAAAATCATCGAACTCCTAAACAAATGTAACTTAAATAATGCTAAAACCTGTGACACCCCTATGCAAACTGATTTTCTTAGAAACACTGATGAATCTTCCCCTGAGTTTAAAGACAACACATTTTACAGATCAGTTATAGGTTCACTCCTTTATATATCTAATTGGACTAGGCCAGATATTGCATTACCTCTCAATCTATTGTCAAGATATGTTAGTAAACCAACCTTGTATCATTGGGAAGCTGTCAAAAGAATTCTAAGATATCTGAAGGGTACATTAGATTTTTGTTTAATGTTGGAACCCAATAATGACAGAGAACCAAAAATTACTTGTTATGCTGATGCAGATTGGGCTGGTGATACATCATGCAGAAAGAGTACTTCTGGTTATGTTTTTCTATTGAATGATTGTCCAGTTTACTGGTATACTGGTAAACAAGAACTAGTAGCCACTTCTACTACAGAAGCGGAATATGTTTGTTTGTCCAAGGCTGCAAATAACCTTGTATGGTTCAATGATCTGATCACTGATGTTTGGAGGAAACCCACCTTACCATTTATTATGCATGAAGACAATAAAGCGGCCATTGAAATATCCAGATCCGATGCAATTGGACAAAGGTCCAGGCATATTGATATAAAGTTTAAGCATGTGAGACAACTGTCTCAAGACGGATTCATTAAAGCAATACATTGCGATACTTCTGAACAATTAGCTGACATATTAACAAAACCCTTACCTTCTAAACAACACAAATATTTAACTTCTAAATTATATGTATTATATTGTCCTGAATCAGAATGTAATTGGTGTTGTGTAACGAACCGGCATTTAGAGGGGGATTTGTCAGATGTAAATGCCTTATTCTCCAATGTGTAAATAATGTATATATGGAACATCAGAGGTTAACTTATTCTTTGGACTTTAATGTATTCATAACTTACCACTCCCATTCCTAGCTCCACCCCTTGTATATATAAGGAGCCACCCTCACCATTCTCGTCGCTTCTACCTTGAATATTCAGTGAATATAGAATGCCTATCATAATTAAAAAGAAATATATTTAAAGCTCTAACTCCTATTATCTTTATTGAGTCTGATCCTGAAAATATTGCAACAGTATTCTAATACCAGTGGAATAGGGAACACAATTTAGATCCAACTTTAACTAATTTAACCAAACTCCTGACCATTACCATGGCATTATATATATATATATATATGTATTTGTTTATTACAAGTCTTTCTGAAAGTTAGGTTTTATCCATGCAAAGCCTGATCAATATAGTAGGACTATTCAGATTTATCTATTTACCATTACAGGTTTAGTCTACAAATTGCATACAATTGATGGAACACGGTTATCATGTTTCTTTAAGAGCAACAGCTCCCGAGGAGTGCAATTTTGAATGATCACAGAATCATTTTGTGTCAGAATGAATATATGGGGAATGTAGCCTTTTCACTGCCCAATTATGTGCATTTGGAGTCTCCTCTCCTTTCGAAAATGCTTCCTTGTCAGCCTTTTGAGTCTAGGAGCTTAGCTGCCTCATAGAAGGAGATAAGAACACAGTAGCCAGGATGGGAGTTGAACAATGGCTTCTCTTGCTATTTCTTTATTGCAGCTGTAGTATTTCAAATAGAAGTTTGAGGTTTACATTTTTTTTTTTCCTTGTGAGAAATGGAAGGAAAACTCAAACTACCGTCCTGAGACTATTATCCAAAATAGAGATAGAAAGGCTGGCTGAGCTTAAATGTGTGCTGTCGATACACTTCTTTGCTGATGCTATATATGAGCAATGAAAAGGGGGGGGGTCAGCGGAGGAAAGGGGGTGTTGAAATAGGCATGTGTGTAGGGGGCAAGGGACAAAACAAACATCAGGATTCAAAATCTATGATCAATTCATCTGCGTCATATTTCAGGACACCATTCATAAAGATGGAATTAGCATCATGATGTGATTTGGATGCAATTTCAGCTTGTTCTGGGTGCTTTTGGCCCTCTCTCCATAGTCCAGATGGTCTGGAGAAGATACAAGGAAAGCATTTTAGGAACTTTTATTTGCTAACAGAATGCTCAGAACTGAAGATCCCATTTCACTCCTTAATCCAGGACTTCCTATTCATATTTTAACAGATCTTGCTGCTTTCCATGTATGCTTCCATATATGCTTTCATACAGTGGCGAAATCCAAATTTTTTTACTACTGGTTCTGTGGGCGTGGCTTGGTGGGCGTGGTTTGGTGGGCGTGGCAGGGGAACGATACTGCAAAATCTCCATTCCCACCCCACTCCAGAGGAAAGATACTGCAAAATCCCTATTCCCTCCCCACTCCTGGGGGAAGGATATTGCAAAATCTCCATTCCCACCCCACTCCAGGGGAAGGATATTGCAAAATCTCCATTCCCACCCCACCCTAGGGCCAGCCAGAGGTGGTATTTGTCAGTTCTCCGAACTGCTCAAAATTTCCGCTACCTGTTCTGCAGAACCTGTCAGAACCTGCTGGATTTCACCCCCGCTTTTATAGTCTTGGGCCCAGGGTGTGTGAATTGCACTCCTTTTCCTATATGGTCCATCCTTCTTGCTGAATTCAGATGGCATTGTGTTAAGTCTGTAACGGCAACTGCAGCTTCTGAATAATTGATCCAGTTCTTAAGAATGTGATCTGCTTGCTGAATTGAGGAGCCTAAGTTCTTTGTTGCTTATTGTTCCTAAACACAGATCTTTTACCACAGGTTTTAATTGCATTTATTTGTTTTCAAGTATTTAATATATTCTACATATTTAATTTTAATATTTAATTATATACTTTTGAGTTATGATAAGTAAAATCAGAAAAAGGATGGATGGATGGATGCTGACATTTAGGATGGTCTTGGGAAAGGGCTATGAAGTCCTATTTTTTATTATCCCAGATCTCTGAGGGTTGAGTAACAATGGGAAGATTCCACACACTGCATGCTGTTAGAAGAAGCTCCTTAGAAGCAAACTAAAGCAGTTTGGTTGTGTGTTCAATGCAGTGATTCACATTTATAATCACCCAGTCAGAGGTGATATTCAGCAGATTCTGACCAGTTCTGGAGAACCAGTAGCAAAACTTTTGAGTAGTTCGGAGAACTGGTAGTAAAAATTCTGACTGGCCCCACCCCTATCTATTCTCTGCCTTCCGAGTCCCAGCTGATCAGGAGGAAATGGGGATTTTGCAGTAATCTTCCCCTGGAGTAGGGTGGGAATGGAGATTTTACAGTATACTTCCCCTGCCATGCCCACCAAGCCACGCCCACCAAGCCATGCCACACCCACCAAGCCACACCCACATAACCGGTAGTAAAAAAATTTGAAACCCACCACTGACCCCAGTTCTCTTCTCTCCCATTCTCCTGAAATAAAACCTTCTGACTTCTTCCCCTTGCTTCTGCTCACAAAACTTGAAATGTAGCCATTGAAATCCAGCTTCTCTCATTGGTGTGCATTGGTTGAGTATTGAAAAACTGCCTAGAGTAAGGAGGGTTTCTGTGTGTAAATCAGTGGGGACTGGCTGTGATTTTCTCCAATTAAATGAAATATTATGTGTGATGTCACACGCTTAGCCAGAAAATCAGAAAATTACATGATGGATGAATGCAGCTTCCTAATGGCCTATGGGCAGTGGTGGGATTGAAATAATTTAACAACCGGTTCTCTGCCCTAATAATTTCTTCCAACAACCAGTTCACCAAACTGCTCAGAAATGTAACAACCGGTTCTCCCGAAGTGGTGCGAACTGGCTGAATCCCTCCACTGCCTATGGGGGAATGATAAAGGCACTTACTTGTTTCCATCAGGTGAACAAGGATTATGTGGGAGGGACCTTGTGGGAAACTAAAGATATGTTCACTACCAACACAATTTACTAGCTGATCTAAGGGACAATGTTGTGCCAGAGCAAAACTCAGAGTTTGCTGCTGCTACTACTAACCAAACTGATTATTTTTAGTTTTACCCCAGCATTCAGCTAAAATCCTCTCTTGAAGGAAAGATTTGCCTCCGGCCGAGGCTGAATGAATTTCTGCTGTGCTAAGACAATTTTGAAAAGTGATTATGGCCAGATGATCTTGTTGTCATAGAAACCAAAATCATTTCCCCATTAGCAACATAGCATTTTCTAAGCTCATCCAACCATCACTGTGCCAATATCACAGTAATGGAAACAGGCTTTATATCACCTCAACAATAGCTGGGTGATGTTATAAAGATGCTATAAGTCACAAGAGAAGGAATGGTCTAACTGCATTAATTAATCTTCTTTTTCTTGCAGACAAGACAAAAAAAAATTCTAAATTGAAAATGTCAAAAGCCCTTTCTTTGTGAATCGAGGCATCTGCCACCAAAGGGTGACATCACAACGCAAACCTGGCCTTTTGTATTTGAATCCCAATATTTCAGGTCTACATAGATTTCAATCTATGTAAATCACATAAATTGTGCCACAATGTTGTAACAGGTGGTTTGCCATTTGTCCCGTCTCCTTTTCTCCTACAGATGGTCTCAATTTACGACCACAATCGAAACTGGAACATTCATCTCTAGATGAGGTGGTAGTTGAATGAGCACCTCATTTGCGACCTTTTTGGTTGTGGCCATTAAGCAAAATCATCACAGTTGTTAAATGAATCACATGGACATTAAATAAATTCAGCTCTTCCCATTGGATTTGCTTGCTGGAAGCCAGCTGGGAAGGTCGCAAATGGCGATCATATGATCCCGGGATACCCCAACTACCATCAATACATGCTACATAGATACTAAGCACCCAAATTGCTGCAACAGTAGTAAGAACAAAGACCAGTCATTAGTGAGAGGACTGGGCTTTTTTCAGTGCCTTCAAAACTTGGAATGGTGGCTAAACAAATCGTTGTTCTTCTTGTACTTCTACTTTATTGTAAGGCTATGTTAACAGAATCTTGCATGTTTGAAAATGCAAATCTCCTGCAATCTCCTTTACTGACTGAGAAATTAAGAAATGTCCCTTCTGGGCCTCTCTCTCGGCCCACCACACAGCTGCAGACTGTACCCTTTCTTATCTGATTGTTCCCTAGGTAGCATCTCTTTGCATCATTTTTCGAAGTCGTTTCCTTAATATTACAGATCACTGTTGAGCTGAAGGACACAGGGCACATATTTGAATCAGCAGTAAAGTTCACTAGCATCAGTGGTGGGTTTCAAAAATGTTTACTACCAGTTCTGTGGCTGTGGCTTGGTGGGCGTGGCTTGGTGGGCATGGCAGGGGAAGGATACTGTAAAATCTCCATTCCCTTCCCACTCCAGGGGCAGGTTACTGCAAAATCCCCATTTCTTCCTGATCATCTGGGACTCGAGAGGCAGTGAATAGCTGGGGGTGGGGCCAGTCAGAGGTGGTATTTACCGGTTCTCCGAACTACTCAAAATTTCCGCTACTGGTTCTCCAGAACTGGTCAGAACCTGCAGAAACCCACCTCTGACTAGCATGAAATCTGATGTCTCCATTCCTTAACATAAACCCTAACAAACCTTATGAGGTTTACCTCATGAGTCTTGTCACTGCGTTTTTGTATTTATCAGATGAGCTCTTATTTTTGAACTCTCAGACTTACCGTAGCTTGCCAAGTTCTTATCAGTAAGCTAACTGCACATGTCTACATTCCTTCTCTTTTCTTCTAACTTTTCTTGTTCTCTGGCCAAGAGAGGTGGCCGGGAAAGCTTTGCCAAGATGTAACTAATTAACTAGTGAGATGTTTTATTTTCTTTATAACAAATAAATGAGTTTTTCTTAGAAAATATATCTTCGGGTTTATTTTCTTAAAGTATGCTTCAAGGGAAAAGCCTCGATTCACTTCTCTAAATCAAAGTGCGATTACCCAAAAGCAGAATGGGATTAATTGCCACCCTGACAAGTCTGTCCTTTGACTGTGTGAGAATGAGGCAATATCAACTTGGATAGAGCTAAGGATGATTTAGGCTTTTTTCACTCATGGTCCAAGGAGTGTAGGAAGGTAACATAGCAGGAAAAAAAAAAAGCAATTGCTGGGGCATGTTTGCAAAAAGTCTTAAGGCTGCATAGGAAATCTGAGTTCCTTATGTACTCTCAAAGAAAAACGTATGTATTGGTTACATTTATTTACATGTATTCATTATTAATTATATTTATTGGTTATTCTGGTCATAGGAATTAGGTATGTCTAATCTAATGAAAAGAAGGACTAGGGAGAGACATGATAGCACTGTTCCAATATTTAAGAGGTTCCTACAAGGACGAGAAGATCAAACTATTTTCCAAAAGGCAAGATAAGAAACAATGGATGGAAACTAACCAAGGAGAGAAGCAACCTAGAACTAAGGAGAAAATTCCTAATGGTTAGAGCAATCAACCAATGGAATATCTTGCCTTCAGAAGTTGTAGGTGCTCCATCACTGGAGGCTTTTAAAAAGAGACTGGACAACTATTTGTCTGAAATGGTATATGGACTCCTGCTTGAGCAGGGGATTGTACTAGAAGACCTCCAAGGTCGCTTCCAACTCTATTATTCTATGTCATATGTGCCAAGAACAAAATTCATAATCAGATTAGCCCTAGCAGACAAACCCTCTTGCACCCAAGCATCAACACAAATACAAGAACAAATAGATTTTGAAGAAATTCTGGCTTTTGAAAGTTACTTGGGCAACACTTGAACTAATATGACCGTTTTTAATTCTGGGATTAAACGGAAGGACAATGCTAAAGCTGTTTGGTTTCAAGCTATTTGATTTCATGCATGAGCAGAATGTGAAGGGTTGTGAGGTTTTTGTATGGGTGATGGCTAAAATCAGCTCTCTGTTTCCATAGATATGTGGACAACTCATGGAAAGTCACTTGCATAATGCTGGCTCCTGTACAAAAAGATCTGTTTGCTCTGTTCAGGGATGATGAAAATTGATCCTCTCAAAAAGAGAGAAACCTTTTATTTTACTTTGTTTTGTTTTGCTTTGCTTTATTAAATTTATTATAGTTGCCCACCCCAAAAATATTCTAAGCAGTTTAAATTTTAAGACATAATAATAATACAGCTTTATGTTCCCGTCTCGATTGAAAATAAGCAATCAATAATTATTTCACAGCTATATTATATAGGAGTCAGACATAGGAACTGTATATATTCTTCATCTTTCTCTCTGTGTTACTTTATTTGATTCTTACCTGTGATCTATCAGCATTTACTGTGAGAACTGTCTGTCATTAACTGCTGATAAAAGTAAAAAAAGAATATTTTCTCATAGCTGTATCTAAGCTTTTTAATTGTTTTTTTAAATTGTGTGATTAAACAGAAATGCTTCAGTCTATTATGCCAGAGATCCCCAACCCCCAGGCTGAGACCCAGTACTGGGCCATGGCCTGTTCAGAACTGGGCTGCACAAGGGGCAGGCAAATGCGTGGGCGGAGCTTCATTTGTGCCAGCGGCGGGCACATACACAAGTGCCCACCACTCATGCAAATGGAGCTGGATGTGCTAGCCTCCATACTTGCCACTCACATGGAACAATTTCCTCTTCCCCCCTCACCACCACTGGTCCATGATGCCGGAAAGGTTGGGAACCACTTGTATTATGTAACCTTTCCATTGGCATAAATCTCTTCATTATCATCTAGACAGAGTAGGACAGAAAGGAATTAAATCTTTATAGCAGTCCCCTAAGGCTCCTACTTGTGAACTCTGAGGGACAGAGTTAGCTTACTTGCTGCATTTTTTTTTTTTACGTAGCTTGGTAAGCAGAGGATGAAGTCAGCAAGCAGCCAAAATGTCTTTCTCTTGGCACCAGATAGGCAGAAGGCGAGACTGATGTGACAATGATTTATATCTCCTATTTGTCCCAACAGGAGTGATTCACTTAAAATTTGCTGCAAAGAAATACTGTATAGAAATTGGGAGGGGGGTATGAGGGTCCTCAAATGCACATATCTAAATATATCTTCAAATGCGGTGGCATGCCAGGGAGAGGGGAGAATACTTTAAGTAGTGTGCACGGTAGGCAACCACACTCCTGCAAGAATAAAAGTAAGTGGAATGCCATTAAAGAAGATGATTGCCTTAAAGCAATGCTTCCCAACCTGGAATTATCCAAAATTGGGTAAAAGCAATTTTTCTTTGGGTGACACACAAAATGACACACAAACCCATTACCCAATCACAACAGGGACATTTAAATTGACTTTAAGTGTTTTACCTACATTAGTTAGAATTTTTTTAAAAAAAATTATTTTATAATGCAGTTTTGGGAAATGAAGGAAAACGTTTGGGAAGCACTGCACTTAAGGAATGATAAATGCCACAGTTACTCTGGAAAACCCATATAGTTTTATGAAAGATGTTCCCTTTCTAACCTATGTCTGGCCATTTTGTGACATCGCAGCTATACTTTGTTCAAACATTTGAGAAACTGACAGTGAAGGAAGTAGTTTTATGTGAGAGAAAAATTCCCTCACAGTTGCTGTGCCTATTAATGGCTTTTGGCTTAGACAATTAAATAAGCCAATCAGAGAGCAGCTCATGGCTTTGAATCTCCCAAGCTTTTTTATGCCCTCCCCTAACTGCCACTGTGACAGTATAAAAGGAGATGCTTGCCAGCAGACATTTTGGACTCTTCGGGATCAGAGGCAGAGCTGAAGTCACTAAAGCCTCTTCCTTCTGAGGAAGAAAAGCCCGAACTTCAATTGCATAGAGCGATTGCACCAGAGAGCTGACAGGACACTTAAGAAAGAGAATGACATCTAACATTCCTTTTGAATAGACCTTGTTTTATTTTCTGTAAATAAAAATAGTTTAATGTAAACTGCTTGTGAGGCTCATTTGTTCTAGTAGATTGTAAGCGAGATAAGGTCACGGTCCATCGAGGCCCCCTCCATCACATTTCATTAAATGGAAATCTTGCAAGACTAAATTGGGGGGCATTCATTTTAATAATTCTTCAGCAAGATTTAATGGGAATAGATATCCTCTTGAAATCATTGGGTCCTTTCCGGGTAAATCTTGGTAGGATTGGATGTAAAATCTTGTAAGCTTTGTTCTTCCATAAAGCTTCTTTTGAATAAGTTTTTGATTTTGCCGTAGAATAGTACTTATCACATCTGATGGTGCAGCAGCTTCAAAATAGGAAAACAGGAGGAGGAAAGGGTATTATGTACATTCACTGCCTTGGGTGACTTATAAGGTAATAAAGGCAGGATAAAAATCTAATAAAATAAAATGAAATAAATCATATTTGTGATTTACTCAGCTTAAGATGCACAACAAAGGATGCCCATGGGAGTCCTGCTTCATGCCAGCAGAATTTCCAGAGAATTCTGGTAGGAATATTTTCAATGCCCACATTTTTTGTGAAAGCATTGCAGCCACAAACGCAATTGTATATGATATCTGAATTGCTAAAATTCTCTGGAGAAAGATAGATCTGGAAATCACCCATATGTAATCCAGAGAGCTGATTTTTGTAAGTGGACAGCAGAAATCATTGTTTCTGGATATGCTTGCAATCAACTAAGGGTCATATCTTTCATCATTCTATGAGCTGTAAATATAGTCTTTCAAGAACTCAAGGTTTGACACAAACCTCATCTTTTAAATCACTTTGGAGTTTTACTTTTTCTTATTGCTTCTTTAAGATTGAAAAATCTTCAGAACCACATATCTACCAGTTGCTGGGTAGAATTCTCTTCAATTGGTTTAAAAAGCAAGAAAATCACACTTTTCCAGCTTTGTAAGATCTTTATTTTTTGCAATTTCTTGTAATATACAGCAAAGAGATGAGTTCAGAATTGTTTCTGCAAAATGTTATGAATGGCAAAGCTTTATGAAATTGACTTAAAGAAAACTTTTCAAAGACTTTGAAGTTAATTAGAAAATTCTCTTGTGTGGAAAAATCTTATTTATCTATCAATTGCAAAACAAGATTTGAAGATCAATTACTAAAGCACAAGATGGCTACTTTGAAGGAAATGTTTGATCTATTGCAACCCAAAGTTACTATTGAAATGAACAAATTCCTCTAGAGATAACTGAAAAAAATTCTAAGGTGGATTTAAAAATTACAGCATAAGAAAGAGAAGGAAATACTACATTTACAAATGCAATTAGATGATCATTTAAAAATTGAAAAGGCCATACAAATAATCTATCAAATGAGTGATATGGACTACCCTTTTCAACTGAAATATAACAGATTTACTGGAAATTACTTTGTGGAAGTTATAAAGGGACTTGGACGAAGATGATTTTGAGAAAAGAGGAAAAATAATAGAAGAAAACATGAGTTAGAATTTTATTTATGAGACCTAAGAATGGCTAAAAGAAAGAAGGGAAACTTTGCTTTATATGATTATTCAGTTTTTTATTTCTTCCTTTCAGCCATGATTATGAGTTTCTGTTTCTGGAAATGCTAAATGGTTATCTGAATTGGATAGTTTTTCTTTTGGGAATATTTAATGTAATGGATTACTTCGTAATATTTATATTATTATTTTTTTTGATACTTAAATAAGAGCGATTTTTTCTGGTAAATGTCTATGGAGATTCTCAGTCATCCAGGTCATGTGCTTTTTCAAGAGGCAACTGGACTTTCTGTTTTTTCTTTGAAGATGTTTCACTTCTCATCCAAGAAGCTTCTTGGTTTTAAATAAGTTTAATAGTTTTCAATTCCTTTTCTGCATGTAATTGTTACGAAAAGAATGACGGGAACTTAGACTAAATGAAAAGGGGTTATGTTATTAGGTAGGGGACTGATGGGGCAGTGGCTTAATGATGCTGGAACTGCTGGCCAGGAATGTGTTCTGCCCTAGGCTTCCTGAGACAGTAAAAAGCACACAATAAGTCCCAAAAACCCTCTTTTTATTTCAACAGCTGTGAATTCTGTTCATTCACAGTCCGTGATGAGTCACAAATAGTTTGTAAAGTCTCCAACAGAAGTCTGCCACAGTCCTTTGGGATAAGGCTGATAAGCATCCACCTTTATCACCCTTGATATGCTGCTAAAGACCTAATTGGCAATTAGCTTTGCAAGGACACACGGAGCACAGAGTCAAAAATGGAGCTTCAGAATTTAAACCAACCAGCATGAACAAAGTTGCTTCCTGCAAAGGCTCACGTGCCTTTGCTCCTCCTTTATGTTTTATGGGAGGGGCCAATCATCTCCAAGCCTTACTCCCGAGTCGCCCCTTTTGTCTTAACTGTTCTTGCCTTCTGGCAGCTCTGCGCATGCATGCATTGGGAACAGGCTCCCCCTGTTCCTCTGCCTCGCTGACATCAGACTCTGGAGGCTTCAGAGTCAGCATATAACTCCCAAGTGGCTCTGGTCCCATCTCTGCCTCCAATGCAGAGCCCTTGTCTGAGCGTTCCCCAGCCTCCAGGACTGGCCCATGTTCCTCCCCAGCCTCCTCACTGTCCGACTCTGCTGCCAGCTTCACAGGCTGCAGGCAGACCACAACAGAATGGTCTGCACTCCGCAGTTTGAGCAAGCAACGTGATATAAAGTGAGTTCCTTCCGCTCACTCCCTGGCTCCTTCCCACCCATCAGTTCGAAAGCATGCAATAATGCAAGTAGAGAAATGGGTACCACTTCGGTGGGAAAAAACTAGCTGTGTTTATGTGTGTGAAGAGTGGAAGCCGGTGCTGGACCTGGCCAGATGCGAGGCGATGCAACACAACGGGAAGTGAAGCAAGACTGGTGGAGGAACCCAGAAGAACCAGCAACCCCAACATTGCTAGTCAGTTAGTGTAAAGCTAGTTCCCCCTTGCAGTGCACCAAGGATAGGCATGCAAGCACCAAACAGAATGAATTAATAATTTAAGTCATCAGGACTGCATTATGTCTAGCATTTGTAGATTTTCCTGTCATTGGTGGCTTATTTGTACCCTATGACTATCATTATGTGTCGTACCTTACGATTCTTGACAGATGTATCTTGTCTTTTATGTACACTGAGAGCATATGCACCAAAGACAAATTCCTTGTGTGTCCACTCACACTTGGCCAATAAAGAATTCTATTCTATTCTATTCTATTCTATTCTATTCTATTCTATTCTATTCTATTCTATTCTATTCTATTCTATTCTACATTGTATGCCATATGATAAATAAATAAATAAATAAATAAATAAATAAATAAATAAATAAATAAATAAATAAATAAATCTTATTAGGTATTTTTGTTAATTTTTACTGAATATTGGTTGATTAATAAGGAGAGCTGAAGGGAAGAGATTATAGAAAATGGAATAAAGTACAGATTGCAGAGAAGATTGATTATATTTTAAGAGACAGTGATAAGTTGTTAATGTTGAATATACATGTTGGGGATGAAATGGGAAGTTTCTTCTCCTTTCTTTTCCACCCTATCTTTTTTTTTTAAGGTGTTTTCCTGATTTTCTTTTCCGTTTTGCATTAGGTTTTTTTGGATCGGTCTTGTTTGTTTAATATAACGAACTCTCATTGTCATGACATTTAGCTGTGCAAAATGGTGCATCATAGGGAAACAATTTTTGAACTAAGGTGACCCTCATGGTCTAACTTACAGGTATGTCCCAAATTTGGGATGCAGGATTTCCAAAGGATTGAAATTTAGGAAAACTGTGGCTGCTTCAGTACTACTGGCTGCTGTGGTCATGTGATCGAAGTGGAAGGAAGGAAATATCTCAATGGCGCATGAGTTGTCTAGTCCATAATAAAAAATATTTAAAAAATGCTTTTTGGCTATTAGTACAGCCATGGCTGCCATGTCCACCTCAGATATCATATGGAAGCGTTTAAATATTGCAAGCCACATTCAGACAACTCAAGGCTTTTAGAGACCAATTATTGATGCATCACATTAAGTTATAATGCAGCTTTCTCTTGAATTAGTATGTACTGTAAATGCACCTATTAATATACTTGCCCAGGTATCTGCCAAGGTTCTGGTATATAGGTATGAATTAATTACAATAATCATGAAATTACTTAATAACCTTGGGAGAAGCAATGTAACAAAAAATATACTCTCCCAGTTTTAGAAATGCAAAATGTGTGGCTGGTGCCACATGCTTTGAAGCTCATATTTATTTATGTGTTTGTGGATGGTTTTATATAGCTTCATCAGTATGCTTAGACCTTTGGAGAATAGCTAAAGATAAGTGCCTCTCTGCCTAAAATATAAAATTCAGTGTAGAGAAAGTTATTGAGAACAGGCTGGGAATCAAGTGAACCAAAAAAAAAAAATGGAAACAACACATACCTGGAGAAGGAAATTAAGGCAGCAGCATGAAAAGATATGCCCACTTTTTGCGTTTGATTCAGACAGGTATTTGCTATACAGATTCCAGTTCCCCTGACTATGAAATAGATTATATCAGCAGTTCCCAACTTTTCCAGTTTTGGGGACCAGTAATCGTGGTGGCGGGGGGGAGAGGGGACTGTCCTGCACAAGCAGTGGGTGTGTGCATTTGTGCATGCAACTCCATTTGCGCAAGGGTACCTATGCACTTGCCTGCTGCTTCCACAGCCCAATTCCGAAAGGGCTACAGCCCGGTACCGGGCCGTGGCCTAGGGGTTGGGAACAGGGGTGAAATGCTCCCGGTTCGGACCGGATCACCTGATCCAGTAGCGACGGCAGCAGGAGGTTCAAAGAACCGGTAGCAAAAATCCCTGCCCCCCTCCATGTCCAGCTGAGCCGCACGATCATCAGAGGCTTTTTTTTAATTTTTAAAAGCATTTTTCTACAACCTCTTCAGCTGAAGAGATTGTAGAAAAAATGCTTGTAAAAGGCTCTGATGATCCCAGCTGAGTTGCCTGATCGTCAAAGGCTTCTAAAAGCATTTTTTTTACAACCTCTTCAGCCGAAGAGCTTGTAGAAAAAATGCTTTTAAAAGTAAAAAAAAAAAAGTTGGCCACACCCACTCAGTCACATTAACCCCCACCAAGCCACACCCAAAGAACCAGTAGTAACATATTTTACATTTCACCACTGGTTGGGAACCCCTGGGTTACATGATTTTAAATATGTGGTGGGCAGCATATTTAATTTCAGGCAAGGAAAAACTGAATGCTGCTAACCTGATGGCATCATAATACAAATGTGGATTCAGCAGGTTTGTGTATGTGGGGCTGGGGGAGGAAAGATGGATTGAATATTATTATTTTTTAAAAATGTGAGCTGCAAAAATCTGGATGACCATTGGATGATGGATAAACATATGGTTGGACAATTTTAGTTTTTCCTGATGACTAGTAGTCATCTGGAAATGTGTAGCCCAAATGTAGTTCCATGTCCCTATTTTAGGATTTATAACACATTTTTTTTCATTGCATACACAGAGAGAGGCACCCAAATCCTGTCTTATTCTAGTGGTGTACAGCAAGTTCTAGAGTAAATAGTCCCAGTATGATCACCTAAGGCAGGAGTCCCCAAACTTGATAGCTTTGCTGGCTGGAGAATTCTGGAAGTTGAAGTCTTCAAGTCTTAAAGCTGCCAAGTTTCAAGACCTCTGATCTAAGGCCTGAATGTCATCCCAGATGCCCAATTAAAGCAAGCAACACTTACATTACGTAGCAGAGTGATAGGAAAATGCTGGACGTAGATGATCACTGTTGTGACAAAAGCAAAGGCATCATTTCATAATGCGTGGGAGAAAGCAGGGGTAAACCACATGTATATTTTATCAAAACAACCACATAGATAGACAAGATAAGTGATTAACAATTATAGTGGCAGATTATAGAGCCCTCGGGTTGATCGGCACTCCCCATGCTACTGAGGAAGAGCTGAAGATCTTTTAGAGCATTAATGGTGTTGATAGCACGACTAGATTATTTATTTATTAAGCATGCTTGTATCCTGCCACAATAAAAAATCACCCTCATCAGCTCATATAGATTAAAGCCTTAGGGACATCAAATTGCTCTTGTTGTAATGCAGGATGAAAAAATCTGAAGCTGCAGAGACAGAATTATAGTGGGAACATGGATTGTAAGAGGCATGAACATGGGAAGGTTCGACACATGAAAAATGAATCGAATTGACTTCACATTGACATATCAGGCATCAGCAAACTGAAATTGACTAGAATTTATTTATTTACAATAGTTGTTTGTTTGTTTGTCAACAAATACAAGGAAACAAGTAACAGGATAGACATAGACATGGACACATATAAAAGGAAATAAATAAGCAAAGCATAGCCATAAACACATAAGATGAGTACATATAAATGGGAACAGTAGGACAGGGACGGTAGGCACACTGGTGCACTTGGACCCCTTCAGCCAGAAGATCATATTGTTTGCTCCTTAGGATACAAAGAACAAAGGAGAAACCACATTGTTTTCATCATGAAGTAGAATATAGAATAAGTCAGCATTTGGGTACAATGCAATCAGTGATTTAGTGCTATTAATTAGATTTCACAGGCCAGACTTTAATATGACAGTTATCCAAGTGTATGTTCCAACCACTAATGTAGAAAAAAAATTGATGAGTCTTATGGTCACGTTCACTCTGAAATTGACAGAACTCATAAGCAAGATGTGTTGCTTATGGTGGAGACTGACTGGCATGTCAAATATTTCTAGGGACCAGGAGATGTGAGTTCTAGTCCCACCTTAGGCATGAAAGCTAGCTGGGTGACCTTAAGCCAGATACTCTCTTTCAGCCCAACCCACCTCATGGAGAAGCTGTGAGAAAATCGAAGGAAGGAATATTAGACATGTTCGCTTCCTTGAGTTGTTTATGAACAATAATAAAGGTGGAAATAAAACAAACTCTCTTCCCACCCTATGGTGGAAAAATAAAAATAAAATCCCTTCCTACCCTATGATTCTAAAAGATGTTACTATTGTTTACATGCTGGACAACTGAGGAAGCCAAAAATACTGAAAGCCTGTACCCGTGATGGTGAACCTTTGGCACGCATGCCAGAGGTGGCACACAGCCCCCTCTCTGACGGCACGCAAGCCATCACCCCAGTTCAGCTCTGCTGCGCATGCGCGCGTGCCTCCCACTAGCCAGCTAGTCTTCGGATCTCTGCCATGCAATGGAGGGGTGGGTGCATGTGGGGGTGGGTGCATGCATGGGGGTGGGGCGCATGCATGAGGGCTGCGCCTGCATTGCATTTTGGGGTTCGGGCACGCACATCCATGTGGGTGTGCTTTGGGCACTCAGTCCGGAAAAGGTTAGCCATCACTGGCCTATACAAATGTGTACAACATAGATTATGAATATGTAATCTTGTGTTAATTATATCAAGCTTTATGTTTTAATTGAACATAAGGAAATAAATCAAATGATATTTTTGAATAGGCTTTTATTTTATACTTTTTTGCATTTCAGTAATGTGGGAATGCAAAACAAAATACATGAGCATTCCCAATTTTTATCATGGAGGAAGATAAGCTAATCTTCATCTTTTAATGCAGCCACGCGGGTGATTGTGGGAGCGACATGGCACTCCCATGTAACACCTCTCCTGCACGAGCTACACTGGCTCCCGGTGGTCTTCCGGGTGCGATTCAAGGTGCTGGTTACCATCTTCAGAGCGCTCCATGGCTTAGGACCTGGGTACTTACAAGACCGCCTGCTGCTACCAATAGCCTCCCACCAGCCAGTATGCTCCCATAGAGAGGGGCTCCTCCGGGTGCCGTCGGTAAAGCAATGTCGACTGGCGACCCCCAGGGGGAGTGCCTTCTCTGTGGGGGCACCTGCCCTCTGGAACGAACTGCCCCTCCGGGATACGGAGGATTCCCGACTTGCACACCTTTCGCCGTGCCCTCAAAACGTTTTTATTCCAACAAGCTGGGCTGGCCTAATTTTTTAATTTTAAAATTTTAAAATGGGGTTTTTATTTGAATAGTTGGGCCAAATTATTTAATATGCTTTTAAATCGTTTTAAATTTTATATTTGTATGCTTTTACTTTTGGCTGTACACTACCCTGAGTCCTTCGGGAGAAGGACGGTATATAAATTGGAATAATAAATAAAATAAATAAATAAATTTTAGCTTCTTATACTGTGTTGTGTGCTGTCTGACACCGTTGGCAACTGAAAATCCACATAGCTGGTAAATCATCATTTTCCTTCCTTCTTTCTAACAGAATGCTCTCCAAATAGAGATGAACAGGTGGCTTGCCTTACTATTTGAGGCTTAAGGATATAGAGTAGAACAATTATGTAATAATTATATCTTCTAATTTCTTTTCAACCCTAACAAAATGTTTCTACATCATGATACAAAGTGTTGAAAGGCTGATTCAGCACTGGCTTGAAGGATCAAAAAATTTCTGGGGAATGAAAAAGAAAAGGATTTTTGTGGATGTTTTATACCACATTTTATACATATTTTGCACCAGTTTGGTGTAGTGATTAAGCTGCTGGCCCAGAAACCAGGTGACTTTGAGTTCTAGACAGCTTTACCCATTGTTGTGGCCGGCCAGTGGCCTGCGCGGATCGTGGCTGATCCCGACGACGAGGAGGCTGGTGTGGTGTCGCGCCAGCAGCCTGCACAGCCGGCGTTCACATCGGACAGCGAGGAGGCTGAAGAGGATGTGGTGCCAGAGGCAGAGACTCAGCCAGGGCCTTCAGAACCTCCAGAGGCTCCTTCAAGTGGAGAGAGCGAAGTGGAGGAGCCTCTCCTCAATGTTCGAGCACGCAGGGCTGCCAAAAGGCAGGAGTGGCTACTCAGGAGGAGGGGGTGTCCTCGAGAGTAAGGCTTGAGAATAATTGGCCACTCCCTTAGCCTATTTAAGTCACACGCCGTTAGTAAGTTTCTTGCTAGAAACAACTTGTAATTATCATCAGAGCATTTTTGGAAAAGTCTTATCGTATCTTGTTTTCTGGGCTGGTTGCCAACCTTGCCGGACTTTGGTTTATTCTTGCTACTTAATAAATTTGATAAGGACCGTTGGTGTGTGTCAATATCCTCGGGAATCTGGAGCTGGGGCAGAACACCCATGAAAGCTAACTAGGTGATCTTGGGCCAGTCACTGTCTCTCAACCCAAATTACCTCACAGGGTTGTTGTGGGGAAATAGAAGGAGGAAGGAATATTAGGTATGTTTGCTGCCATAAGTTACTTATAAAGTAATAAAATAAATAAATATCATGATATAGGAAAGTATTTTTCACTTCATATCACCAAAGCAACAACCCAATTCTCCTCTCCTCTTACCTATTTATTTGCTTGATTGCTTCTAAGGTCCTTCACTCATAGGATTCTAACAAACGCATATGGTTGGTTAGCATATTGTTAGATCAGGCACAGGGAAAGAAGACACGACCAGTGATGGTCCATTCAGTACTTTATTCAGCTCAAGAATAGACTGGCAGTTGCGCTGCCAGAGCTCTCTTTTATAGCACTCCGGCAGGCTGGGCCACCCAGTGACAGCAGTTCATTTTTCCCGCTAATGGATTAGCCAATCCCCGACGGATGTCCTTATAAGGACATAACACATATAAGATTTGTTGTTAGTTGCGAAGTCATGTCCGACCCATCACAATCCCATGGACAATGTTCCTCCAGGCCTTCCTGTCCTCTACCATCCTCTGGAGTCCATTTAAACTCACGCCGACTGCTTCAGTGACTCCATCCAGCCACCTCATTCTCTGCAGTCCCCTTCTTCTTTTGTCCTCAATCGTTCCCAGCATTAGGCTCTTCTCCAATGAACAATGTAAGATATGCATGTAATTTCACAGTGAGCTTTTTTTTTAAGAGTTCAGACTGATCCTTTCTTATGTTTTCTCCTTTCCATTCCTCCATTTCCAATGAGCCCAACACTTCCTAAACCTTGGAAGAAATAAATCACTAATCCATGTTAGATCACCAAAAGGACTTAATTTCAACTAAACACCTTTTCTGTGGAACAACTGCTACTTCTTCTCCTGCCTTCTCCTGAAACAACAGCGCTGGCTCACACCCAAAGCTCTTTTAGTCCTCCCTCAATTTTGTTCTCAGAATACCAACATGATAGTAATGAATAGCCCACAAACAGGTCCTAATCAGTTCCAGATTCTTTCTCTCTCTTTTACTCTGTCTCTTTCTCTCTGTCTCTGTCTCTCTCCGTGTGTCTCTCTTTCCCTCCCTCTCTCTCTCTCTGTCTCTCTCTCTCTGTCTCGCTCTGTGTCTCTGTCTCTGTCTCTCTCTGTCTGTCTGTCTCTCTCTCTCTCTATATATATGTGTGTGTGTGTGTGTGTGTGTGTGTGTGTGTGTGTGTCTGTCTGTCTGTCTGTCTGTCTGTCTGTCTGTCTGTCTGTCTATCTATCTATCTATCTATCTATCTATCTATCTATCTATCTATCTATCTATCTATCTATCATCTCTCCATGCCACTATGGTCCCTGAATTTTACTTCATCATTTCCATTTAAATGGAATCTCAACATTAATTCTAGACTTTTGAGAATTTGTGTATGTGAATTGAAAACTGGAATAGATCCTTTGCTCTGTCTCTCTCACTTGTCTCATATGAAGCATTCCGTGTTCTTCAACACAGCATAGGAATGAGTCCAATTATATCAAAGGTGATTTAACAAAGATCTCAAGAAGAGGCATTATTGGAGGACTGAATCTGAAGCAGGTTTGATGCCACATTAATAAAATGATGTCATTGCCTCAATTGGGGAAGCCATCTGATGTGTGAAGAAAGGTTTGGTTCTGTTTTCCTCCACATGCTGCTGCAGGAATGAATTAGTTTACTTTGTTTAATGGACTGTTAGATGTTCTTTCCTCCAGGAGAACCGTATTGGAACCAAGCAGACCTGAAAAGACCAAAATATTTATTTCTGCTGGAAAACAGAGGTATTATGTGTTGAGACAAAAAAAGACAAAACCCTACATTCATGCATTCCTTTACATTAGAGGCAACTTTGAGCGGGATTATTTTGTTTTTATTTATAAAATCTATTGCCTGACCATTTTACCACAGCATGTTATGCAGCATGTTAAACCATAATGTGGTTTGCATATTTGTGGATTAGAATGTTGTGTAAATTCCACCACAGTGAGGATAATAAATAAAAAAATAGCACCCTCCAGATGTATTGGGAGTGCATCTCCCAGAATCCCAAGCCATTTAGGGCATCTCAGGTTAGGCAAGGCTGCCTTAGAATAAAGAATTGCCGCTCCCAATTGCCATTTAATTGCAGTAAATCAAGTAGTTGTTAAGGGGATTTAAGCTCCAAAGTTGGCATTGCTGCGGTGCTGCTGTAGCAAAAAATCACTGGAAATTCCCAAGTACTTTGCTGAGATGAAAGAAACAGAACAAGGTTGACTCAGCCTTCCATCCTTTC